>NW_022987593.1:17593573-17741073 GCF_902827165.1 Trematomus bernacchii
AGAGAGAGAGATAGATAGAGAGATAGATAGAGAGAGAGAGAGAGAGATAGATAGACTTGTGTTTTGTTTAGGTACAAATCTCTCTCTAACACCAAGCGTTTAAATCAGCACTGGTAGCGATATTTTATACTTCATGCTATCTGCACAAACTATATCATATGAGAGTCCTCAGATTCTATTGGTATAAATGGCCAGGCCCTGTGCGATCAAAACTCACTGTTCTGTATGATAAATAAAAGAACATTGTACCTTGAAATCAATAGCGGGTAAATTTGACTCGTTGGCGGTTGGTTTAGGTATTAGAGCGACCTCTTGGCGGTTCTAGTGTTAACTTAATAGTCTTGTTTTGTCAGTCCAAAACCCAAAGATGTATAAAAACAGAGAATTATATATATTTTTGAGGCTGAAAACAGCATTTCTTTTCTTTAACGATCAATGGTTATCAAACCGTTTGGCCTTTTTTTAAATGCAAACCGGTCCAATTGCTTCCTCTGCCTCTCGCTGCAGCTCTAACAATAACTCTCAGAGTTTCTCTATGCGTGTTATTTCTCATCTTAAGACCTTGGTAGCGACATGAAGGTTTCAAAGAATTCCCAGGCTTTATTTGTCATGTTCACAATAGCTATAGCTCAATAATAATAATACATTTTATTTGTCGGCGCCCTTGCCAGGCACCCAAGGTCGCCTTACAGAGAATAAAAGAAATAATCTAATGGTGGAAAACAGCTAAACATAAAAACCACATACAGAGCTGACAGACGAGGAGACAATACATGAAAAAGTGTTTGGTGTATGGAAAGTTCTGACGTCATCACAAATCTGGGTCGTGTAGGTTTAGATATGGAAATCTTGAGCTTCTCCCACAATGTAAAAACACAATGTAACATAAAAGAAACATCATACGTTTTCTCTCACTGATTGTCCCCTTATGTTAAATGTTTGTATGTTAAAGTGTGGGGGGGAGGGGGTTGTTGATCAGAGTTTGAAAGCTCGAGTGAATAAGTGAGTTTTGAAGTGAAAGTTCTGACGTCTACACGATGCACATCAGGGTTGCGTAGTTTTCCCCCCGGGGACATGGTGCCGTTGTGATGTTGCTGTGTTGAAGTGTTTCTGCTGATCACATATTAATAAGAAGGGTTCCTGAACACCTCACAATATCAGAGTGGATGGATACTCTAAATGAATTCTTAGTGTTGGGATAAGGGAGGTTCACAACAACAACAAAAATGATACAACACAGATGTAGTCAGCTTGGGGCATTTTGATGTGGAAATGTTGCACATGAAATCTTTAAAAGAAGCTTAGGAATAAATCATTTTAATTGAATGTTCGGCAACCGTAAGGCGTACAGGTTAGTAGTACCCAAAAGAAGACTGTTGTATAAGACTAAATGTTTTCTTATGTTTTGGATATGGAAATCTTGCGTCTTAGGCTTCTCTAAGAATGTAAAAACACAATATAACATAAAAGAAACACAAAAAGGTAAAAGCAAGAGACAAATGGCTGAAGTTGGTACCTGGTAGACTCCCCCCGGGGACATGGTGCCGTTGTGGATCCCCAGGAAGGGTCTGACGGCCTCCTGGCACCGGGTCCAGTCCCCCTGCCCTCTGAGGCTCAGGGTCCGGTTCTCTCTCACCACGCTGTCCTGCAGACTGAGCGGCAGACACGGGTCCAGGTACGGCTTGTCCTCACTCAGACCCAGCTGCGTGGTCAGGAGCCTGGAGACAAACATTTCATATTAAGGACGAACATTTATTATTTATTTGTTTATTATTTGTTTATTAGTTTGTTTATTAGTTTGTTTATTCCACACATTGCAGTTATTTTAAAACAAAACATGTACACTTATAGAGAGGCGAAGTCCCTCCCTTCCCGGGGAGCTCCATGGGACCTTATTTCGGAAAAAGTATGTATTGAAGTCAATGGGGAGAGAAAGATTATCTCTCGATCCCGTTTGAATTGTGCCACGAATTACACATATGATGTTTGTCAATCTTAACAAATAATTTCCATGTCAAAAAAGTCACAGATTGTCTTAAAACTGTTGAAATATAAGACTATGAAAAATACGCAACTACAAAGACTACAAATCCCAGAGTCCCGGTCCCGCATGCTGGCTCTTAGGAACCGACTAACTCCCCTTGTGTGTTTTTTTTTTTTTTTATTATTTAACCTTTATTTAACCAGATAAAAAACATTGAGATAAAATCTCATTTTCAATGCTGACCTGGCCAAGAAGGCAGCAACGTTACACATAACACATAACACAAACATATAAAATACAGAGAACATAAAGAAAACAAAAGACGAAAAAGCAGTCACTACATTGTGCACATTAGGACAATAAAAAAAGTACACTACTTGTTACTGCAAGAGCAGCTGGTGGTGAGGACTTCAGACAACTTCAATTTAAAACATGAAATAGAGACAAGTGCCCTCAGTTTAAGGCGTGATTGAAGGTCATTCCAAGACCAAGGACCATAATAAGAAAGACTCCTTTTTCCAGCCTCAGTCCGTACAGTAGGAACCTGGAACCGTATCTAGGCACTGGATCTGAGGTTGTAAGAGTCACAAACTGGAGCAAATCTGACACATATGTAGAGTGGAAGCTTACCTAAAATGGCTTGATACATTAATAAAAACCAGTGCTGCATCCTACGCATAGTAAGTGAGGACCATCCAGTTAGGCTATACAATGTGCAATGATGAGTCCTATAGGGTGCATTTGATATATAACGCAGTGCAGCATGGTAAAGTGGGTCAAGTTTGGCCAAAACAGTGGGACAGGCAAATCTATAAATGGTATCACCGTAGTCCAGCTGGGACAGGAATAAGCCAGAGACCAACCTTTTACGGGATGAAATTGAAAAACAACATTTAAATCTGAAAAGGAAGCCAAGAGTGAATTTCAATTTCTTTGTTAAAACTTCAATATGGTGTTTAAAGTTCAGATTACTGTCCAACCAAAAGCCCAGATATTTGTAGGTATCAACAAACTCAACAGAAACGCCATCAAGGGTGTCAATGGAGAGGCAAGAGGAGGACGCTGACTTGGGAGCAAAAAGCATTGCTTTGGTTTTCTTACTGTTCAATAGCAGTTTAGAATCAAGAAGCGCATGCTGCAGCGTGATAAAATCTGATTTTAAATTGGAAACGGCCATATCCAGAGACGGAGCACACGAGTATACAATAGTGTCATCAGCATACATATGATAGGTAGAAAATTGCATCTGATTACAAATAGTGTTTACATATAATGAAAAGAGCAAGGGCCCCAAGATAGAGCCCTGTGGAACTCCCTTCTCCAAGGTGACAGGGTCAGAGACAGTACTACCCAACCTGACGCATTGAGTACGGTCGGTTAGATAACTCTGAAACCAGCAAATGGCATTGTGACCGAAACGAGACACCAACATAACATTAGACATAATGTGGTGATCTACAGTGTCAAATGCTTTGGCTAGGTCAATAAACAATGCAACACAAACTGATTTCTTATCCAAAGCAGCCTTAATATCGTCTAAGACTTTCAGACTGGCAGTCACAGTACTGTGCTTTGATCTGAATCCAGATTGCATAGGGTTAAGGATGTTGTGTGAATTTAAAAAAAAGTTTTAGCTGAGTAGAAACAAGGGACTCAAGAATCTTTGATAACACAGAAAGATTTGAGATAGGACGATAGTTATTCAACTCCGTGGGATCACCATCTTTCAAGAGGGGCGATACCAGAGCTTGCTTCCACACAGCTGGCAGTGTGTGAGTGGACAGGGAGAGATTAAAAATATCAGTTACTGGTTGTGCTATCATCTGAGCTGCAATTTTTAAAAAGAACGGGTCAAGGCCGTCAGGCCCAGCAGACTTTTTAGGATCAATCGAGTGCAAACCCTGTAAGACTTCAGAGACCGAGAAATAAGCTAAATCAAAAACAGGGGAGTTCATCTCTTGACTATGGCTGTGAGTACGACCATTTAGAGAGTCATGACTTTGCTCATCAAAAATGTGACCAGCCTTTTTGAAGTGAGCATTAAAGGCATTAGACATACCATCTGAATCTGAAATAAAAGAATCACTGACCTTCAGTTTTTGTGGGAAACTAGAAACCTTCTTGTTCTGAAGTGATTTAATTGTTTTCCAGAATTTAGAATGGTCATTAAAACAATCAGTGGTTAAGCTCAGATAGTAATCAGCTTTAGCTTTTTTAATAAGGGCAGAACATTTATTTCTGAGGACACGAAAAAGAAGCCAGTCATCACTAGTGTTAGACTTTCTAGCTAAGGACCATTGCTTATTTCGATCATGAATGAGATCAGATAGTTCTCTAGTAAACCATGGAGTGTTCCTATTCTTAACTCTGAATTTTCTAAGGGGGGCATGTCTATTAATAATCGATAAAAAGTGATCAATAAAAAATTGGAAGGCAACATCAACAGATGGAATTAACGCTGTGAAGTGCCATTTAACCTCCGCCAGATCGTGTAGGAAAGCCTGCTCAGAGAAGTGTTTGAAGCAGCGCCTGAGCACAATAAGGCCCTTGGCTTTGGGCAACTTAGTGCTCCTAACGCAAGCGATAGTGCAATGGTCACTGATATCATTAGGAAAAACACCAACAGACACATACTTATGAGCTGCATTTGTTAGAATGACATCTATAAGGGTATCGTTATTGGGTTTGGCAGGGTTTATTCTAGTGGGACTATCAATAAGCTGAGTTAAGTTCAAAGAATCACAAACCTGCTTAAACTGTGAGGATTTATCACTTAACCAGTCCCAATTTAAATCACCCAATAAAATGATTTCAGAAGAAAACTTAGACAACAATTCAGTAAGGCTAGTAGTTGCATCCATGATGGCCGATGGAGGCCTATAACAGCCAATAACAGTGAGAGGAGCATTTGCTATAGTTATTTGGACTGCTAGCAACTCAAATTGCCTTGGAATTGAAATTGAGTGAAGGACAGAGCACTGTAGTTTCTCAGCAATGTATATTGCAACACCACCAGCTCTGCCCTTACGATCAGCTCTGAATACATTATATCCATCAATCTGAATAACAGTGTCAGTGACAGAGGGTTTTAACCAGGTTTCAGAAACTACAACAATATCAGGCTTAGCAACTAAAAACCAGGTCTTGAAAACATCTAATTTGGGCACTAGGCTTCTAACATTAACATGCAGAAAACCCAATCCTTGCCTACAGCTAAACTCTGTATGTACAGCTCTCAACATGCCCAGACTTGGAGTGATTTTCACCTCTTTTAATACTTTCCGCCTCATTCTGAAAGAAAGAAGTGAAATGTGCCAACGTGACGGCCGTCTTGGTGTGTGGTGCGAGACGGGAGATGTAGTTCATTGAGCGGTTTCACACAAAAAAAGTGTTACTTCACAGTTTTACGACACGTTTTTATTTTTTTGACTTGCAAAATTATCTTTTAAATTATCAAACATCATATGTGTAATTCGTGGCACAATTCAAACGGGATCAAAAGATAATCTTTCTCTCTCCATTGACTTCAATACATAATTTTTCCAAAATAAGGTCCCATGGAGGTCCCCGGGAAAGGGAGGGACTTCGCCTCTCTATAGTGGCTGTATTTATTTTATTTATTTGTTTATAGCGCATGGTGGAAAGGAGCAGGGAGCAGAAAATAAAAGCCATATTCATTCAGTCACAGCTGCTTACAAATACTGAAACATAAAACCAGAACACAATCAAAAGTCGACTTCATACTGTCTAATTACGCTTTCTTTATACATTTTCTTAAACATAAAATGTTCTTCCAGCCCTTTAATTCATTCGGTAAATAATGCCAAGAGACACACATCTGCTTTAAAGTAGCACGTGCAAACTGATGCTGAACATTTAATTTCCTCCTATGATGCTCATACTCTGAAATTAAAACTAATTTATTTTGTATATGTTCTGGCAGTATTCTGTTTTTTGCTTTATGCATAACTAAAGCCGTCTGCAAGTCTATTCAATCTTAACATTTTAACAGCCTTGACTTGATTTATAGTGCCTAAATAGATTTCTGATCTTCTGCCAGAGTCAGAACTAAACCTGGAGAGACAGCGTTTAGTTATATGGACCGAACTCCCAGAAAATCACAACAAAAAAGGAACTTGTTCTTCGTTAGTCACATATACGCCGACTTTGAAACATCAGTTTTTGAGTTCAATTCGTTTAACCTTTATTTAACCAGATAAGACCAATAGAGATATTTTGTAATCGAGACAAGAAGGCATCAAAGTCACACACACACATAAACAGTAGAATGCAAAACAGTTCATACAACGAAACTACTGTCCATGCATCAAGAGAAATATGCATGACTGAAACTGACAAGACATGCCATCATCACTATGCATTGAAACAAGAGTTTCTGTTCTCCTTTGTACTGTGTCTGAAATGGAAAATACATTTCTGATCTTCTGCCAGAGTCAAAACTAAACATGGATACGCAGCGTTTAGTTATTATGCTTCATATGGACCAAACTCCAAGAAAATCGCAACTCTCACTTATTTTAAAGGTCACCTATCATGCTATTTCTAGGCAATAGCATAGGTCTCAGATATATACAAATATATAAAAAACTATGAAGTGTTTTGCTCAAAATACCAAACAGATCACCCATTCTAGCCATGCCTCATATCCCTCTATCTCACTTCCTGTTTCAAAAGTGCTGATTTGGGGTATAAAGCTTGATGAAAAAAATTGATAAGAAATAAAAAGGAGGGGTCTGAGCTCATGCGGGACCCGGCAGCTACTGTCTAAACTAAATACTGCCGTGATGAAACGCCATATCATGGATTATCAAGGATTGTTTCTGAAACAGTATGGAGCTCAAAGGCTTTCTCTCTTGCCGGTTATACCACAAGGTGAGTTCCTTTTTATTTCCTGCTTCTTCACACACATGCTCTCCAGTACAGGTTAGCTCTGAGTGTTAGCGATGCTAATGTAAACACCGACCATATTACGTCCAAAACAGTCGGGCATTGTTTCTGATAGCAACGTTTCTGATAGGGCCGTGGGTCCACATTTCAGATATTACGTCATATCGGACGCAAATCTGGATCAGCTCCGTTGTAGCCCCGTTTTTAGAGATTTGGGTACGGAGGAAAAGAGAGAGGGTTTTATTTTCTGACGCTGCGTGAGTTCCCTGACACACGGGGACACATCTTTATGTATAAAGACATCAAAAAGTGCATTTTGCATGATAGGTCCCCTTTAAAGCAAGACTGAAGACTTATCCTAAATCCAAAGACTTTTGCATGTCCTACACTGCTCTGTAAGTTTGTTCTTAATTACGAGCGTCTGTCGCACTATCCTAATGCTATTAATGTTTTTTATGAAGCACTTTGAAAGGCCTTGTGTCAAAGTGTGCTTTATAAATAAACCTGCCTTGCCGTACAGTCAATGTGTGGCCTCATTTGAGATCATAATCATAAGAGGAGATATGAATAGACCAGCAGACAGGGGGACAGTTTTATCCCACAGAATAAATGAACAGCTAAATATTTGAGCGATAGACCTGGGAGTTAGTCAAATCAATGTCTGTTGTTAATTGGTGGAAAGGTTGGTTTTCTTTGGTGATGTCTAACACTTAGGCTCAGTTGTCAAGTCTAGTGGTAATTGTTGAAATTCACTTTTTACATAAAAGTCTTAGCCTTAAATCCAAAAGCACTTTTTTTTTGTTTACTTGAAATAATTTCTGACAGGAAAAAAGACCCAGTTTCTAAACCAATTTGAGTGTCTTGCATGTAGGTGTCTGTCTGTCTGTCTGTCTGTGTACCTGTTCTTGGTGAAGGTGTTGTTGAGCAGCTGTCTGTGTGTGTGTGTGTGTGTGTGTGTGTGTGTGTGTACCTGTTCTTGGTGAAGGTGTTGTTGAGCAGCTGTCTGTGTGTGTGTGTGTGTGTGTGTGTGTGTGTACCTGTTCTTGGTGAAGGTGTTGTTGAGCAGCTGTCTGTGTGTGTGTGTGTGTGTGTGTGTGTGTACCTGTTCTTGGTGAAGGTGTTGTTGAGCAGCTGTGTGTGTGTGTGTGTGTGTGTCTGTTCTTGGTGAAGGTGTTGTTGAGCAGCTGTGTGTGTGTGTGTACCTGTTCTTGGTGAAGGTGTTGTTGAGCAGCTGTCTGTCTGTGTGTGTGTGTGTGTGTGTGTGTGTGTCTGTTCTTGGTGAAGGTGTTGTTGAGCAGCTGTGTGTGTGTGTGTGTGTGTGTGTGTGTGTGTGTGTGTGTGTGTGTGTGTGTGTGTGTGTGTGTGTGTGTGTGTGTGTGTGTGTGTGTGTGTGTGTGTGTGTGTGTGTGTGTGTGTACCTGTTCTTGGTGAAGGTGTTGTTGAGCAGCTGCTCCTCATAGCGCTGTCGGGCCATGTTTCCTCCAAAGCCCAGGAAGGTGGTGACGTAGACTCTGT
Organism: Trematomus bernacchii; assembly: GCF_902827165.1. Classification (NCBI taxonomy): domain Eukaryota; kingdom Metazoa; phylum Chordata; class Actinopteri; order Perciformes; family Nototheniidae; genus Trematomus; species Trematomus bernacchii. Next base: position 17,601,981 of record NW_022987593.1, read on the forward strand.
AGACGTGCTGCGTGTGCTCCACGTCACAGCCCAGGTTAAACTCCGCCAACACACTCTTCCCCGCCTCCTCCTGAACACACAAAACATTGTCAATACCTGTATGTTGCCGTCCATCTGTTCCTAACATCTACTTCTACCGGATTTAAAAACAGTCAGAGTTGCAGCGGACCTGCAGGTTTCTGGTTGTTTGTTCCAGATATTTGGAGCATAATAACTGAACGCTGCTTCACCATGTTTAGTTGCGGGCCACATTCAAATTCAAATTCAAAGGTGTCATTGTCATATGCACAAAGCTACAGTGTAGAGATGGCAATGACATTCTTCTGACCTGAGCTCCTCCAACAATGCAACATATATAATAAAATACAAAAATACAAACAAAGTCTATAGACATGTAAATAGAATAGGATATGTACAAGAACAGAATATGAAATGAAATAATGTACATTACGACTAAATTAAATACGGTTTATTGCGGTGATAACTATTTATAGTAACATCTAATGTGAAAACAAATGTTTGTGACAGTTTGTCGCACAAGAACAAGACATGTTATGCCTCTGCGATGGGTATTTTTAATTAATGAATTAAGTTGAACGGACAAAATGACTAATTAGGTGCACAGATGAAGCCAAAATTAATTTAAACACAATCAGCAGCCGTTATAACTTACTTTATATTTAATTGTTGTTATTGTTCATTTGTTAATTCAACATGTATATTTTCTACTTTCTTGTTTATTTCTTGTCTCATCATGAGCCCTCCTCCAGTAACAGATCTTACTTCCTGTGGAGAGCTGAAGGTGATGGCGCTCGGCACCTCGTAGGCGATCTGCAGTGAAGCCCCGCCCATATCCATGATGCCCACTGTGCGCCGCCTGCTGATTGGCTGCTGGTTCTGAGAGCCTGTCGTCACCTCCACTGTGGCTTCCTCTGAGAAACAGGAAGCAGATCTCATGTTATCATCTGATTCTGGGAACTGTGACCCGAACAAAATTAGAAAAGAAAAGAAAAACGGAAAAATACACAGGGGTTGTTTGAAATGACAAATATCTACACATCATGTACACATGTATAAACTTAAACACACACACACACATAATACCCATGTACATCAACATACATACATACTCACACATAATACCCATGTACATCAACATACATACATACTCACACATACATACACACACACACACATAATACCCATGTACATCAACATACATACATACTCACACATACATACACACACACACATAATACCCATGTACATCAACATACATACATACTCACACATACATACACACACACACACATAATACCCATGTACATCAACATACATACATACTCACACATACATACACACACACACATAATACCCATGTACATCAACATACATACACACACATAATACCCATGTACATCAACATACATACACACACATAATACCCATGTACATCAACATACATACATACACACACACACACACATAATACCCATGTACATCAACATACATACACACACACACACACACATAATACCCATGTACATCAACATACATACATACACACACACACACACACACATAATACCCATGTACATCAACATACATACATACACACACACACACATAATACCCATGTACATCAACATACATACATACATACTCACACATAATACCCATGTACATCAACATACATACATACATACTCACACATAATACCCATGTACATCAACATACATACACACACACATAATACCCATGTACATCAACATACATACATACATACTCACACATACATATACATACACACACACATACATATACATTCAATCTGTGTATAGAAACAAAGTCAAACAAGAGATGGTCATGTCACTATTTCCATCCTATTTTATTTGTATTTACTTGCACTATTGTATCTGTGTTATTGTGTTGCATGTTGGAGGAGCCTGTGACCTAAGATTTTCATTGATATATCGTAGCTATGTACACATGACAATGAAAGCCTTGAATCTTGTTAGCAGCTTCACACTCACCATCATCAGCGTGATCGAAGCGGCCCAACACAAAGTTTATCCCGATCCAAGCATACACTCCTGCAGGGACACAAAACAGGCAGGAAGTGGTTAGAAAGACATGGTTTTAAGGTTGCATTCTCTTAATTTAGTTAATAAAACTAAACCCAGTAGCAGCAAACATCATCAGTAAGCAAGCTGCTCACCTTCCTGTTTCCCAGAGATGACCTCAGCATGAGAGCTGGAGAACAGGAAGTCGAAATCCAGAGGAACGTCAGTGATCAGATCCTCCAAGATGGCCGTCTGCAGGCTGCACACAGAGGAGCAAGAAATATAAAATAAATACAGAGGGATGGATCAAAACAGGCAATATGACTACAGTCCATTTTGTTACTTAAAGGTGGGGTAGGTAAGAATGGAGAAACCAGCTCGAGTGCGCTAGAATTTGAAAATACACAACCGGAAAAAAACTGCCCCTTCCTTCAGAGCCCCTCCTCCAACACACACGAACGTGCACATGACCAATGAGGGCACGAGATAAGTTTGTGCACAGATGGAAGGCTGACAGGCAGGTAGGCCATCCAGTTATTTTAGCCGGGCCGGCTCAGATGATTGGTCGTGCTTTTTACAGCGCCACGGCTTCCACAGATGACATTTTTGTATGTATTTATTGTCAAAGCATTTAATATATTCATTGCTATCGGGATGTTAAGAGCATTCCATGGAATATAACAAGTGTTTCTGAAGTGAATTACCTACCCCATCTTTAAAGGTCACCTATCATGCTATTTCTAGGCAATAGCATAGGCCTCAGATATATACAAATATATAAAAAACATGTCTATGAAGTGTTTTGCTCAAAATACCAAACAGATCAGCCATTCTAGCCATGCCTCATATCCCTCTATTTCACTTCCTGTTTCAAAAGTGCTGATTCTGGGTATAAAGCTTTAAAAAATAAAAAAGGAGGGGGCTGAGCTCATGCGGGACCCGGCAGCTACTGTCTAAACTAAATACTGCCGTGATGAAACGCCATATCATGGATTATCAAGGATTCTTTCTGAAACAGTATGGAGCTCAAAGGCTTTCTCTCTTGCCGGTTATACCACAAGGTGAGTTCCTTTTTATTTCCTGCTTCTTCACACACATGCTCTCCAGTACAGGTTAGCTCTGAGTGTTAGCCATGCTAGTGTAAACACCGACCATATTACGTCCAAAACAGTCGGGCATTGTTTCTGATAGCAACTTTCTGATAGTGTTTTTTTCATCAATATCAACCATCATTTACCTAAATTCAATATACCTCTAGTGAGCGGCCCAGCCCTTCGTTTATTTTTCTGTATGTGGCCCTTGGTGAAAAGAGTTTGGACACCCCTGATTTACACGTTCGAAATAAATAAAATAAAATAATGAATGAAATAAAACCCCCAGAGTAATGATGAGTTACCTGTCCGGCAGCAGCCTCATGCCGGCGGTGCACAGGATGTAGAGCGGCGTCTCTTTGTGTTTGCTCCTCGGGACGTGAGCAGCAGCGAAGCTCAGCAGAGGGTAGAGGTAATCACTGGCCCGAGTGGGAGAGGTGGCCAGGGTGGAGATCCCTGAGAGAGACGGCAACAACACACACATTTCAGACTTGAGACACAGCTTAAGTTAAAGAAGCACAATCCTCAAACTGAAATGACACGGCACTTTCGTTAGTCACATACACTCAATCTGTTTTTGAGTTCAATTCACTTAAAGGGGACCTATCATGCAAAATGCACTTTTGTACGTCTTGTATACATGAATATGTGTCCCCGGTGTTCCAGGGAACTCACCAAGTGTCAGAAAACACAACCCTCTCTATTTTCCTCCATACCCAAATCTCTAAAAAAAGGGGCTGCAACGGATCTGATAAAAACTGATCCAGATTTGAACACTGTCCTGACGTCAGGACGGTGGCGCTACGGCTATTGTGCCAACTCCACCAATCAGGAGGAGACAGCCACGGCCATTGCCGTTCGAAAGCGCTGGAGACGCTGTAGTACATATGCCAGGCCAGTAGATGGTGCTGTTGCTCACTGAATCTGCCCTTGCAAAAACAGAGCTAAAAAATGTCAAATTGAGCAAAATGAGGCATGGCTAAAATGCATGATCTGTTTGGTATTTTGAAAAAAAAAAAGTATAAATATGCCTTATATAGGTATGGTCCTACACTATATTATTCAAATATAGCATGATAGGTCCACTTTAAGCTTTATTTAACCAGATAAGACCAAGAGATATTTTGTAATGGGGACCTAGACAAGAAGGCATCAAAGTCACACACACATAAACAGTATGATGCAAAACAATTCATACAACAAAACTACTGTCCATGCATCACGAGAAATAAGCATAACTGTAACAACAAGATATGTCATCGTCCCTTTGCATGAAAGGATTTTTTTTCTCCTGTAAACTGTGTCTGAAATGTTTTCTGTCTCTTAAAGCCCGCCTACCGAAAAAGCCCCGGCTGCTCTGATTGGCTTGTGTGAGCTGCGGTATAAACCAGAAGAGCCTGTATGTGACAAAGCCGGTTGAGACAAATCTTAACGGTTTGTTGAAGCCCATGTTCTCACAAAAAGCTGATCAGTGTCTAGCAACTCATAAACTGTGCAATAAAAGAGAGCAATGCAAGAAAAACGGTTGTTCTATATAAAACGTTGGTACATTTGGTCCCAGGATTCAAAGTGCCACGTATGCTTTAGCTATTGCTCCTGGAAAAACAAAACACCCAGTGTATCTAATCTGTGTGCTGAGATAAAGACAGAGGCACTGAATGGTGCTTTCTGCTGAAATGACTTAACGTACGGACGTCACGACAAAAACTACCGGTAATCATGACAATCCCATCCATTTCAGATCAAATGAGGAGGTTAACCGTACAAGGAAAACTCACAGAGGGTTTTTTATCCTGTTCAACTTCTATTTTTCCCCTGCTCTATATTTCCCATGAATGCCACGTCTTATCTCCGTCACACACTCTGCCCTTCATTTCTTTTGGCTGTGAGCCAAAGGGACAGACAATGATAAGTAATGATCCTCATGCTGGCACCAAGAAGTCGAAAACACTGGAGCGGGGGGGGGGGGGGGCTGTCTGCGTCTCAAAGGCACCTTTGTAAAGTCACACAACAACAAAAAGTGAAGAAATCTGTGGTTTTTAGGAGATGTTTGACAAAATGTCTGAAGAATTTCTCTCCGTTTCACTACTGCACATATCGCACATGAATTTTTTTATTTATTTTTTTACTTGAAAAAATGTTCTTTATTAAATAATACATCTGATTAGTAGCATTTTAGTAGGATAGTAGTATTTTAAAGTGTCAAAAACAAAGTGACCGTAACAGACAGTAACAAGAACAACCAGTGTTTTTGTACCTATAGTACTACCAGACAAAGCAGGCATTTTCTTTGTGCCACTGCATCTCACAAATAAACAAGGACATTTAATAATCAGACCCTGCAATAAAATAAATCAAGTTTCACTTTAGTTTTTCAAGTAACTCAACTCAAACTCACTCCGCATCATCAGACAGGTTTTTTTTAGGAATATGAGCATGTCCACATTTCCAGGTAGAAGCTGGGATGTTTGGGCGTTTACAATATCCCCTGCTGAGGAAAAAACTCTCTCGCTTGGTACTGATGTTGCTGGGACAGCAGTGGTCGCGTTAACCGAATATTCTTTTTAACAATGACGGAAAAATGTGAAAGCAGTCCGTCATTTTGACAGATTAGAACAAACTCGGAACAGCGCCAAAGTTTCCCCGCAGCGAGGCTCTGGTATTTGCCGTGTTATGCATGCCCTCCAAAAGGAAGTTATATAGTTTCCAAACCGTACTTTGCCGTACAGATCATTGAAGTGTCTGGGAGTTTTTGCTTTACGCGCTCCCGCGAGGTGCACCGGCGCAACGGTTCACGAGTGTGCTCTCGCTAGCTGAAGCTTGGTTGCTAGGTTACTAGCTGGGTGTTCTCCGATAAGGGGCCAGGGGAAACAAAGTTAGTGATTACTGGTTCCATGTTGATTTATTTCAATACAAATTGTTGGGGGGAACTGAAAGGCTCTTGCCGTACTGGTTACTTTGCAGCCCGGACATTTCCCCCAAAACACATTTAAACGCTATCGCAACACAGAAGTACCTTTCAAATCCCATCATTTTTAAGACCTTCTAAATCATATTTAAGACCTTTCTTGTTTTTTTGGTCATATTTAAGACTTTTTTAAGGCCTTAAATTCAGATTATCAAATGCAAGACTTTTTAAGACCCCGCGGACACCCTGTTAATAATAATGAAATGTAGATTAGGGCTGCAAGTTTCCGAAAAAAACAACGAGTTGCGATGATTTTGACTGAATTTGTAATTACGATATGTTTCACAATATTAGAGGGAATGATGATTTTTAATTATTATTTTGCTATCATTTAAATATATATTAAATGATTATGGTGGAGGATCTGTACTAAAAAGTCAGCACAATGTACGATGTATAGGCTAGAATATATCTGCAGCCCCTTACTTCATTAAAAAGGGTAATTCAACACATATTTAGCATTTAACAAACATTGTAAATCCTGCGTTTTGGATATTGTCCATATTGCCGTCACTGAGCTCCTGTTTCCTCACCAGGTTTGATTTTCTTGACGACAGGTTTGCGGTCGCGGTCCTTCATCTGTCGGATGTCCAGCAACGTGTGGGGGTTCCCGTTGTGGGGGGGCCAGTAGTACACAAAGACCCTGGAGCCGCTGGAGCCACAGTCCACCACCACGCCGTAGTTCAGAGCCGGGTTCAGGACGTCCGTGGCCTCCATGGTCTCTGCGATGGAGAGGTACCTGGAGGAGGAGGAGAGGGAACATCTGTTACTCGGTAATAAGACACACTTTCCTCTTAGCACGACACTTTATTTCAGCACACCGCCATCTTCGGATATCACATACAACACGTAACTCCCACGTAACACTTCACAACATCCGGTAACACTTCCGGTTCTTCACAATAAAACTCCAAGTGAACACATTAAACAGAAACAGAAATAGTGCATGTAAGTTAACACATTATGATATGAAAAACATGCTCCTGAACAATATCTACTTTGTATATGGTCAATAGCTTCTTGTTTTCATACCTTGGATATGTTCCTTTTTGGTTTTCATAATCTTAAAAGGGACCGTATTCTGCCTTTTTGGGTTTTCCCTTTCCAGTAGTGTGTTCTAAAGGTTTTAGTGCATGTAAATGGTCTGCAAGGCTAAAATCCCTGTTTCCTACAGAGGGAGTTTCTCTCCCACACACTCGCGCTTCTATTGGCTAGCACTCCAACACATTGTACGTTAGGGCCGCACGATATATCGTGTCTTGACGATAATCGCGTTATGCGCATGCGCAATATTCACATCGCAGGACGTGCGATTTTAAGTAGGCAAATTAACTCAAACACGTCATGTTACAATTATTTTGCTGCTTGCTACAAAAGGAAAACTCGCGTGGCTCTCATGTCAGCGGTACTTGAGTGCGTGACATGCCGGCTCTGCATGCACAGCAACCCACCAATCACAATCATTCTTGATCAGATCACAGCAGGATAACCGAGCTAGCTCAGCTTGTTGCTCTGATAACTTAAGATCCAGAAGTCCGTGACTAAAATCCTTCATGCGGTTAAATATCGTTAAAAAAATACCAATTGTATAACATTAAAGTTCAAGAAAGGATGGTTTGCGGCCAAAAAATCGGTCTTTTCTTCAATTCCTGTATTTTTTCATATCGCAGGGGGAAAAAATCGCAATGTCAGTTTTTTGCCAATATCGTGCAGCCCTATTGTACGTGATAGGCTAACGGGTGGGACATCTCTAAGCGGTTGACCAATCACATCAGAGCCGACCAGCTAACCAATCAGAGCAGACTGGGCTCTGGTTTCAGACAGAGGGTGAAAAGAGGTGCTGCAGCAGAGCTTTTTGAACATTACAGCATGGAGACATGTCACAGGAGAGTTGACCATATGCAGGTTTTTTTCCATTCATGGGAACATGGAAACATTTGTTGCTGGATAACAAGCTTTGTGAACACGGTTATCTCATTTGTTTCTGAGGCCTGACAGCTCAAGGTGACTGTGTGAGAGTGACTGCAGCTGTTCTCCTTCGTGACCAAGGATAGTTAGAGATAGTGAAATATGTTATCTCTTCATATGCGGTTTTCTACTTTTAGTTTAATCAGACCTAAGAAGAAGATCAAATGCACGCTAAAGGTTTTCTCTCAGGGATCGTGCTGTTATGTTAAATGTTTGTTTGTTTTTCATGTATTGTGTCTTTTTATTTGTCTGTTGATGTTACACATGGAGCTGCTGTGATGCAAGACACATTTCAGACTTGATCTGACCATTAAAAATCACCTATTATGCAAAATCCACTTCTTCATGTCTCTTCTACATCAACATGTGTCCCCTCTTCTTCATGTCTCTTCTACATCAACATGTGTCCCCTCTTCTTCATGTCTCTTCTACATCAACATGTGTCCCCTCTTCTTCATGTCTCTTCTACATCAACATGTGTCCCTCTTCTTCATGTCTCTTCTACATCAACATGTGTCCACCTCTTCTTCATGTCTCTTCTACATCACCATGTGTCCCCTCTTCTTCATGTCTCTTCTACATCAACATGTGTCCCCTCTTCTTCATGTCTCTTCTACATCAACATGTGTCCCCTCTTCTTCATGTCTCTTCTACATCAACATGTGTCCCCTCTTCTTCATGTCTCTTCTACTCACATGTTCCCCTGTCTTCTTCTCATTCACATGTGTCCCCTATTCTTCTATCATCACCATGTGTGCCCCTCTTCTTTCATGTCTCTTCTACATCAACATGTGTCCCCCTCTTCTTCATGTCTCTGGTCTACATCAACTTGTTGTCCCCTCTTCTTCATGTCTCTTCTACATCAACATGTGTCCCCCTCGTCTTCATGGCTCTTCTACATCAACCATGTGTCCCACTCTTCTTCATGTCTCTTCTACATCAACTATGGTGGTCCCCCTCTTCTTCATAGTCTCTTTTCTACATCTAACATGTGGTCCCCTCTTCTTCATGTCTCTTCTACATCACCATGTGGTCCCCTCTTCTTCATGTCTCTTCTACATCAACATGTGTCCCCTCTTCTCATGTCTCTTCTACATCAACATGTGTCCCCTCTTCTGTCTTCATGTCTCTTCTACATCAACATGTGTCCCCTCTTCTTCATGTCTCTTCTACATCAACATGTGTCCCCTCTTCTTCATGTCTCTTCTACATCCACATGTGTCCCCTCTTCTTCATGTCTCTTCTACATCACCATGTGTCCCCTCTTCTTCATGTCTCTTCTACATCAACATGTGTCCCTCTTCTTCATGTCTCTTCTACATCACCATGTGTCCACCTCTTCACATGTCTCTTCTACATCAACATGTGTCCCCTCTTCTTCATCAACATGTGTCCCCTCTTCTTCATGTCTCTTCTACATCAACATGTGTCCCCTCTTCTTCATGTCTCTTCTACATCAACATGTGTCCCCTCTTCTTCATGTCTCTTCTACATCAACATGTGTCCCCTCTTCTTCATGTCCTTTCTACATCACCATGTGTCCCCTCTTCTCCATGTCTCTCTTCATCAACATGTGTCCCCTCTTCTTCATGTCTCTTCTACATCAACATGTGTCCCCCTCTCTCCATGTCTCTTCTACATCACCATGTTCCCCTCTCTTCATGTCTCTTCTACATCAACATGTGTCCCTCTTCTTCATGTCTCTTCTTCATCAACATGTGTCCCCTCTTCTTCATGTCTCTTCTACATCAACATGTGTCCCCTCTTCTTCATGTCTCTTCTACATCAACATGTGTCCCCTCTTCTCCATGTCTCTGCTATATCAACATGTGTCCCCTCTTCTTCATGTCTCTTCTACATCAACATGTGTCCCCTCTTCTTCATGTCTCTTCTTCATCAACATGTGTCCCCTCTTCTTCATGTCTCTTCTACATCAGCATGTGTCCCTTCTTTTTCATGTCTCTTCTACATCAACATGTGTCCCCTCTTCTTCATGTCTCTTCTACATCAACATGTGTCCCCTCTTCTTCATGTCTCTTCTACATCAACATGTGTCCCCTCTTCTTCATGTCTCTTCTACATCAACATGTGTCCCCTCTTCTTCATGTCTCTTCTACATCACCATGTGTCCCCTCTGTGTAAAGAGACTCTGAAAGTTTCAGGAACAAAGACCCCCCCTCTTTTTGTCCTGATCCATTTATATAAAAACCTGTCTGAAAATGAGCTGATCAGATTTTGGCCACTTTGTGATGTCATAACGATGTTTTGGCTTGTGTAACCATTAGCCAATCAGCAACCAAGGTAACCCCCCCCCCCCCCCACCTTATCACCTGAATCTCCTCCTAGAGCACCATTAGCCGCGTTCACACCGGAGTACTTTCACCGTACTTTTCGCGTTTTAGTTCCGTGAGTACCCCTTATGTCGCGTTCACACCAAAAATCGTACTTAATCTCGGGTACTTTTACCCCCATTTTTAGAGCCAGCTCGGAGAGCGTACTTTTCTGTGGGTGAAAAGTGCTCCAAAAGTTCCCCAGTGCTGATTGGCTGGGCGAATTGCAAACCACGCCCGTACAACTCTGAAAATGTTGTGTGGAGACGCCATTGTTTTTCCTCGCTACAAAAACACAACGCTCCGTGCGTTGTGTTTGTTTTTGAAAGCAGTTATGGCAAGCATCAAGAAATGATGAGGAGGTGTCGGCGCTTCTGGAGATCTACGCCGAGGACGCGACCCAAGGAATGCTACTGAAGCCAGTTCGGTAGCTTTCACTCGACCTGGGAATTGTGCACAGCCGGCTAAATATAAAGAAACTCAGCAGGACTACAAACGGCGGATTCAGTGGCCAACGATGACTACCACGATGAAGGTAAAATCAACTACATGCACTGGGGTTTTAATCTGCACAATAATGGTCTCAGATGTACTTTTATTTGCTCAGTAGATCAAGCTAGCCATGCTAGCCATAATAGGCTAACACCGGCCCCGGCTAGCTACATCTAGCTAGCTAGATATTCTCCGCTGTATGAAAATGTTTTGACTTGTGAATAACTGTGCAGTGTTTCTGTAATTTGCTTCACTAACTCATGGCACTAATCGTCTGTTTCAGGCGAGGATGGACAACTCTCGGGATTGGAAACAAGTGAGCTTTGCATTCTAGATCACAGCGCTTTGTCGTCCTCCTTACCAGCAACCAAACGCAAAGGTACACACACTGTAACTTTGTCTTGAAAGAACGTTACGCATCGAACTGATGTTCACAATCATGTTTATTTCATAATATTCATCATATTTTATGTTTAACTTGCCTCAACAACATTAAACAAAGTTCAAGCATACATGAAGCACTCTTCAAAAAGGAACAATCCTCCGTGTTTGAACCTCTTGAATCGCTGCATAGCCGATTTATTTGGACTGGATTATCCCAGAGAGGCCAAACATTCTTTATAACACAGTTTCAGATTTGTGAAACCTTAATTCTATTTGTGAAAATACAAAAAAGGGAGATTTCAGTGCTTTTTTTACATGTAGACCACATTAGACCAGGTCCTGATCTAAAACCACTATACCTAGACTCATCAAATCTGGACTGGATTATCCCAGAGAGTCAAAAGATTCTTTATAACACAGTTTCAGATTTGTGAAACCTTAATTCTATTTGTGAAAATACAAAAAACACATTCCTAGTATGTTGTAAAACTACATGGCGACTAAGATCTTGTATATTGCTTATTTTCCCCTCTTAGGAAAGCGGACACGGGATGCGAATTTCTTTGACAACGCCCAGGCGTTGGAGGACCGGCGTGCCGTGGTGAATGAGTCGCTGCGTGGAGATCAGATGGTGCTGTTCACCAAGGCCCAGGAAACGGAGGACAAGATGCTCACCTCGATGGAGCGCCAGGCAGAAGTGTTCAAGCAGCAGATGGAGCGCCAGCAGCACCAGGATGAAGTGTGGGCGCTGCGCCATGAGGAAGCGTCGGCGCAGCGGCAGGATGAGCGACAAACTGCATTTAATAACAGTTTATTTGGTATAGTTTTTGTAAATACTGACACACGACACACAACGTTGCACTAAGGTGTGTATGCTGCTGAGACTATCCCTACACCTGGGACAGTTTATTTTATATTGTTATTACTGTTATGACTTTATTTTATATATAATGTTTACTGACATGTACAACTGACACTTTATTTACATTTAAAATTGTTCTATTTAATGTTATGTCTTGAGAGTGCAATAAAGAAAACCGACATAGCGATTAAGCTTATTTCTCCTGACACTTTATCTTTTGTGACCTGTGTAGCATCCTATACATCACATGTAAGTGATTATTCTGATACCATCATGTTTCATCGGTTATAAACTGGCAAAGCTTTATTTGTCATTTATTTATCATCAATGTTGCAACCTTGTGGGGGAATGGCAGCGGCACATACACAAATATGATAATTTATATCATTTTAAATATTATTTGACCTAAACTTTTAATTCCCCCCCATTTCACACAACACAACATGGAGTCCACTATGGGCCAAAACTAACATGTATGTTTGCATAGTGTTTATGGCAGACGGATGCAGTGGGTCTCAGGAAGATATATAATAAAGGTGGGTTTGCTGCTGAGACTCCCTACACCTGGGAGTTTATATTGTTATTACTGTTATTATATAGTACAACTGACACTTTATTTTATATTGACAATGTTTACTGACATGTACAACTGACACTTTAGTTACATTTAAAATATTTCTATTTAATGTTATGTCTTGAGAGTGCAATAAAGAAAACCGACATGGCGATTAAACAGATCCTGTATCAGCCATCCTATGGTGAAACATGGCAATCGTGTGCTTTCCGTCGGCCAATCCTTTTCCTAAAGCTTTTGATGCTGAAGAAACTTTGCGATTATAGCATTCGACGTGTGGCGGCTCCGGATTTTTGTCGGACGCCTAATAGGCTCAGGCTCTGGCCGCATTAACGAAGTTACAAAGCTGTATAACATGAGCACAAACAGCACAACTTCAGTCGACTCCATCTCCATCATGTCTGAGGTCGGAAGGTAAACAACAGACAGTATACGCGGGAAGTTTTTCTTCTTCTTCTCTTGTTTTGTAGCGGATTGCAAACAACTTTAAGGTGCTTACCGCCACCTACTGTACTTGTAATCTTCCCTCAGGGAAAAGTACTCCGGTGTGAACGCGATCTGTACTAAGTGCCCTGGGGTTAAAAGCGCCAGGGCTCTTAGTGCCGGAACTAAGTACAGGAAAGTACTTGGTGTGAACGCGGCTATTGTGTTCTTTTTAACCAAATCTCTCTCAGAGGGGCGTGGGGAGGGGCTCCTTATTTTCATCTGAAGTAACAGACAGAGAATCAGCACTTTGGAAACAGGGCTGAAACAGAGGGGATTATGGGATGCTGCAATGATCTGTTTGGTGTTTCAGCCAATCAGAGACAGGCTCTGTATATATCTGAGACCTATAATATATCGATGAAAAACAGTATGATAGGGGACCTTTAAAGTATTATCGTATCGTACGATGGTTCAAATCCTAAACCCAGAATTAACAGGGTTTAAAGATCACACTTGTGCAGAACTCTTTGTGACTCGTTGAGACTCTTTGTGACTCGTTGAGACTCACTTGTTGACTCGGTGGCCGGGCCTCCGATGCTGCCCCAGGCCCCACAGCTGCCTCTGGTAGGTCCCCAGCAGCAGCAGGGTGGAGGTGATGAAGAGCAGCAGCAGCAGCCTCTGCCTGGGAGCGCAGCCCAGAGACAGAAGGGACACGCTGCAGTGCCAGGAGGCCGGCAGGCAGGAGAACGTGATCCTGGGGAGGAGGAACAAGGGGAAAGACTGAATTAATGTTAAGAAAATGTACGTTTGGTCCATGATTTATTTGAATCCGGAACCTGCATTCTATGTTTGATTATCAGTGGAGTGATTGCTTTGCTCGCTTCATGTGAAAGCGTATTTTGTCAGATATAAATTACCCTTTATTTGCTTATTTCCTTTTTCTTGGACTTAAAATCACACTGTACATTTTACATTTATATATTCACAGGGTATATGCAGGAATCCTGAAGTCAAATGTAATACCTTTTTAGACCTTTTTTAAGACCCTTTCCATACATTTTAAGACCTCATCGCCACTTGGAGTTCTAACGGGTTACATTGGCGACACACTTTACCTCACATTGACTATATACAGTATTGATTGTCCTTCCTCCTTATCTTCCAACCATTTGGACGCAGACTTGCATTTCCCCATAACGATGTTGTTTAACAACCGGCGTAAACGGACCTTCGCGCGCTATCAAGCAGTGAGCGTGCGATGTCCTGTTCTGATGACGTCAAATCCAACGGGATGCCATAAATAAACTACACAGAATCACACTACACACCTACGCAATGATTACATTCAGGCAGACTGTAGAATACAACCTCTTTGGACAATTTATATACTTATTGAGAACAAGCTACAAAATGTAATACCTTGGAAAATGCCGTTTAATACTTTTTAAGACCCCGCGGACACCCTGTTTCAGTTTAATATTTAATATTCCATCCCTCACATACTTATGTATATATAATAACTTGCTTTATATTTTGTTTTGTTATTGTTAATTTGTAAATTCAACATGTATATTTTCTACTTGTGGGTTAATTCTAGTCTTTTACATTTGTATTGTACAATGCCATGTCTTTGATGCTGATGCAACACAAACATTTCCCAAATTGGGATCAATAAAGTACATCTTATCTTATCTTAGTTCCTATAGAGCTGTGTTACACATTTCCCCTAACATGTAACAAGATCTTAGGGTGTGTAACGGTCAGTGCTACCATTCAAATCACACCCTTCCACATGCAGAACATGTTCCTGAACACTTCAAAGACTCCACGTGTAATAGAGACTTTGGATGCTGTTATCAGTTCATTACCTTGCCATCTGTCCCGGTGGGCAACAATACAAGATGTCACAGTCGTCACCTCATGGTGTCTGCAGAGTGATCAGGACCCGGTCCAGAGTTTAGACTTTCCTTCTGCCTGAAGGAGAGAAGAGGGAGAGAACACAACAGCGTATTTAACATGTTAGCAGGTGAACAAACAAATGTAGAAAAGCTGAAACATCTCAACACCTTATTGACAAAAATATTTACATGTTTTTTCTCAGTCGCTCAAGGATTTGCAGATTTTCTCTGTCTAATGTGACGGTTATATTTTAAATGTAGTACAAGGAATTTGGAGGTGTCACCTTTGACAATTTTCACTGTTAGTATCTAACCCTTTTATAGCACAACATAAAAAACACATTACAGGTATTTTAGAGAACCAAAGGGGAGATAAATCAACAACAAAAAACACACAAACATTGATCGATGGTACAGTGTATATGTGGGTACAGTCTTTGTTTTAGTTGTGTGTCTATTCACACTTTTTACTTTACTTTAAAATACTATTTAACTAATTGCTTTACATTTCTGTGACGTTGCTGGTGTAAAGTTGCAATTTTCCATCAGGATCAATGAAGTTAATCATTACTCTAATCTATAAATATACACCGACCACGTGTACTACTTTATTTCTTATTAATCCCGTCAAATCAAGCAATCTGATTGGTTCTTAGCCGTGATATAATGAGCGTATATCACGGGTAGAATTGTAGTTACTTTTCACAAGTCATGTATCCCTCCGCGTCTGAGAAAAGCTACAACCGTTAAAACTGAACATTACTAACTAACAAAGCTTAAAATGGAAACATTTAAGTATACATGACTTCATTAGTGTTAGGTACAGGTACTTCCAGGTTATATTAAACATTTTCCAATTATATTTGTATGAAATCCTTCCAAAATGCATTCAAATGTTCTTCACAATACCAGCTATTAAAACGTAATAATAATATGCTATTTTCCTTGTTATATAAGATAAAAGTGTAGCATTTAAAACACAGAACAGCATGCCAGCTGGACAAAACAAACACCACACTTAATATACATATAACATATGTTGTACTTCTAGCTTCAGCACTGGTTTCTGTTTGTATTAATGTGATGTAATGTAATATAATTTCAGTTAAGTTAGCAACAAACCGTTAGAAATCAGCTAACACAACGGTTAACAGTGGATTTAAATACATATGTATATAAACTTACCTAAATGTGTCTTTCCTCCACCATGACAGTACAATCCGACAGTGGTTAAAGTGTTTGTTTAACAGAAAATGATGTGTAAATACGTATATAATCCGGCTGTTCTGCACGGAGGTGTATTTAAAAAGAAGCCAAGTAGGCGAAGCAGATGATAAAACCGGAAATCCAACACACTTCCGGTTGTCCCCGTGGTGGAGTTACGTCATCAAATTCGCCTGCTGCATTCAGGTGCTGTAGGACAAAAAGTCTGATTTACTAAGTAAGTGCTTCAGAAACTTTAATATTTGTCTAGAAGATTAATTGAAATTGTACAGGGTAACATCAGGGGTGTACCATAGTACCTGTTCAAATCTCAGAATTCAGATTTTTTTTCTCAGAATTCTGACTTTTTTTTCAGAAATCTGACTTTTTTTCACTCAAAAGTGTGACTTTTTTCTCAGAATTCCCCAAAAAATGTTCTCACAATTCAGACTTTTTTGTCAAATTCAGATTCTTTTCCCTCAGATTTCTTTTGTGAATCTCAGAATTCTGACTTTGATTTGGAGACAATTTAATTTTTTACCTCAATATATTCTGATATTAAAGGTAGGGTAGGTAAGTTTGAGAAACCGGCTCGAGATACACTTTTTGTTATATTCCATGGAATGCTCTTAACATCCCGATAGCAATGAATATCTGAAGTGCTTTGACAAAAAATCCATACAAAATGTAATCTGTGGAAGCCGTAGTACTGTATAAAGCACGACCAATCATTTTAGCCGGACCGGCTAAAATAACTGGATGGCCTACCTGCCTGTCAGCCTTCCATCTGTGCACAAACTTATCTCGTGCCCTCATTGGTCATGTGTGCGTTCGTGTGTGTTGGAGGAGGGGCTCTGTAAGGAAGTCTGAAGGAAGGGGCACATTTTTTCCGGTTGTGTACTTTCAAATTCTAGCGCACTCGAGCTGGTTTCTCCATTCTTACCTACCTTTAAAGTCAGAACTCATGTATGTTTTTTTGCTTTTGGTAACAACCCCCAAAAATGTCCTCTTACATAAAGAAAACTGTAATACTTTTCTAGTTTTATTTAATTTGTAAAGGGTAACATGAAGCCTTATGATAAACAAAGTGGGTATCCAATCTGACATTTGAATATTTTTCGTGATCAAGATTTTGTAGAAGTTAAGAAACTTTTTTATTTTAGTTAACGGATTCACTTTTCATAAATCAGGTGATTTGACATAATTACCTTTTACCTTATTATTTGTTTATGCAAATTATTTTTCTTATTTCTGCATTTCACTTCCACCGTTATGTCTCTTGCACTTTTGTACTGCCCTATTTAATGTCTTTATTTTTTAATATGTCCTCAGTATATTATTGCATTGTTGGATGAGCCTTGGAAGATGTTTTAATTGCCAAAAAAATCACTTTAGCTATGGTGCATGTGACAACAAAGCCTTTGAATCATGAGATATCAAGCAGTTCGTTGTGTCTTCATAATTGCTGCACCCGATCAAAGTCAAAGTCAACTTTATTGTCAATCTCAAAATATGTTTGTACACACAGAAAGATCGAAATACTGTTTCCCACAGTCCCGACTCCGAGGTATAACAAACTCACACATTAAAATGCAAGAACACTCAATGATCCATCCCATCAATGTAATACACTTGTAATTCGCTTTGTTATGGTCACAATTCCAATTTCGGACGTCCTGTTTAACATCCTTCCCGGAATCACATGTGACCTCCTGCTGTTATAAAATCGTCGACACCTATTTACGCTGAAACACCGCCCTCTATATCTACCCGCCCTCTTTTTTAGGACAGAAGTGGCCTATCAGAGGAAATATCAATGATCGACACTCGGCTTGTCCAATCAGCTTCGGCTTTGAGCGTAAGAAAACCTTCCTTTTAAAACCCCATCAACCCGCCTCTTTATTGGACAGAAGTGGCCAATCAAATAACAGATCTTTGATTGACAGGCAGCCTTGTCCAATCAGCTTAGGCTTTGAGCGTGACAGATCTCTCCGCCCTCTGTATCAACCCGCCTCTTCTAGGACAGAAGTAGCCAATCAAATAACACATCTTTGATTGACAAGCAGCTTGACCAATCAGCTTCGTCCTTGAGTGTGACAAATCCTTCCGCCTCTACTCCCTGTTCCCCGACCCTCCACAGCTGCCCGCCGCGCAGTAATAGCGACCCGCCAAGAACGCTCTCCGGCCGGGTGGATACATTATACAGCCGGGAAGACTTCACACCATCCGGCGGGTCGCTAGGACTCGTCGATTTTAACCCACTTTAAGCGGCGGACTATACTCTTTTCCCCCACCAAAATGGAAGCGGACGGGTTTGTGTCCCGGAGAACCGCCATGGAAACACCAGGCGTCGACAGCCGGGTTTCGAGCGCTGCAGCCGGGGCAGAGTTTCGATGGATGGGCAACAGACTGCTGGACGCCACGGGGGGATTTGTCGGCTCTCTTTCACCGAGAATGCCAGGGGAACCGGACTTTACCCCAGTTGTGCATCGTGTGGAGACCTCCGTGGAGCCAGAAATAGACTATGAAGGGCTTCCTCAGGGATCCGCCACCAGCACACACATGCTGGCTGGATCCGTGGCTGGAATCATGGAGCATTGCCTTATGTACCCCATCGACTGTGTCAAGGTAATGCAACTAATATATATATATATATATATATATATACAACATTCCTCCTTCTTCTTGTGCAGGCCTAGATTTTGTCACATTGAACCCAGTCACTGGTTATTTAAACCATGGATGTTTAAAGAGAACTGGATACATGACAGTTGCTAAGTGGTGCATGAAGCCAAAAATAGTCTTCCAAAGTACCCGTATGTAGGCCCATAGAGCATGCGCAGTTGAGATTTCCTTAAGCCCCGCCTCTTATCTCCAGCTCTCGGCTCAGTGAAATTAATGAAGAGAGAAAATAACTCGGGATTCAGGTTTTAGCACATTGTACAACTTTCAAACTCTAATGATTAAAATAAATGCTTTACAAGAGATCGTACTGGCAAGTTTATATAACTCCAAAAAAATTATACGCATATTTACAGACGTCTCTTTTCCAATGTAAGTCAATGGGAAAGGTCTTTTTGGGCCAAAATGACGTCACGGCAGTTGTAGTACCACCATTTGACCACAACGGTCGTTAATTTAAATCGGCTTCAACGGCCGGCGTTAAACCCAAAGTAGGCCGCAATATAAGGCTGAGCTTGAATAACGTTTGCCTTCAAGCTAACGGGGGGTAACCTTGTTATCAGAGGTCAGTTAACTAACTAACATTATCTGAACAGCAAATTATGTAACAAAAAATAGCTCAAACAGAAGATGGAATGACGTGGGTGTGTTTACCAAAGTACAGCGTTTTCTGTTATCCTTTTATGTAATAATAACGATGTGACATTGGCTTCTAGTCTCACTTTGCTACAATGCTACATGTGTAGTCTACTAGCTAAAGCAGTGGTAGATCCATTATCGGACACCCCCTAAACGTACATGTCACCTTTTGGTTTTGACGTGGAATCATAAATCTAAGGGTGGAAGAAGTACTCGGGTCTTATGCTTAAGTTAAAGTGGATGTACAACAGTGTCAAAATACTCTGTGATAAGTATAAGTCCTGCAATCAAAGTGCTACTACATTTTTTTTTTTCTTTATTGGCATCCAAATATATTTAAAGGACCAAAAGTAAAAGTACCAATTATGCAGATTGGCCCATTTTAGAATAATATATATGATGTGTTTGGGTTCTTATTATTGATGCATTAGAGTGTTATCAAAGTGGGTAGAGCTGCAGCTAATTTGAATGACTGTGTATGCCATGAAGTAGAAGTACAACGTAGCAGGAAATGGAAATACTCAAGTAAAGTACCTCAAAATATTACTTGGTAAATGTACTTAATTACTTTACACCACTGAATCTAACCCCAACACGTTTTCACTCTTCTTAACTAAGGTTATCTTAACTAAACAAATGTATGTATCGTAGATGTTTGTATTTCATCACTGTGTCAAAAGGTATTTGAGCAGGTCATGTGGAAAGTCCATGTAAAGAGATGGAAATAGTCAATTATTAACACAGATGGGTAGTCAGTAGACGGTCAATCTGTATCATAAAGGTGAAGGAATTCTTGTAAATAACACGCACTGGCTTGGCAGACATTGTACACAGTTGTCTTGTCAGTCAGTCTTGTATAAGTCTGTGTAGTTATTACTCTAAACCAACATATGACATAACTACACGCTGTGAAGACTACCCATCCATATTAATCATTAAGATAAAACAGAACCGTACCAACAGAAGAGTGGACACCATCTTGTAGATTTTGCGTTGAGAGAATTGGGATTTATTATGACGAATGTGCGTCTGAATATCCCGTTCCAGTTATCTGAAATTTGACCTTTTAAGCCTTCTGTGCTCATTAGTTTCTGACTGTATTTGAGTTACACATTACATACTATTTCTATTTTCTAAAGAAGACTATGTAGCGTGCTTACACTGGATAAGAGATTAAGTACATTCAAATATGTTCTGATGCGTACTAGATTGAGTGTGGTGTGTAGGTCGACAGTATTTCTCGAAAAGCAGCGCACAACAGAAATTGAAGAGCTTGTACAAATGGAAATAATTAAATACAGTCTTGAATGGTGGTGAGAACAAGTGGAAATAATCTTGGTAAAAGCGATTTGCTTGTTTCTGTTGGTTTATATTTGTTTCTTGTCGTGCAAAACAAAGAAAAACAACCGTTCCCTGGTCACCAATTGAGAAAAACAAGTCACTGTGAAATTAAAATAACCGATTACTGTGCACATTATTGTTTTATAGTTTGGTATAGCAATATATATTGTGTTTGTGAACAGAGGAACATGTATTGGGCATGAGCATTAGTTGACCAAACTTTGAGTAACGCTCATTACGGACTTGTAAATGTAACTCACTTCAGACCTTAACATTGGTTCAGTTACTAGACCCCAAAACAAACCTTTAGCAAAGAAGTAGGTCCCGAAATCGGTTGGACTGCCGCGGCAAACTCCTTATCAAAGACTCATGAATTATACTCCATAAAATGATCTATGTATCCATTGTAGGTAGCGCTGGGTGGATTTGGGAAAAACCCCATTGCATTTATTTGATTGCAATTGCAAAATGATTTCTGCTATTGGAGGAATTGATCATTTGTGTACCCCCTATTCTCATTGAAAGGAGAAATGTAAAATCAACATGCATTGTTTTATAAAAAGGGTCTGTACCAAACAAATATATTTTATTCTTACGATATCTATGCTGGGATTTCTCTGCAGCACAACAATACTTTATTCAGATGTATTAGTACATGTTTTGCCTGTACGTACGTTTCTTCTGTATGTTGGGACATTAGTGCTCTTCATCCTGACTGTCATTGAGTTCCTTGTGTTGAACCAGAGGAGGAAGAACACATTTCTTTAGGGGTTTCCCTGAGCTCCGGTGAATGAAACAAAGCTTTGTGTTCTCTAAAAAAACCTTCCGTTTAATCTCCTCGAGTTCATTATATGTTTCTCTTTTCGGCAAAACCATTTGAACCTGATCACCTCTTGTTTTCGTGTCCGACGCAAACCATTCGAATCCGATTGTCCTGCATTCTCCGTAGATTTTTAATGGCCTTTCTTTTTAAATGTGTCTTAATTTTTCTCTTCCCCTTCAGTCAAGATGGTTTCGGCCACAAAGGCGAAGTACACGGAGGAAGTGCATTGCAAATATTTGTAGAAGTACATCTTCAAGATCACTTTTTTTATATTCCAGTAATGTTGACCGAACCACTTCCTCGAGAGTTCTTTATTTTCACAATCTTAGTTTCCTGTTGCTTCAAAGACAACACGGTTATCTTCTGTTCAATTCCTTCCGATCATTTCAGACACGGTTTCCTTGTTGCTCGGGGTTTTTTACTTTAATAATATGCACCAAAAGACGTGTTTTCCTGGTCTTATCCACTTTTGTAACTTTAAAGTGGACCTATCATGCTATATTTGAATAATATAGTGTAGGACCATACCTATATAAGGCATATTTATACTTTTTTTTTTTCAAAATACCAAACGGATCATGCATTTTAGCCATGCCTAATTTTGCTCAATTTGACATTTTTTAGCTCTGTTTGTGTAAGGGCAGATTCTGTGAGAACAGCACCATCTACAGGCCTGGCATATGTACTACAGCGTCTCCAGCGCTTTCGAACGGCAATGGCCGTGGCTGTGTCCTCCTGATTGGTGGAGTTGGCCCAATAGCCGTAGCGCCACCGTCCTGACGTCAGGACAGTGTTCAAATCTGGATCAGTTTTTATCAGATCCGTTGCAGCCCCTTTTTTAGAGATTTGGGTATGGAGGAAAATAGAGAGGGTTGTGTTTTCTGACACTTGGTGAGTTCCCTGGAACACCGGGGACACATATTCATGTAGAAAAGACGTACAAAAGTGCATTTTGCATGATAGGTCCCCTTTAATTAATGTAGCACCTTTGACCAAACCAAACCAAAAAGTCAAAGTATACGATGGACCATTCCTGGGTTACACTTCCCCATTACTACTATTAGATAACTACTTAATAAAGGAAGTGAAAAGACGCAAACACACTCTATAAAAGGGCATTTTTAAGTGTAATGCCTGGCGAAAAAACTCTTAACATTTCAACTAGATGTCCTTTTCATAGTGTAGGTTTTAATCCATTACTGATTCAGTCATGATCAGCAGGCGTGATGTACCTCACAAAACACCTATTTGACGAACATTACTCGACAGAAAACACTACATTTAATCAGAAATGGAAAGATACAGGTTAATACGTTCAAATTGATGTGACTATGACGTCTGTAAGGATGCATACATGTCATATTAACTTCATGTACCAGTCTGATTTGCTATCAAAGGCGCACAGTGTAATGAAGCTGTAATATAAAACTTTGTATATTGTGATTGCTATGCGGATGTTTAATTTCTCAGACTTTCCTAAAATAAAGGGCACCGTGTTGTCTGGTAACTAAAGGAAAACTTCCACGGCTTCAGTCACTGTGAAGATAATGACATCTTATTTATCACTTACTAGATTTGCAATTTCACTGCAAAGAAAATAGACGAATGGCAGACGTTGTTTTGTCTTCCTATCAAGCCCCCCCCCCCTGACCTTTTTGTTACCAAGCAAAGTACATGGAGAAGTGCAGCTTGTATGTAAGTTTAAGTGTGCATTCCCTCTTAGCAATAGTTAGTAATGAATAACATCATTTGTCACAAGGATGAGTCAAAGCTTCCTAGTTCCTGATTCCTTTTAGTGGAACAAAAGCACCAGTCTTGTTGGCACGCAAGCTTCAGTTGCTGTACTTTCCCAAAAAAGATAATGGGTCATGATAGTCCGTTTATTGCCATATTTCAACATCTACTGACGGTCTGGTGCGTCATATACCTTCTTTGTTTTGATGAAAGCAACATGAACACATAACCCTCTGTGTTATTATTCATATATTGAGACCTGATTCAGTTTTTAGCTGAACTTTTTATAGGCTTAATAAGTCTTATATATGCTGGTCAGAGTAAATAAAACTCCTCGCACAGTTAAAGAAGTGTGCGATGTACCTCTCGTGTGAAACAAGTGACTTCTATTGCACCAATATTATTTGTTTAACTTGCAAAAGAGTATTATAACTTAAAGAAATCTGAGTGGTTTCCACATGGAGAGAAATAATGTGCACTGTGACAAGTGTGTTTATATGAGGATAATATAGATGGAGCTTCATTTAGAAACAAATATAACATTTATTACAGAAATTGCTGAAAAACTTGACATTTAGCTATCACAACATATTACTTAATCTTCTCTAAATTAATAAGGTCAGATCAGGGTTAGGGTCACAGCATCCAGTGAAATGAGATTAATCCATACCAAACTACACCGACAAAATGACATTGAACATGAATTAACACACGGAGCAAAATTTCCACACTAATTACTCCCCTCTGTGTTTCCTTGATTTCTAGAAAAAAACATTGTTTTTCTCGCAGGACTCTTGATTCTCCATTTACGTAAGATGTGTTACAACATACTGTACCGCTTTCTACCATAAATGACATTAAATAGGATTAGTTTGCATTGTTTACTTTCTTCTAAACAAACCCCCTCTGGACTGTAACACACTGCTCACATTGTGAATGTCATTCCAATGCGAGTTTCCATTTCCCAGAAACGGGAAAAGCCTCCTGCGCTCTAAATACTGAATGTTACCCTGAGGGGGGAGGGGGAGGGGTGGAGGTGGTGGCAGGGGCTTTTCACTCATTGCATGTGATGAGAAGTTTGAGGATTACGCCATCTTTGTACAGTCATGCACAGATTCAATGACGGTCGTTGTGCATTAGATCAGGGGTTCCCAACCTTTATTGTGCCAAGGACCGGCAGATACATTAAAAAAAAATCGCGGACCGGTTGTCAATTTTAACTGATTTTAATATTTACTCACCACCAGCAGGTAGCAACAGAGGCTAATTGTATGTAACAGCCTGAACAGATACTAGAACAATATGCATCCAAAACATATTAACAAAGTTTAAAAAAGAACCGGTGTCATTTTTTGGTTTTTCGGAAAACCAAAAAACCGACGTTATTCAGTTTTTAAACCAAAACGGGAAAACAGATAAATTAACGTTTTGGTTTTGTTTGTATGATTTACGGATAATCCAGTGAATGCTGGGAAAACGAGGAGAAGCCGCATTATGAACACTGGCATTTGTTTTCAGAAGATATTATGATAGTGTCGTTCGTTCCGGTGCACTCCGACAGCATTAGCACTACATCGAGATTAAGATTAAACTAATTTATTTTGGGAACAGCCGCATATATGGAGTTAGCCATATGTGTGTAAATTACTGTTCATAAACATTTGAAAACAAATGCCGGTGTCGGACAGACACAAACACACCGAACACACAGAGCTGAGCTGAGCAGAGCACATACACACACACATCATGCGCCTTGGTGACTGACTGGACATCTCCTTCATAAAACTAATAAAAGGGGGAGTAATCGGGCAGTTCGATGTGTGTAGATGTGTGTGTATAGGTGTGTGTGGTTAACACGTAGCAGCCTGCAGTCACTCTTAAACTGTTCTGATGAAGTTAAACACAGTCATACTGGTGCTGCACTTCTCAGAAGCGGAGTATACGTCCCGCTGCCTCCGGATGCTGCAGCCGTTTTAAGAAGTGAAGGAGGGTTTCCGTCTATAAAGCAGCTGCGGGCAGCTGCGGGTCCGAGAGTCCCGGACATTAATTCATAGATCAAGGCAGACTGGTTTACTCTTCTGTTTTGCCAATCCGGTGCTTAAACAAATAGCTCTACACCCCTGGCCGACATGTCCTTAAAATGAAGTCCGAGTTTGAAATATATCTCAAATAATGTATGCACCACCATTTCCCCACATAAACATAACAGTCTGCAATCAAACGGTTGTCTCCTGTGCGCTCCTCTTCCTACTTGGCGCACCGGTAACATGCTCGTGCGCACGAGAGGAGACCTTATAAGGCTGAGCCGCCGAATCCCTCATCATAAAAGCCATTTTCAACGGTTTTCTGGTGAAAGATTAACTAGCTACTGGATGAAATAATATGACTGGTGGCATAGGTGCGAAAATTAAACACTTTTTGAAAAAATATTATGATAAAATATTTTTATATATTTATAATTCTGCAAATATTACAATAAACTCACAGCTATTTCGCGGCCCGGCAGTAACACCTCTGCGGCCCGGTACCGGTCCGCGGACCGGGGGTTGGGAACCCCTGCATTAGATAACAGACACGTGGAATCATAAATCTAAGGGTGAAAGAAGTACTCGGGTCTTATACTTAAGTTAAAGTAGATGTACCACAGTTTCATTTAATTTCAAACCTTTATTTAACCAGGTGAATCCCATTGAGATCATTGATCTCTTTTTCAAGGGTGACCTGCTGCAAGTAGGTTCCACATGAATACATATAAACATAACAGAAAAACAAAAAGGACATCATACAGTAGGGCTGTGCGATTATGGCAAAAATCATAATCACGATTATTTTGGTCTAATTGATATCACGGTTATTAAAAACGATTATCCATTTACTTTGAAAACACCCATATATTGAAAAAGAAATTTGAACAGTATGTTTTTAACAGTTGATTACCCTGAAGTTTAAGTATAATTCAACTGAAAAACCAATAAAATATTACATTTTCTTTTCTTTTTTTTTAATAAAAATAATAATCGTTTTATTTCGATTACATTGTTTTCGTAATCGTTGCAAGCCAAAATCGTAATCGAGATTAAAATACGATTAATTGCACAGCCCTATCATACAGCATATTTACAGCGACTACAGTTTACATAGCTAGTAACATTTACAGGTTCCAACAGTTTCCGATTGGATAGCATCTATCCTTGCTTTAAAAACATTTAGTGGAACCAAATTGCTCAGTTTCCATTCCTTTTGCAGACTGTTCCAAGTTAGCGGAGCTGCGCATCTAAATGCTATCTTCCCTAAGACAGTCCTAGCAGTTGGCACATTTAATAAAACGACAGCATTCGATCTCAGGCAGTAGCCACTTACAATTCGCCGTGAGATCAGGGAGCAGATGTAGGATGGAAGTTTCCCTAACATGGCTTTGTATATAAAAATGTACCAGTGACTGAGCCTCCGCCACAGTGTAAAAATACTCAGTAAAAGTCCTGTAATCAAAATGCTACTTAAGTAAAATGATTGGCATCAAGATATACTTAAAGTGCTAAAAGTACTAATTATGCAGATTGGCCCATTTCAGAATAATACATATCGTATGTTTTGATTCTAATTATTGATCATTAAAGTGTTATCAAAGGCGCAGCTAATTTGAATGACTTTGTATGCCGTATTAAATAACTTTAATGGAGCAGGAAATGGAAATGCTCAAGTAAAGTACCTCAACATTTTGCTTGAGTAAATGTACTTAGTTCAGTGTGAGAAAAAGTTTTTAGAGAGTACTTGTCCATGGACAAGTGAGTTTGGCAATTTACTTGTCCGAATACATTTTTCACTTGTCCAGAATGGACAAAAATTGGGGCCACTGGAATCTTCTTCGCCATCGTATTTTACATTTTCCCACGGTTTTTACGACACCGCTAACGTAAGTGAGCGGTAAGATTTTACTGCATCACACATAGGGTTGGGTATAGTTTGGATTTTAACGATTCCGGTTCTGCTTTTCGATTCCGGTTATTTTCGGTTCTCGATTCCGGTTCTTTGAGAGGGTAAAAATAAGTCCCATGACAAACTGGGAGAAAAATATATTTATGAAAACATTAAGTCAAATCTGTATTCTTATTTACAAATCACTTCAGACTGTTTAATTTCTTACGGTTATTGAATAAAATTATATAAAAATAATCTCTGCATTGTTTAGTTAGTTCTATGTGGTACAGTTTGAGAATGTACAATTGGCCCAGTCTCCTCTGATGTTACACTGCAACCTGCCTGTGAGACAGAGTCCAACCACACATGTCCAACACATAGGCCTAATAATAATAATACATTATATTTATAGCCTATAGGCCTAGCGCTTTTCTACAACTCAAAGACGCTTGCACGCTTACACATGTCCTGCAATACACATGCTGCAGCTGCCCAGCTGCTCACTGTTTGTAAAAGTAAATAAATAGTATTTTCATTTCAATAATGTACTTTCTATACCCTGCTTCATAAACAATACTGACATCCCTGTGCTCCTCCGAGTCTGGGGGTCGGGGGATGTGAGGACAGCGCGAGGACACAGACAGGGAGGCTGATTTACTTCATAAAGGAAATGGCGGTCAATATTAACATCATAGGAGCTAAAACGCTTAATAACCTTCATTACGTGTTAGAGAAAGAACATAAGAAAGTTTGACAAAGATGAGGCTGTTAAACTGGCAGCGGATCCGCTGTGTGTAGAAAGAGAGAGAGGGAGAGAGAGACGCTGAACTGCACCGTGCAGCGATCAGATGATCCGGAGCGCAGAGAGAGAGAGCTGCGGTCCGCGGGGCTCGGCCTCGCCTCCTGTCCTCACAACTGTCCTCACAACTCTTATTAATCCCGGTACCGGACAATGGTTATTTATTCCTACTCGGAACCGAGTTTTGCTTCCCAACCCTGCCACTGTGCTACACGTCCCGCCCCGCCCCGCCCCCGTCTAACAGTACAGAAAGCGGCGAGATGCATTTCCTTGGGAATCGACAAGCAGAACCGAAACTAACATTTCTAAACGAACAATGGCGGACACGGACAATTTGCGAACGAGTTCTGCCTTTTGAAAACTGAATTTATCTATAATTTGTCAATAAATGAGGGCTAAAAACGTCACTTGTCCGCCGGACAAGTCAATTGAAAGATCTACTTGTCCGATATTGTAAATAACACGTCCCGGACGGTGGGACGTGTACTTTTTCGCACACTGTTAGTTACTTTACACCACTGAATCTAACCTTAAAGGTAGGGTAGGTAAGAATGGAGAAACCAGCTCGAGTGCGCTAGAATTTGAAAGTATGCAACCGAAAAGAATCTGCCACTTCCTTCAGACTTCCTTACAGAGCCCCTCCTCCAACACACACGAACGTGCACATGACCAATGAGGGCACGAGATAAGTTTGTGCACAGATGGAAAGCTGACAGGCAGGTAGGCCATCCAGTTATTTTAGCCGGGCCGGCTAAAATGATTGGTCGTGCTTTTTACAGTACTACGGCTTCCACAGATGACATTTTTTTATGTATTTATTGTCAAAGCATTTAATATATTCATTGCTATCGGGATGTTAAGAGCATTCCATGGAATATAATAAGTGTTTCTGAAGTGAATTACCTACCCCACCTTTAACAGGTTTTACACTCTCCTAAGATACAGAGTCTGAATGCAAGTGGTAGGCTGGGGTTTATTTTGTTCCACTTCCTGTCTGCACCACTGAGTCCTCACTCGTGGTCTGTGGTTGGCGACTTTGACTGCAGTCGTTTCTGTCTAAGCACTTTACATAAACGTGGGCTGAAGTTAATGTGGGAATCAGAAAGAGAAATGTAGAAAACTGACACAAACTTGACATTTGGTGAAATTGCAACCTGTCCTGGTCATTTGCAGTTTGCTCTTACATGATCAATCAAGGTTCAAGGTTCTTTATTGTCAAACTGACATAGCTACAGAGTAATTATGTTGTTGAAAATCTTATTTCACAGGCTTCTCCAACAATGTAACATAATAACAATACAGATAGCAAGAGCAATACAAAAAGAAAAATAGTTATAAAATAAAGTGAGCATGTGGAATAGTGCAGCTTGATTAAGTTTTATTAAGATAGTTCTTAACTTTAAATCAGAAATACTCTATTTGTCCCACAGTGGGGTAATTTACATTGTTACAACAAAGAAGACCCTACAAATTAAAAAATATATAAATATAACGGCAGAATAAACCTGTTGTGCAAAAACAAGCACACACTAGGGCTGTCCCGAATACAATTTTTCGGGCTCCGGATATCCGGTAGTAATCAGCAGCGAATATTCGGCCGGCGGGTGGGGGGGGTGGTGGTAATCAGCAGCGAACCACTTCAACACGTGTATTTCGGTTTATTCACAGCATTCATTTTGTTATTCTACAGTATTGTTGTTTTATAGTTATTTGTTAATGTAACCCAATTTGTGTTCTTTGGAATTGAAAAGGATATCGCATTGTGTTTGTTACTTTCGTTGCAGTTGTATACGTCTTAAGTGTAATTTGGCTTGGCTTCCTATTTCGTATGGACATGCTTTTATTTTGAAGGAGAGTTAGCGCTGTTGACAGTAAGTTGTTGTTGCTATGGAAACAACGTGACGGAGATTAACGGAGGAAAAGTCATATCTACATATATTAAACGATAACGTTTATGGTTAAGTGTTGGCACCCCCCGAAGAGGCACAAGCTCTTACGTTGATGTTGGAGTTTTCAATTAATTCAACAAAAAATATCCGAATAACGAAATTGAAACCTGAATAGTACTCCAACGAACGAATATTCGGATATTCGGGTACAGCCCTAGCACACACTAATACAAAATTGTAATAATAAAAATAACATAACAAAATATATTTGTATTTCATGCAATGCCTAGTTTACATGCTGCTGTAAAGAAAATGCATCAAATTGAGGTCAATATCAAATGTATAAATGTTTCTGTCCCTCTCTCTCTCTTCAGACCCGGATGCAGAGCCTCCACCCGGAGCCCGGCGCTCGCTACCGGAACGTGATGGACGGGCTGCGGCAGATCGTGCGGACGGAGGGCGTGTGGCGGCCAATCAGAGGCGTGAACGTGCTGGCCGTGGGGGCGGGGCCTGCGCACGCTCTCTACTTCGCCTGCTACGAGAAGATCAAGCTCTCGCTCAGCGACGCCATTCACCCCGGAGCCAACAGCCACTTCGCTAACGGTGAGTCAAAGTCAACTTTATTAGATATTATGATTTGATTTTGATTAGATTTATTTCGAATGTCCACCCATCCATCTTCTCCCGCTTATCCGTGGTCGGGTCGCGGAGGTAGCAGTTCCAGCAGAGAGCCCCAAACGTTCCTTTCCCTGGCCACATCAACCAGCTCTGATTCTCCGGCCCATCTCACGCTCCATTGTCCCCTCACTCGAGAACAAGACCCCGAGATACTTGAACTCCTTCACTTGGGAATGTGTAAAACAATAATACAAACATGTAACAGTGTCAAATTAATATACAAAAATATTACTGATTCTAAATTATGTATAAACAGATAATCTACTTAATTACACATCTGAAAGAATGCAAGCAACTACTTTTATGGCACTTACTTAAAGGGGACCTATCATGCAAAATGCACTTTTGTACGTCTTTTATACATGAATATGTGTCCCCGGTGTTCCAGGGAACTCACCAAGTGTCAGAAAACACAACCCTCTCTATTTTCCTCCATACCCAAATCTCTAAAAAAGGGGCTGCAACGGATCTGATAAAAACTGATCCAGATTTGAACACTGTCCTGACGTCAGGACGGTGGCGCTACGGCTATTGGGCCATCTCCACCAATCAGGAGGAGACAGCCACGGCCATTGCCGTTCGAAAGCGCTGGAGACGCTGTAGTACATATGCCAGGCCTCTAGATGGTGCTGTTCTCACAGAATCAGCCCTTGCAAAAACAGAGCTAGAAATTGTCAAATTGAGCAAAATGAGGCATGGCTAAAATGCATGATCTGTTTGGTATTTTGAAAAGAAAAAGTATAAATATGCCTTATATAGGTATGGTCCTACACTATATTATTATAATATAGCATGATAGGTCCACTTTAAAGAAATACTTATACACCTACAACGTTACGTTTCATTTTTGTATCAGTTACGTACTCAGTTTTACCTTGAATATTGAAAAAACGTTATTGTTCTCCTATGGTGAAGGGAGAATCCAAAAACAGAGAAAAGTCTTGATGAATTTGAAGGGAATCACGGTTGCGTTCAACAACAACAAAACTACATTAAAATATTCACTTTATTGGCGACTCAAAGCTAATTTGGTAGAGATAACGGCCCATATACTGGGGCTCAGACCCCGCACCACTTGCACCCCTCTGTCTCCTCACTAAACTGGTGGCCTGAAAGAAACTTGAAACAAATATATAATTCATTTATAAACAATCTGTTCGTTCAGTAAAATACAAGTGTCATTTATCCGTTTGTATGCTCACTACTCCCCATGCATTCACACTAAAAACCCTCACTATAGGGAAATGGGAAGTATAGAAACGACTGGATAAATGAGACTACGATTGTACTTCACAAATTCTATTATGGTTCTTAAAATGATGTTTTGCTGATGTGCTCGTATACTACAATTCTTCAAGTCTTCCCTCATTTTTTTTAAATGTTAAACGTGTTAGATGCATATTAGAAAAGCATTCATTTATACACGAAATTAGAATCTGAATGTCATTTCGGTGACGATGGAGGAGTTTTTTTCAGGCGTTAACTTCCTCTCCACTGTTTCTCTGTAGGAGCGGCGGGCTGCATGGCGACCGTGCTGCACGACGCCATCATGAACCCAGCAGAAGGTAAAAACACTGCTTTACTTATTTCATCACAAGCACACATGCTCTATGTTCTGCACCGTGAATTGTCATTTTTTTTTTAAACATTCAGACATAACATACATACACCCGCATACGTACTCAAATGTGTGCAGAGTAGTTACTGCGCATATAACATCCATCTCTCCATGGGTGACAATAATCTCACCTTAATCATGTAGCAAGATATCTGTGTATATCTCAGCTTACATACCAACTATTTAAAGGGGACCTATCATGCAAAATGCACTTGTGTACGTCTTTTATACATGAATATGTGTCCCCGGTGTTCCAGGGAACTCACCAAGTGTCAGAAAACACAACCCTCTCTATTTTCCTCCATACCCAAATCTCTAAAAAAGGGGCTGCAACGGATCTGATAAAAACTGATCCAGATTTGAACACTGTCCTGACGTCAGGACGGTGGCGCTACGGCTATTGGGCCAACTCCACCAATCAGGACGAGACAGCCACGGCCATTGCCGTTCGAAAGCGCTGGAGACGCTGTAGTACATATGCCAGGCCTCTAGATGGTGTTGTTGCTCACTGAATCTGCCCTTACAAACACAGCTAAAAAATGTCAAATTGAGCAAAATGAGGCATGGCTAAAATGCATGATCTGTTTGGTATTTTGAAGAAAAAAAAAGTCTAAATATGCCTTATATAGGTATGGTCCTACACTATATTATTCAAATATAGCATGATAGGTCCACTTTAAATAAAAGCACAGAGAGAACCTTAATAAGAATAATCACTTCTAATCATTATGGCCTGAGGTGTGAGAAACATCAAATAAACCGTGAAGACATCCTGCTGGTGACGTTCATAACCTTATTCTACAAAGACACTTACACAATCATTCTCTGAGGGTGTTGTTGCACCATCTGGACACTAGGGGGAGCTACAGACTCACCTGTGGCTCCACATGTTACTGCAACACATCCACCGAAGAAATATATGATGCATTGTTTTTAACAAAATAACATTTCCCCGCTCCCTGTTCTATTATAACTAGTTTATTTCATTTCAAATTGCTGCTACGGTTTCTAATTCTCTCGTCTCCCTGCAGTTGTGAAGCAGCGAATGCAGATGTTTAACTCTCCGTATCGAGGCGTTCTTCACTGCATGGGTTCCCTGTGGAGACACGACGGCCCGGCGGCTTTCTACCGCAGCTACACCACGCAGCTCACCATGAACGTGCCCTTCCAGGCGCTTCACTTCATGACGTACGAGTATCTGCAGGAGCTCCTGAACCCCCACAGACAGTACAACCCTTCCTCTCACGTGGTGTCCGGAGCTCTCGCCGGAGCCATCGCTGCCGCCGTCACCACACCTCTGGACGTCTGTAAAACCCTCCTCAACACGCAAGAAGCTCAGGCTATCCACGTGATAGAGGCGGAGGCAGCGACAGCAGCGGTGGGAGCGGCCGCTGGGAGTCGACATATCTCCGGTTTGACCGAGGCGTGTCGGACTGTGTACAGGATGGGAGGCGTGCCGGCGTTTTTCAAAGGCGTCCAAGCGAGGATTATCTATCAGATGCCGTCTACCGCCATCAGCTGGTCCGTCTACGAGTTCTTCAAATACATCATCACCAAGCGGCAGCACGAGAGACGGCTGCGGGGAGACGGAGATAAATAAACAAGCATCGGGAACAGCAGAGGGTCATGGCACTGTACCGATAAGGTTTAAACTTTGACTTTTAAAAAGCTCCAGAGTTTTAGATTCGTCGAGCTCACTCCTAATTTGTTTTCTGAGATCTGTTCAGCGTGTTCAGACGCAAAGAAGCAGCTGGAACACTTCATTATTAGTGTGTGAAATGTCCTTAAAACACCCAATGGTTTAAAAGGGGTCTCCGAGTGGCACACAGGAAGTCCTGGGTTTCCCTGAACAAGCCCCATTCACTTCTGATGCTTTAACAACTTGACAAACTCAT
Source organism: Trematomus bernacchii (assembly GCF_902827165.1). Taxonomy (NCBI): domain Eukaryota; kingdom Metazoa; phylum Chordata; class Actinopteri; order Perciformes; family Nototheniidae; genus Trematomus; species Trematomus bernacchii. The sequence continues at coordinate 17,636,256 of NW_022987593.1, forward strand.
TGTATTGGCTTTCAAAAAGCTTATTATTCATAAAAGGTAACGCACCGTAATAGAAAAGCTGAATTAGGACATGTTTAAGTGCATGTTTTGATTCGTCCCTGAACTCAAGTGCATTGGATTTAATCAAAACAAGTGCTGATTTGAGCTTTGATTGAAAGTGTTAACACTCACTTCAAATGTATTGTGTAGAAATGATAGCATTTTTCCAACCAAAGGATAAAAAGTGCAAAACATCCTACACTGTATGAGAGGTCAGCATTTTAAACGTACAGTTACTACGAGTGTTTTTGGGTTCAGAGACGAAACAAAAGTTCTTCATAAACGCTCTTAACTGCACACGTTGCACCTCTTGAAAGTATGACACCATATTACCTTCTGACCACAAGGGGGCGCCCAACACCAGCGTTATACAACTGAGAGGAAACAGGAAGTTCTAACATCAGGAATATGAAATGTGTTTGAATAAGTGTGCTGGTGTACAATAACAAGGAGCTAAAACATAGGAAAGGCCGTGTATTTGAAAGGAAACGAGGAATCATGAGATTACTTAAGTGTGTGTGTGTGTGGATGAATGTGTGTGTTGCAGTGACTGGAAGTGGTGCTGCGACTCGGACCATTTCACCTCAAAACTGTGTCATAACATTTTTAAGGTGGGTTTTAAAACGTGACTTTTAAGGTTTCTTTGAATGAACACATGACATATTTACAGCTTCGTGGTGTCATCTGTATCTCTGCACCGGGTGCTTTCAAATCCACATGTTTCTGCTGCAGATTGTATATGCTGTACACACACACACACACACACACACACACACACACACACACACACATACACACACACACACACACACACACACACACACGCTGGTACAAGTTTAAATTAGATTTTTGTTCTAAAACAACATACCAGTTTTATGGAAAATGCTGCATCCTAAAGTGTCCGTGCTTCTTTCAAATTAAAACTCTTGCTTTAGGAAATGTAAAAACTCAACAAACTTGAAGTTTCACGCTGGAAAGTGTTTGTAAACTCACTAAAATGAATGAAAAGTTGAATTTAATCACATTTATTTAACATGTTCTACATTATTGTATTAGGGTTGGTTGAAAGCATTCATATTTGTTCATTTAAAAGTAACATTATTGCTTCCAACTCACCTAATATAATGTCTAATTAATGGCAAAACAAATGTAATGAAACGCTTTGGAAGAAGATCAGTTTAATCCTAATTTGTTTTCTGAGATCTGTTCAGCGTGTTCAGAAGCAAAGAAGCAGCTGGAACACTTCATTATTAGTGTGTGAAATGTCCTTAAAACACCCAATGGTTTAAAAGGGGTCTCCGAGTGGCACACAGGAAGTCCTGGGTTTCCCTGAACAAGCCCCATTCACTTCTGATGTTCATTTCAAAGTAACATTATTGCTTTCCAACTCACCTAATATAATGTCTAATTAATGGCAAAACAAATGTAATGAAACTCTTTGGAAGAAGATCAGTTTAGTTTTATGTTTTTTTTTAAACGCACAGCATCCTAGCAATTCATATTATCGTCTTTATGATTTGTAAGGGACAACGATAAGTTCTAAAATAGATAATAAAGTAACATGACTTGTACACATGCCTTCAGTTAGCCGCCGTACATCAACGCACAACTGACACAAAGATATCCTCAGATAGAGATGTGATATTGCGTTTTTAAGCCATAAAGAGGAGGAAATTGTACATAATATATAGCGTGTATATATATATATATATATATATATATATATAAAAGTATATATAAATATAGGCAAATACAGATAAACACATACTAAGTTTTGAATGCTGAAAAATACAAAACTAAAAGGTTTTAGCTACAACATTCTCGTAGGAAGCGACAGGAAGGATGCCCCCCTAAGGTGCAACAAAGGAAACCCGGTTACTTTGAGTAATAAGTATTAAAATAAGATTGTGTTGTTGCTCATGTGGAGTTTCCTGATGGGGGAACCACAGACTGAGAGCACTAGAGAGGAACGCTGTCAGGTGACGACTAATGTGAAACGCTGGAACTTGTTAAAGATGACTCCTGTATTTTGTGAACTGTAAATAAACTCGCTCCGGCAGCTCCTCGCAGAAGCAGGGTCTTCTCTTGGTGCTGGTCTCCAAGCGTGAAGAATCAACTCGTGTCTGTCCTCTTTCTTTGTCATCTTTGTGGTATTGTTTTGTTACCATTTTACAGATTCTACATTTACTTGAGGAACATTTTGAATGCAGGACTTTTATTTGTACGAAAGTAATCAAACCTAACATGCTTGAAGTACTCATTATACAAAGTCATTCAAACTAGCTGCACCTTTACCAGCTTTGAGAACACTTTCATGATCAATCATTATAAAACATATCATATATATTATTCTGAAATGGACCAATCTGTACAATGACTACTTTTACTGTCGCTACTTTAACTATATTTTGATGAGAATACTTTTCTACTTTTACTTGAGGAACATTTTGAATGCAGGACTTTTACTGTAACCGGGTATTCCTACACGCTGTACAAGATCTGAGTACTTCTACTTTTACTGAAGCACAAGATCTGAGTACTTCTACTTTTACTGAAGTACAAGATCTGAGTACTTCTACTTTTACTGAAGTACAAGATCTGAGTACTTCTACTTTTACACAAGTACAAGATCTGAGTACTTCTACTTTTACACAAGTACAAGATCTGAGTACTTATACTTTTACTCAAGTACAAGATCTGAGTACTTCTACTTTTACTCAAGTACAAGATCTGAGTACTAATACTTTTACTCAGGTACCATATCTGGGTACGTCTCCCACCTCTGTTTTAAAGCATTATTTTATTTATCGGAAAGTAATCGTACTACTTTCATCAGAAAATCTGAATTCCTTTGTCCCGCAACGGGGAAATGTACTTGATCTCAATAAATATTTTCCAGATCAGAAACCATGAGGACGTGACGGATGTATTTGCAGAACGATCGCCCAGTGGTGACACAGCAACAGAAGCTTTGGTTGAAGTAGGAAATGATTATTATGCGTCCCCTCGGCCTTCCGTATATAAACTACCTGTTGCAGTTTTCTGCTGAAATAAATCTCTCTGCTTCCTGGTAGAAAGCTGACAGGCAGATCTCCTCGGCTGCAGATCCGGTTTCACTGCGTGTTTGTTGTCATTCCCCGCGGCCTACAAGCTAAAATGTTGTCTTTCATCTCGTCTCTCGTCTTAACTTCAACCCCCCTCTCTTCTCTGCTGCCTCTTTCCTCCCCACTGTTGTTCCCTTTCAGCGTCTGAAACGTAAGGCGATCCATTAAGTCGGACAGGAAGGTTTTCGACATGTGAGGTCAGGCAGCAGGTCTGCTCAGAGCCAAGGTCAACACCAGGCGTGTGTGTGGGGGGAAAACAAAGACAGATGAGGTGAAGGAAACCCGACTCACCTTCTGAACATCACTCTAACAATCACCCAGAGAATAGATATGTTAACGATTAGCTCGAAAAGACCTAAACACCTGAAGTGAGCTAGCATTTTAGCACTTCTTGTTCCCTCTTCTCAATGTGTTTTGGTTTGATGCCTGAAATAAGGTCTGTGGTTAACACAAGCTTGCAAGATTTTCGCGTTAAGTTTTAAAACTTAAAATACGCCAGTAAATAGCCCACGGGTAAACATATGAAGGTTTTACACGTCCTAGTGATGACATATTTTTGTTGGCTTACATGAAGTTAGCAACGAAATCCCGTACATTTATGATTGGTCAAGACTAGCTGAAGAGATACCATGGTTTAGACTTGGTTCTCTTTGGTAGGTGCACAGACTCAGACAGAGTCTCTTGGCAACACGATCCTCCCAATCAGCATTCGGCCAGCTGGCGAAGTCCCTCCCTACTCTGTCTCTATTCTAGTCATTTGTTTTCGCTAACGTTTCTACAGATATAGTGGGAAACTTTCATAATGCTGCTTCCTAGCTATGCGTGGGTGCGAAGCTCACCCACACGGCCAAGGTCAGAGTCTCAGTAACTGACTGTCTTCTTACAGCGTCTGCACCTGGCTCTGCTACATTAGTATTGCAAGCTGAAAACTTCCTTCTGTGACTTTTCCCTTCGTTTTCTATCCAATCCATCAAACCTTGGGATTGGTGATTTTGTCTATTTATTCCAAAGTCATAGCAACATAAAATGAGCACAATAAGCAAATAATGTAATAATAAGAATCAGTCTTTCTAATGTTATATAAAAATAGACTCCACACACGTCACCACCGCTAAGCTAAAGGTTGCTAATGTTGGGCTATAAAGCAACTACAGCACGGTCACATGACTTCACGTCACCACCGCTAAGCTAAAGGTTGCTAATGTTGGGCTATAAAGCAACTACAGCACGGTCACATGACTTCACGTCACCACCGCTAAGCTAAAGGTTGCTAATGTTGGGCTATAAAGGAACTACAGCACGGTCACATGACTTCACGTCACCACCGCTAAGCTAAAGGTTGCTAATGTTGGGCTATAAAGCAACTACAGCACGGTCACATGACTTCACGTCACCACCGCTAAGCTAAAGGTTGCTAATGTTGGGCTATAAAGCAACTACAGCACGGTCACATGACTTCACGTCACCACCGCTAAGCTAAAGGTTGCTAATGTTGGGCTATAAAGGAACTACAGCACGGTCACATGACTTCACGTCACCACCGCTAAGCTAAAGGCGGCTAATGTTGGGCTATAAAGCAACTACAGCACAGTCACATGACTTCACGTCACCACCGCTAAGCTAAAGGCGGCTAATGTTGGGCGTGATGGCGTTTAGTCGTCTCATTTAGACACTTGTTAGCAGTGTATTTTATGTCTTAGAATACAACGTGCATCTCTTCAGCTTGTGTTAACCACAGATCTTATTTCAGGCTAACAACCAAACACACATTCAGAAAAATCTTGACTGAGACAAGGGAACAGGAAGTGCTAAAATGCTAACTAATGACCAGCTTTAGGGCTCATTTCTCCTACAGCACTTTAAGAGACTACTAAACGTCATCATGCCGAACATTAGCCGCCTTTAGCTTAGCGGTTTTGACGTGAAGTCATGTGACCGTGCTGTAGTTCCTTTATAGCCCAACATTAGCTCTTTACTTCAGGAGATTGCATTTACACTTCAAATATTTTGAAAGTGGTGTTAATATGTGGAGACTTTCCTGCTGAACAAAACGTGCAAGTATCATAAACGTTTGTTTGCCACAGAGATTATTGAATTACCCAAATTCCAATGTAAAAATCCCATTTGCTTAATTAGTCAAGGGAACCTGAGATGCTAACTTCCGAGTTGGCCTACAAAAATACGTCATCCCTGCACCACTCCTTTCCATGTGGGATCATTTCAGTATTCTGATTCTATTTAGAAGAACCAACACCCTCCCTGCCATCCTCTTTGTTTGATTAATGGTTCCTCTTTGGTGTGAAAACGCTGGATGTGTTTTTAATCTCTCAATCTGTGACGCTCCGCCTGCAGGAAACACAAATATAGAACGATACGCACTTGATATAAGTGTGAGAATTAGAAAAAAACATCATTAATCATAATTCAGATTGGCAGTGCCCGCTGCTTTATGAATGTTTTACAGTTGGACCACTCCAGAGGAACACACCCTGAAACACACTGAGCATGATGAATGGGTTTTTCCTCCATAGACTTTGCCACTTAAAATAGAAAACAACTTAAACATACCTTTTTTTTGCATCTTTTATTACATAAGTGAGTAAACACTTGTCAGGCCCATCTTAGACGGTATGCTCTAACTTTTTATCTACAAAATTGAGTTTTTCTTAGTTTCTCTCCACTATTTATTGACTTTTAGCGTCACTTAAAGGATGCTACCGCTAATCAGTCAGTCTGTGGTCCACTGCAAAATATCCCACCAATTACGAGAGTAGATGTTCAGAGGAAGATCAACAATAATGTGGGGATATCCCCTGCAGGTGAATGGCCTTGTCTCTTTAAAAGGAAGTTCCCTTAAAACAAAAGTGCACAGCATTCATCTTCTTTTCTTGCGTGAAAAAAAATTGGCTTCAACTTCGGTGAATGTGTGAACATGTATGCACGAACCTTGGAGAAAATGCACATCTGCAAACAACTTTCAACTTACTTCACCCAAAGAATTGTCAATTAAATCTTACATATATTTTATTGCTTCCTGTTCACCATTGTGTGAGTTAATGTACATTCCTCCCTTTTGAAAATAACCTTTTTACTTGACTTTTTATGAGGAAACCAGATGTTTGTTTAGATTAGATGTAGCACTGTGAGCACAAGATCCAGATTGTTTTATTAACCATTATTGCATTTATATTGAAGCTTAAGTTGCTTGTGAAACCATGTGTTGACAGATTGTATAGCACAAAGCTTAAAGGCAAAAAAATAGACCTTTTTCACCTCCCGAATCACAATAATGTATTTATCTGTCTCATTAATTCCTGGAACATATTCATACTCATATCTGTTTTGTTAGCTACTTGTTATATATCACTATATATCTCTAAAACTGCCAAACAGAAGCAAAAAATGGAAAACGCCTGTCTCTGAACTGAATGGTTAAGCCCATTAATCAATGGGAGATAACACATGTAAAAACACACCAACGCAAAAATAGGAATGGATGGTCTACTTAGTGTTTGTATTAGCTCGTATTTACCAAAGGCTTATAATTCTCAACCACCCACTTGAGCGACTGGATTTTGTGGCCACACCCTGCCCAATTATTTCCTCTTAAAAACACCAGGTGGAGTCGGGGACAACAGAAGTTAAAGAGGCCCTTTCCTGTGGTGTGTTATATAGGTTTTAGTGCATGTAAATAGTCTGCAGAGGCTAAAATCCCTGTGTTGTATTGGCTAGCAATCCAAAACATTGTACGTGATAGGATAAGGGGCGGGACATCTCTAAGTGGCTGACCAATCACAACAGAGCCAGCCAGCTAACCAATCGGAGCAGACTGGCCTCTGGTTTCAGACAGAGGGTGAAAAGAGGTGCTGCAGCACAGGCAGTATGAGAAAAATAAAGAGCTTTTTGAACATTAAAGCACGGAGACATGTAGAGGCACTACATACTGATATACACCTGAACATCAGCAGGAGAGGACTCTTTAAAGTAGAGACACTACATACTGATATACACCTGAACATCAGCAGGAGAGGACTCTTTAAAGTAGAGACACTACATACTGATATACACCTGAACATCAGCAGGAGAGGACTCTTTAAAGTAGAGACACTACATACTGATATACACCTGAACATCAGCAGGAGAGTACTCTTTAAAGTAGAGACACTACATACTGATATACACCTGAACATCAGCAGGAGAGGACTCTTTAAAGTAGAGACACTACATACTGATATACACCTGAACATCAGCAGGAGAGGACTCTTTAAAGTAGAGACACTACATACTGATATACACCTGAACATCAGCAGGAGAGGACTCTTTAAAGTAGAGACACTATATACTGATATACACCTGAACATCAGCAGGAGAGGACTCTTTAAAGTAGAGACACTACATACTAAAATGAACCAGAAAATGATATGTCCTCTTTAATTCATGCAATTTATCCGTGTCAAATTATTCGCCATGCATCTTTTTCATAACGGCAGAATGATGTTGTAGCTTCATCAGCTCTGTTTTAAGTGCCTTGCTCAAGAGGCGAAAGCGTTACTCATTCACTTCTCTTTCCCAGATTTTCCCAGCTGCTGCAAAATGAATGATTCTAATGATTTTTAGTGAGACACGCACCACAATTTATGTGTGTTATTGTAAACCCAGACAGTGTAGGATAAATCTCTGTGGGTAGCATCGGATAAACACTGGATCCTCGTGTATCTTCCCAGAAAACATATAACGTTTTTGACCCATAAAAGCGGCACCAGTGAATGGATAAATGTGGATCTCAGGATAAATATTTAGATATCTCGGCCTGATGGACGATCCGAAGCCGCTCTCCCACCCCGGGACATGGAAAACCAGTTAAAAAGACATTTCCAAACATCCACATCCATTGCGAAATGTGTAAATCTGACGTCAGTGAGCTTTACGGTGGAGCTGCCTAAGAAGACACTGTGCAGCCTCTGAAGAGCACTTTACACTCAAGCTTGTAGGTGTCAGATTCTCAATTGGTGGATATCTCATTTAAGAGTCAGACTCCCACAGAGCAGGGAGGATTTCACCGTGATGTTCAGCAGAGATCTGACATTATACCTCCAACTGATAACTGATATTTAGTGGTGATAATCTCTTTAAATTCAACAGGTCATTAGTGTAGTCCAGAGGCCTTGTACGAGATGTAGGAAACAGCGAAAGACCCTTATTCTAAAGCAACACAGTCGTCCCATTACCCCCCAGAAAACCTCATTGGATGGATGGAGATTTGCCATTTTAGCCGCTCTGCCAACTTGAGTCCATTTGAATAGAATCACTGCAATCATTGGATTTGATTGCCCAGACAAGTTAATCTGCACAAATGTTTGCATAGACTTTGTAAATGTTGACATGCTTTCTTAACAATGCAAACCTTTAAAGAGCAGAGAGCTGGAAAGTCTAAAAGGGAGGAAGCTATCGTAGCGTATCAGCTGTGTTTATCTCATAAATGTCTGCAAACCATCTCTCTCTTTTTAGAGGAGTTATCCCAACAGAAACACAGTTAATTAGCCATGTTAGCTTCTTCCATTTTAAAATCTCCAGCTCTTCACTACCTCAAAGGTCTGCTCTGTCGAGACGGCTTGCTTTTGATCGACAGTTGAAGTCACAGCTAATGACTTGACTTGCAGAACTTTCACGAAATTCCTTGAAACAATTCTACAGATTCCATTGAAATTAAGAGACTTCACAGCCATGTTTTCCAGATGACTGGACCCAGACCGGTGATGCAGGCAATGCCACATCCTCCCAGTAGACACCAGTGAATCAGGTACGTGCAATCTTAAGGTTACATTGTAATGTGAATGCCATTAGTGTTTGATAAGCAGATCTGTTTTAAAATTGATTTCCTGGATCCTGTTTCATATCAGCAACTTCTGTATGTGTGTGTTTCATTAGCAATATACACTAAAGTTGCTGTTGCACCTAGAGGCTATATTGACTTGTTGAAACACACTATGTAGTAAAAAAACAACGTCTATGGGTGCAACACTTTCTGTGGGACTCACTTTTCCATTGTTGGAGCAGTTTTGACTTGCAAGCGGTGGACAAACACATGTACCAGGTAGTATTGGAAAAACTGTAGAGCAGTATGTATCGCACAGGTGAAAAACAAGAAGAGAATTTGTGTGTGTGTGTGTGTGTGTGTGTGTGTGTGTGTGTGTGTGTGTGTGTGTGTGTGTGTGTGTGTGTGTGTGTGTGTGTGTGTGTGTGTGTGTGTGTGTGTGTGTGTGTGTGTGTGTGTGTGTGTGTGTGTGTGTGTGTGTGTGTGTGTGTGTGTGTGTGTGTGATGGCAGCCTGTCTGGGCCTGTCTCTGCTGCTCATTGATCCTCTGAAGGGAGGCGTGCTGTCCTTAAAGCCCAATCAGAGACACATTACTCTGCTCCTCCTGCAGAAACATGTGTGTGTTCAGAGCCAGGAAACACTCTGAGAGCTGATCGAGAAAAAGGAGAAACATTAACGCATAATTGTTTTCTCTTTGTTTAACTTGATGGAGTGCAATTAAAGTAAGGTATTCATGTAACAGTGAAGCCTGGGGTAACTCACACTGCAGCTTGATGGGGATTACTGCAGGAACTCTGGTGACGTTTCATTTTGAAATGTTTTTTGAAGAGTGTGAATTTAAAATGTGACGTCAAAATGTAAGCCATGTAAAGCTCATGGAAAATATGTAATAAGTAAGTTTTTGTGAACATGTTTCGTATATTAGGAGATACCTTAAAGCATCATTTTATTTGATTCACAAGAAAATCATACATCTCAGTTTGTGTGATCTCCAGGGATAAATGTAATGAATTGAATTTTCTAAATGGTGCATTTACTAACATGGACATGCCTTCATTATCTAGGACACATGTGTCAAACTCAAGGCCCGGGGGCCAAATCAGGCCCTTGGTGGATTTAATTTCGGCCCGCAGGATAATTTCTAATTACTATTAGATCTGGCCCGCCGGTATATTGCACGCACACCTTCACTCAATCCTGAGGGTCTCCTCAGCTCAGAGCCTGACCCCAAACATTGATGAACTTGCACCCAAGATGAGATGCCAAGTATCTGGCTTGAACTAGCATCACAGAGCAGCACACTGAGTTTACATGGATGTTTCCTTCTGCACTTTCTTTCTTGCGACAACAGGGCATGTTTGGTTTTTTCTTTGAAGGAAATAGTTTTGTTGAAGCTGTTGTTGGCCTGTGGACAAATGTAATCAAGAAATGTTTTTATAGGCAATCATTTAAGCTTTGTTAGTTCCAGGTTTAATATGTGCAATAAGTTCATTTCAATAAGTTCTGCAATAAACATTGAACCAGTCCGGCCCTCGACTAGTACCCATTTTGTAATTTTGGCCCACTGTGTATTTGAGTTTGACCCCCCTGCCCTAAGAGAACAATCTAATGGGACCCATCCTGACAATGAAAGGCTATTTAACACAATCATATAAGACTCATTCTCCTATTCCAACAGCATCCAGATTAGATGAGATCTATTTTTATGGTAAAAGAAGAGATTTTTTCCGTCTCTAAACATGCACATTTTGCACTTTAAATATTGACAAGTGAGGAAAACGTTTTCAATAATAAACAAAAAATACTTTCTTTGTAAATATTGTTGTTTTTTTCCTTGTAAATTGTTTTACTCTGTTTCCATTGTGCAGCCAGGGTGCCACTGAAGACATGTTTATTGATCTTTGTCAATCTAAGGTACGTATTTAATGCACACAGATATATTTTTTTATATGTTGAATTAATGATTAAAGGGAAACATCCAGAGTAGAAATGTAAAACAAGAGATTTTGTAACTTAATGCAGAGATTTGAGTCACGAAGAGCGCGTGCTCATCTTCATGTGTGCCCAAGACTTAAATGTGAAATGTTCTTTAATAGAAGTCTTCTCCTTGCTCTCCTTGTCTAAAGACATTTTTAAAGTCAGTCAAACCATTTCGGTAAAAAAGCAATTTCTTTGGCACACGAGACTACTTTTTTTTTTCATGTTTTATTATATTTTAGGGAAATATAAAGACATTATTAAAATGTACTTTAGACTAAATATAGTATGGTAAGAAAAATGGTTCATCACATTAACTTTTAGGAGCACAGTCATGTATCTTTTCATAGTAGTAGTAGTTAGTTTGAAAAATGTGAGCGTTTTTCCACATGTTTCCAAACCCCCTGAATTTAACTGTTTATAAAAGTGAGTTTTTTAATGTGATCTTAAAAGTTTGAAGCTGTACTGTTAGATATTTGCAAAAACGACATCCATACCAGATGGTAATACTTTCTACAGAGCAGATTACATGTTGTTGGCATTTTTCCTCATCACTAAGTATAGTCTTTGGGCGACAACGTTCAAACACTCCCCGAACTCACATCCGAAAACTAATGATGAGCAAACATATTAACACACACTGTACTGTGTGTGTGTGTGTGTGTGTGTGTGTGTGTGTGTGTGTGTGTGTGTGTGTGTGTGTGTGTGTGTGTGTGTGTGTGTGTGTGTGTGTGTGTGTGTGAACAGACGGAGCAAATAATAAAAACTGTTTGTGCATGGTGGAATATGTAACGGCCATAAGTTATGTTAAGTGTTAATAAACTGGAACTCGGTGCAATGTAACCAAAAAATAGGTTTCTCTGCAGTTGATGTGGCATTTAAAGAAGTGATAACAGCAGAAATGATTAAAGTAAAACATTGGTTTGACACAAACAAATGATCATTAAATATAAGCAAAACAAAGATTATGTTATTTGGAAAACATAAAACAAATCCACAGGTGCAATTAATACTAGACAACATAAACATAGAAAGAGTATATGAAATTAAGTTCCTTGGTGTGGTTTTAGACCACAAAATCCGCTGGAAACCTCATATCACTCATGTCAAAGCAAAACTGGCTAAGACTATCGCAATATTGGGAAAAGCCAGACACATTCTGGACTACAACTCATTGTATACTCTATATAACACACTAATATTGCCATATCTGATTTACTGTGTGGAGATTTGGGGAAACACGTACAAAACCAACCTACAGCCGTTATGCACATTACAAAAAAGGGCTATAAGAGTTATCAATAATGTTGGATATCTTGAACACACTAATGTATTATTTTTGAAGTCACACATATTGAAGTTCACTGATCTGGTTAAATTTAAAACGGCACAAATCATGTACAGAGCAAGACATAATCTACTTCCTAGGAAATTAAAAACATTGTTCATAGACCGAGAGGGTGGGTATAATTTGAGAGGAAATCTACATTTTAAACAACTCAAGGTCAGAACAACTCTGAGAAGTATGAGTATAACAATCTGTGGGGTGATTTTATGGAATGGTTTGGAGCAGGAGTTAAAACAAAGCACAAGCATAATTCAGTTTAAAAGGATGTACAGAAACACTTTTTTGGAAAACTATGAGAATGAAGAGAGGTGACTGAAGATGAGAAATTATTGTATATGTATGTATAACATTTTGTAAATGTAAGTAGGAATAACTTGCACAATGACTTAAAGGACAATCATTGATCAAGTAAGGGGTGGGAATTAATAAGCATTTGCTTCATCCTACTCCCTTTCGGACACATATGATTTTTTTTTTTTTTTTTTTTTTATTATTATTATTATTATTATTATTAATATGAAGATTTTTTGTTGTTGAATATATAAATATTATCGTGAATGTGGATAAATACTGTATTTTAACAATACGGTATTCTGTTTTTTCACATTTGTTATTTTTTATTTGTTATTTTTAATCTGTTCGAAATAAAGATTGAAATGAAATGATTCTGCTGTTTTATACTTAATTTGGCACTAAATATATGTTTTATTAATATTTACAGATTTAGATTTTACATACAAAATGTATAATCAATATTAGAAATATGATGCATTTGTATTACAGTAGTAGAGGTAATTATAGCAGCCCCGAGCAGCTTTAAAGGGCACCTATCATGCAAAAGGCAAAAGATGTCTTTTATACATAAATATGTGTCCCCGGTGTGTCAGGGAACTCACGCAGCGTCAGAAAATAAAACCCTCTCTCTTTTCCTCCGTACCCAAATCTCTAAAAACGGGGCTACAACGGAGCTGATCCAGATTTGCGTCCGATATGACGTAATATCTGAAATGTGGACCCACGGCCCTATCAGAAACGTTGCTATCAGAAACAATGCCGACTGTTTTGGACGTAATATGGTCTGTGTTTACATTAGCATCGCTAACACTCAGAGCTAACCTGGACTGGAGAGCATGTGTGTGAAGAAGCAGGAAATAAAAAGGAACTCACCTTGTGGTATAACCGGCAAGAGAGAAAGCCTTTGAGCTCCATACTGTTTCAGAAATAATCCTTGATAATCCATGATATGGCGTTTCATCACGGCAGTATTTAGTTTAGACAGTAGCTGCCGGGTCCCGCATGAGCTCAGACCCCTCTTTTTTTTTGTATCCAATTTTTTCTTTTGTTAAAGCTTTATACATAAAATCAGCACTTTTGAAACAGGAAGTGAAACAGAGGGATATGAGGCATGGCTAGAATGGGGGATCTGTTTGGTATTTTGAGCAAAACACTTCATAGGCATGTTTTTTATATATTTTTATATATCTGAGACCTATGCTATTGCCTAAAAATAGCATGATAGGTGACCTTTAAGTTAAAACAATGATAACATGTCAATAGTACAACTCGGACATTATTATTATTGTATTGTTTTACTTTTGATACTGTAACACTTTTAAAGTTACGTTTTTAAATACAGGACTTCTTCTTTTGGAGAATGTATTTACATCTTACATCATTTTAGGAATATTATGGTAGCAGTGGTAGAACTCAACATTAGTTTAAAAAGGAAATAACATAACATACAGTATTTTCCACAGAAAGTAGTACTTGCTAAAGTACCAGATAAACACCGTAGTTTGCAATATATTTTCATATATCCTTTGTGTAGTGTAAATACTCTAGTCTCTATTCTCTTTTTTAATGCTAAATAGATTCTTTAAAAATACTTAAATGTAATATCTTTATATGTTTGACCTACTATTGCAACTTATTTTCTTATATTGTTTATGTTTGCACCACCAGACACCAAAGCGTATATAGTGTGTAAACCCTAACCTGCAATAAACTTGATTCTAAACTTTTACAAAAATCCAGCAAAGAAAGTTATTTTTAAGTCTTTTTTTTTCAGGTTGTACTTTGAAATATTTGAGGAAATACAGTTGACTACAAATGTGCTTATCTTTTGCCATTATAAACTAAGCACCGAGTCATTTGTATTAAGTACATGCATATTTGATTATATTACTATATTTTGTATTATGTTTAATATTTGTTCATGTAATTATATTTTATTATAATAGTTCTCTATTTTTTTACTTGTATGTATTCACCACAACACAAAGTCAAATTCCTCGTACGTGTCACCATGGTAACAAACCTGTTTCTGATTCTGATATTTGGATGACTATTATGTTTGTATTATTTTGTATTATTCTCTCTCAGGTGTATCGGTGCTTCCTGTCTCCTCTGTGTCTCCTCCATGTCTCCTCCATGTCTCCTCTCTGTTTGCTCCATCAGTCTCTGTCCTGCGGCCTCGGCTTATCAACTCTGTTTACTCTGTGTTTACTCTGTGTTAATCCCCATTAGTTAGCAGGAGGCTCTCTGTTTCTCTAACGCTGTTTTGTCCCAAACAGATCAGCTGGTTAACGGCGGACTGATCTCAATCTGCGGCCGACTGTCTGCACAGAGACGCGCTGATCTCTGCGATAACAGCCCGATGGTAACCTGTATTCCTCCTACTGCTGCTAATTAATCAGCTTTAATTCAGTCTAATGATGAGGAACAACATGTGCGTAAAGAAGCTCCGCGGAGTCAGGAAACATCACTTGTTTTTACACAATTTTAGGATTGTTTATGTTAATAAAAAAATTAAAAAATCACCTTTCCTCATATCGCCGAAATACCATGGTTTACTCGAGTAAAAGCAGAAATACTCAATTGTCAAAATATTCTGTTTCAAGTCTAAGTACTGCATTCAAAAATATAACTACATAATGAAAACTACACTGTAATATAAGAAGTCTTGCCATCACAAAAAACTTGGAGTAAAAGTACTCGTTGTGCGTAATGGCCCGTTTCAGGATCCATTTAATTATAATTACTGATGTGTAAGTGCTTTATTATTATTATATTTGAATTTTTTATTTGACTGGTGCTGGATATTTTAACCCATAATTATATTTCAACGTTAATTAATTCATATTTAGTACAAGCTAATAGTCTAAATCTAAAAAGTAAGTAAAGCTCTTAAATACAAAAATAAAAATCCTTAAAATATCACTCTAAGTAAAGGGTCTGATTTTCAAATGTGACTTAAGTAGAAGTACTTAAATATCATTATTTTATTAATAATATTATTCTGTTTTTCTCGGTAAGTGGCACAGAAAAAAATACTTAAATAAAGTACACGTTCCTCAAATGTGTAACTAAGTAATTGAGTAAATGTACTTTCATGTTTATTTAATATTTTGTATAAGCTAATAATCAAAATCTAAAAAGTAACTAAAGCTGTTCAATTAAAAATACAACTAGAAATACTTAAAATCCACCGTACACATTTGACTTAAAGGTCACCTATTATGCAAAATCCTCTTCTTCATGTCTCTTCTACATCACCATGTGTCCCCTCTGTGTAAAGAGACTCTGAAAGTTTCAGGAAAAAAGATTCTCTCTCTTTTTGTCCTGATCCATTTCTATAAAAACCTGTCTGAAAATGAGCGGATCAGATTTTGGCCACTCTATGATGTCATAACGATGTTTTGGCTTGTGTAACCATTAGCCAATCACCAGCCAAGGTAATGTGTACCTAAGTAATTGAGTAAATGTACTTTCATATTTATTTAATATTTTGTATAAGCTAATAATCAAAATCTAAAAAGTAACTAAAGCCGTTCAATTACAAATAAAACTATATTAAAGTCTTAAAATCCAACGTACACATTTGACTTATGTAGAAGTACCTATATATTATAATAAAAATAATTAGTATTAATGTGATTATTCTGTTTTTATCAAGTGTCTGTAAGTGGCACATAACCTTAAATAAAGTAAAAGTTCCTCAACTGCTACTTAAGTAGAAGTACTTAAATATTATAATTTGTATTAATACAGGTATCATCACTGCTCAGAAAGTGCGTTAGCATGTTTTTGCTCAGGGCTCATTTAGACCCTTCTTGTGAGACTTGTGTTTTGTTTCGGTAAAAATGGTTCGTATCGTCAGTTAGCTGAGTTTCTTCCCGTTAGGACGGTATGACACATTCATCGTTTTTTAAATATTAAGAAGCCCTGAGACACAGTGTCGTGAAAAAAAAGCCCCACTTTTTATTATTGTTCAAAAGAAAATACTTAAATAAAGTAAAAGTTCCTCAAATGTGTACTTAAGTGTAGTACTACTTGTAAAGTACATGTACTTCAGTTATTGTACTCCGTTACTTTCCACCTCCCTGAGCTCCTGTCAGTCACCACAGCTGCTCCACAGCTCCATAAGGACCAGAATAAATGAGCTCTGCGCCTCCCGCTGTTCCTCTCAGGCGGAGCGTCTGTCCCACATTAGCACTGAGTGGCTGTAATTATAACAGAAAGGCTTTTGGGGAAGCGACCGTTCTCAGGCCGGAGGAACAATTACGCGCAGAGAAAAACAGCAATTGACGCTTCCTCTGCGTAATTTACACACCATTTCCACCATAATCTTTGTTTGTGGGAATTATTGCAGCAAATAAGTTGGCAGGTTTATGTCCGAGGAAACAAATTTGGTCTGAAATTGACCCCCTTCCTTGCGTGTAATTTTGTTTAGCTCTTATTTGTCCGTAATGACTAATTAACGCCACTAATTAGGCTGCATGGTTTTAAACAAAGGCGCTTTGTAACGTCCTGGAAGTCTCCCATTTAAAAAAACACTTACTGCAAGCCAAAAGAGTTCTTTGTCAGACTTAAAGTCCAATTGACCAATAAAATAACAGACAAGAGCAGCTAAATGTAGAGTTATTTATAGGAGCTCAACCCTGAGCAGCTGTAACAGTAAGAATAATGTTAGCAAAATATTACAACTCTGTCGTTTGACTGTATAACTTTTATCGTTTTAAAGTATTTCTTTACAGTGTTATTATTCTAATTGAGAATCAGACCATTTTACTGCAAGCCAAAGTGAGTTATTTGTCATCAGACTAAAAGTCCAATTTACACAGAAAACCGGAAAGAAGTTGCAAAGTCTTCCATTTTGAGAGATGGAATCAAATACGGTTGATCAAATTTACTTTTTGAATGACTCCCACGTTAACATTCAAATGTCGATAAAAACAGGTCAATGTAATCCAATTGTTGGTCCTTTTGGATCATTTGCAACCAAAAAAGCAGATTCTTAAAACATCCCTGTCAAGACTCTATTTTATTTTTTATTAATACTCACTTTAGACTCATGGATTCTGTGAAAAAAACTGTAAAATGTTCCTGTTTTTCTGTCATTTCTTACATCTACTTTAGTCTACTCTTACATCTAAGATTTTTTTAGTTTTTATTATAAGAGCCCTAGTCTTTGTCCCGTCAGGATTTAGTCTGTTACCTGTGAGAATAGCCTCTATCTGAGCTGAAATAACACCCTCAAACTGAAATAATAGCCGGGACATGAACCTCACTCCCCCTCCTCCCCTTTACAATTCTCCACTTCGGGATAAATGGTGAAACTTGTAGCAATAATACCCCCTTCTTTCACACAAACGCCTCCCCGCTGCCATCACCTCCAGCCCGGCTGGGGACCTTTGGAGAGCCTTTCTCCGCGAACAAAAAAAGCCTCCTGAAGGGGAACAAAAGTGACCACATTTTTCCTCCATGTCCCCAATTCTCCGAGCAGAATAACCCGCTGCCAATCCCTCAAATGGGAATATTAGGACGTCAATCTCACGGCCCCTGCGCGCTTTTGTCTTTGCTGAGTGCCCGGCTCTGCCTACCACACACCTTTTGTCCCACAATCCAATAAGAGCCATTATTCCCACTCCTTTGCGTGGCTGCAGCTCGGTTTTTGGGCTATTTTAGGTGCCTAATCGCGTCCTTTAAAGGACCCCAAATGGAGAATTATACTTCCTCCTTTCACTTCGCCTGGCACCGGGACAAAGAGTCCCTTTAGCCGGTTCTCCTGCAGCAGATCTGCCCTATATGTTTACGAGACACATTTGAGCATTTGATTCACCCCTGTGACCCCAAATTGGAGCAATAATATATAGAGAATTATTATTCTTTCTTAAATGATTTAGGTAGAAAATACAGTTTCAGCTCAGCACATGACGTTTGAAATCTAATAAGAGGATCAAATATTTTCTTACAAAATCAAACGCACCTTGTTCTCATGTCTCGGATTTATTTGAATAGATGTGAAATAGAATGAAACAGTTATCTTTTAAACCAAAAACAACCACACAACAAGCAATTTCATCTCTCCATAGACTAAAAATATACCATTTTAAAAACATAAATGAAAAATATGAACCATCTTTTTTGTTCAAATAAGGAGAAATGCGCAAATCTTGTGCGTAATGTCCCCCCTGTGCTTCAGTCCAAGTGCCAAAATAGAGCACTAATAATAATTGAAAAAAGAACTTTAACCCAAGATTTGTCAGTTTATGTGCCACTCTGACGCCTTTACGCACACTTATTCCAGCTATAATAGACTCGAAGTATACCGGAAATACGAGTGAATGTCAAGTCATCTGACACAAGAATCCAAACTCACATCCTTTATATATAAAATACTATTTTCTGACCAAGTTTGGACCAAGTTAACACAATTCTAAAAGCTTGTGGGTAAAACCAAATTGCAAGAGCTCCAAAAAAAGAAACGGTACTGGTCTGGTAAGGCTACCAGGAATCCAAACTCCCATCCTTGATATATAAAATATAAAATACTAATTTCGGAGGAGTTTTGACCAAATTAACACACTTCTAAAAGCCTGTGTTGACCAAAATAAAAGAGCTCCATTTATAAAAAGAAATACACAGTTCTGGTGAGGCTACCAGGCCCGGATCCCCTGCAGGGAGCCCTGGCAGGATGTGACCGATGTCCCTTGGTGAGTTTGGGCCTGTGTTGATCCTCCGAGGCTGCTCACATTTCCCAAGTTCATGTTCATGAAGGCGCTGGAGGTGCTGGAGGGGGGCAGGGAGGGGATGCTGGTGTATGTGCAGCTGTAGTTGCTGTTATAAGCGGGGTTATTGTAAGTATACGCCGGGTATCCGTTATAGGTATACGGGTTGGATCCATACGGAGCACCGGAGTACGTCTGCCCTCCCCCCAAACAAGGCTTCCCATCCCGGACTAACACCGGCACAGCGACGCGTCTCGGCGGCGGAGGGTGGTGCTGCCCCGCCGCCTCCAGAGACTTGTCCTGCCGCTGCCTCTTGCACTTGTATCGGCGGTTCTGGAACCAGATCTTCACCTGGTTGGAGGTGAGTTTGAGGCTGGACGCCAGGTGCTCTCGCTCCGGGGCTGACAGGTATCGCTGCAGCTTGAAGCGACGCTCGAGCTCGAAGACCTGCGCCTGGGAGAAGAGCACGCGGGGCCTCCGCCGGCTCCGCTGCTTCTGCGCGGGTCGATCACAGTCAGCCTGCCCACCCTCCGAGGCCTCCTGCCGGGACACCAGACCGCAGCTCTCTGGGGAGGGAGGGAGGACACGGAAGAAGTGTTAATATCTCAAATCATAACATGTTTTTTCAGAAGTAAAAAACAATGTAATTCCAACGTTATCAGTGTACAGCTAATACACCTTTAGTAGTTTTTGAGCAGAAGTCTTAGCAGTAGAAACTGTATTAAATAGTGCACATTAAATCCAAGAAATATCCACCACAAAACTTAAACAGGACACTTCTCCTTAGCTTTATTAAAATACCTATATGACAGATATGTTTTAAGCAAGAATGCGTACACAAAAAAGCTTAGAAACCATTATGAAAAATAAATAATAATATGCCAATTATATTAGTCCGCACCCACTTTAGCAGTGTTTGAACTGAAGCTACACAGCACTAAAAACGTCATTACATAGTTCAAAATAAATCCAGTAATATCCACTGCCGGGACTAAAACTCAAACAGAAACATCTCCTTTGCTGAATTGAAATTGACTTCTGCAAATGTAAAAACTTTAAGCTAGAGTACATGCACAAAAAAGCTCAGGAATCATGCCCCAACCCGTGCACTTATAGACTTTGAACAGAAACTGCAGCACTAAACACTTTAATAAGTGGATCAAACATGAGATCGCTTCAATTAAAAACGACCATAACATTACAAAACACGTGTTTTAAGCCAAAGTGCATGCACAAAAAAATCACATATTTTAAAGTACACATAAAATATAAAACAGGGAGATAAAGAATACTGTGCAACAAATACAAGTATTACTCTTTACTTTTTAAGGGAAGATCTAGTTTGCAATTATTTCATCAGCATTTTTGCCTGAAACAATTATATAAATTAGACAATTTCACACCTGGTTAGACTGATCTTTAAAGGATACACCGTGCAGCAAGTACAAAAATAAATCGGATTGGTTTAAAATACAGTTGGCCAATTGTAATTGCAGACAGATATTATGTACACAAAGTAGTGTAGTAGTATTTTAACTGTTTATATCTAATGAGTAATTGTCCCATGTGTTGGAGGTGTGTTTATCAGAGCTACTTCTCCGTGTCTTTTCTTTTACAGCCTCTTTAAACTAATTGTCGGTTTATGGTCCACACATCATAACAGACTGGCGTAACGAAGCCCTGCAGACTGTTTGACAGACTGGATCCTTCAGGCCTGGAGTTAGGGACCTCCAGCATGTGGATAACTCTGTAATATAATAATGATAATGTTTGGTGAGTAGGCATTTTAGGACAAATACTTTTCTACATAAGTTAGAAAATATCTCTAAAACAGAATGTGTTTTCACTTTTTTTTTAAGGGATTTGGCATGTGTGCAGCCTATAGATTGAGTTATAGTGGGGCTAATTTTTAAGGTCACACAAGTGATCATATCATAATTTAAATACTGGAATAATTGGCCAAAAAATAGCTGCATGATTGTTTAGAAAATTACACACAATGTATTTTTCTTTCCAGTTTTTGCTTGACATTTTAAACTAGGAATGACCTTTTACGTGTTAATACAAATTATTAGATTTTTTTTAATTATAATTTACATATAAGAACTACATCGTGCGTAAAATAGGTAACGTGTCTAATTAGCCATGATTTCACTTTGGTTAAGGTTACAGGTTAAGCTGCTATTGTTGCTAAACATGCAAATGATTGTCTCGCCACCAAAACTGTTACATTCAAATCAGCAGCACACATTTATAATTTACGGTTTTTTATATTTTCTCTGTAAAACCCTGATAATGATGTAATGATTCTTATTGCACGGTTCCTTTGTTGCCTTTTGTCTGCACAGTAGCGGTTTGAACTCACTGCTCTCCTGCTCCTCCAGCTCGTTGGCCTCCAGCTTGGCTCCCTGCAGGCCGGGGTGCCCGTACATGTCCGGGGAGAGGCTGGTGTCCCCGCGGTCCTCCTCTCCGCGCACCGCCAGCGCGCTCAGGTACGCCAGGTTGTCCTCTCCGTCCGAAAATGAAGGACTTTCCCGGGCCGCAGCGAGCATGCAGGACGGTGGGGTTTGGAAGTGCTGCTGCTGGGGAGGAGAACCGGGTAACTGCTGGGGTTGGACCCGGTGCTGGAGCTCCAGAGACCCGGCCTGCTGCTGCTGCTGCTGCTCCATTTTCAGGATATCCTTGACGGAAAACGGCGTGGAGGTGAGCGGACTCTGCAGCATCATGTCATCCAGCTCCTGCTCTGCAGCTCCGAGGAAATGAAGCCCACGGAGTAACATGCACTCCTCCTTTCCCTGCACTCTTTCTCTAACAAATAATTGAGCCTAATAGCTCCTTCTCGCGTAATTGGAGGTGCGTTAAGCCTCTGGAATCCCTCATCGCAGTGAAACGCACGAAAACATGGGTATTAGTCCCGGTTTTGTCCATGCAGGTCTCCTGTCTGACAGATGTAATGTCGGGCTTTGTGAGTGGAGTTTGGACCGGGGCGAAGGAGCGCCTCTGCCTCCTCTGGTGTCAGGGGGAGGGGTGAGTGTGAAATGGAAAGTGCGTGCAGGCTGGAAGCGATTTGGGAAATCGAGGGGGAGAGAGAGGGAAGATGGGGCGTGTACGTCACGTGTGTTCACGTACTGGTTTTGTTTTCGGTCTTATATAAATATGGTGGGCAGATAATTGTAGCTACTGACCCCCACTCCTCTCCCCTCTCTTCTCTTTATCCATCGCTGGATTCGTCCTAACAGCCTTTTACGCACGCATTTTAATACAAAAATCACTTTGTGAGTCTTAACCTGTGATTGCAAAAAGGTCACCCATATCTATAAATGTGCTTTATTATGTTTTAATACGTGTTCATTGTAGTTTTAATGATTCCACAGTCGCTCAGTGTATTGGAGTCCTTGTGTTTGCCCGTGCGTAAATCAGTGCGCTCTTTGGAGAGGCGCAGCGTGCGGCACACTCGCTTTAAGGGCAGTGGCACGTCAAGGTCAACAGTCAGGTCAAAGGGTAATAGAGGCAGGAACCCGTAGTTGTTTAACTTCATCCAGAGAGTTGATGATAGGGGAAAAGTGGAACTAACACATTCAGGTGGATTTGTCTCTGGTTTACACTTTTTTATAGTATTTTCGTATATTTGTGTCAATAAGATCTGCGGTGAAGCCTGTCTCATCTTTTACTTGAGAGGTTTAAATAACCCTTTTTACTTAAGGTGGTTAAAATGAAAAGGGAGTAAAATGTTTGTTTTTGCATCTTCTACTATAAAATGGGCCCTGCAGATCTCACACAAACCAACTCCTGAACTAATATCCACCTCTTTTATCAGAAAGACATCAGTGTGCTGATTTTTTTTCTAAATGGCTCGCCAAAAAGACACATCATGAAGCTGAGGTTTGTTGGACTTCTCTCAACGTTTCTAAACTTAACTGTTTGCTCTTAAGTTTAAGAAATGTCCAAGTGTTCAAAGATGTGTTCTGTCAGACTCTACAACAGTGAAATGTGTACATGATTCATATTCCAGAAATATACACATTTTCTTATTTGATGTAATGAAGCAGCCATTCAATAAATGCCATATGAGTTTTAAAAATGTCACTCTTCACGTATTATGATAAAACGCCAATAAAGCCCCAGTCACAAGTGTTATTTTTTACTGGGAACTTGTGCATTTTACTCTTTGAAAGGGCTGATTTTGCTTTTCAAAGTAGAATTTGTAAGAAGACCATACTGAAGAAAACTTTAAAAAAGGTTTATTTGCAAAATTCTAGGTAAAAAAACGTGCAATCAACTATAGAAAAAGCTTATTAAATGAACACAAAATATGATTTCCTCCAATCTGGGTTATTATCTCTAACCTCAAATGAATCCCCCTATTACCTAAAAGTATATATGTTGAAAAACATTTTTAAAACCTATCAGTTTTAAGATAGATAAAATCAAATGTACCTTTATTAATCCCCGTGGGGAAATTCAGTTCAAACAGCAACAGGGTGAGATTGAAAAACAGCACAGATTCACACAAAGTGACACCCTTTGCCGCAAAATAAGAGAAAGTATTAGCTACGAATGTAGGAAAATGTAATTGTTCCAGAGGTTGAGGTACAATATTTAAAATAGTCTGCATTTCCCCCCCTCTCTTAATCTGAGAGTTAGTTTTTCCTCCTGCAGCAGCTGCTCTCTCGGGGTCTCTCGTCTCTGTTATCGCGGGTGTTGTATTAATAACCCTCCGCGGGCCGATAAGCAGGGCCCCCGGGGCAATTAAGATTCCTGCTGGAAAACTGACGGACGTTTTTAGCCGGAGCTAATCTGCTGCTATCAGCTCCTCTTTCCGTTTTCAGCGGGACCTCCACCTCTCTCCCCCCGCTGCCCTCGCTCCTCCTGCGGCCTGCTCTCTCAGCTAACAGCCGGCAAAAAAAGGATGTGATTAAAACAAAAACAAATACACTTAATTCAGATTCAACAGATTCAACATGTTCATTCGTGTCCTGATTCTATAGTAAAACCACAATGATAAGGTCACGTTGATTAGGTCTGCATGTAATACAAGTTATGATGAAGGTTTCTGTTGTAATTAAGACATTTCCAGACAAGCCTTTTTTAACGTTATTAGTTCCATTATTTGCTATAATTTTCAAAGCTTTACCCAAACATCATTACAGTATTTTACAATTTTTATTTTTATATTTCTTTTGTAAATGACTCATCAATAAAGACAATCCATACGTAGAAAATGTTATATTTCAATGTATGTAGTGTTTTAATATTAATAATGATGCTAAAATACACAGTGCAAATCTGTAATAAGGTCAAAGTGACGTGAGTAATGCAATGTTGAATAATACATTCATATAAAAATAGGATAGTCCAGACCATAACATTGGAACTTACTGTAAGAAAATATTAATATATAATAGATTATTATTTCCGAAATATGTATAAAGCATTTTTGTGGTCCTACATCACTTTTTGGGTGACACAAAAAATCACATAATTATTGAAAATCTGAATTTCTTTTTCTATATTGTGTCACTGTGAAGTCACAGTTTAAGCTTTTACAGTTTCCTCTGTGATATCATTATGCTGATGCAGAGTGAAATGTTGGTGCTTTTAAAGAAATTATTCAGTCATTATTTTCTCTAGGCAAAATAGTATTTATTAACAAATGCATTCGTGTCAAAACAACATATATCAATGATATTAGTGTATTGGACAAAGAATACAGAAAACAAGACTCTCACTGTGTGCCCATGTTGAAAGTTCTCTAAACTGGATGCTGCCTGGCGTCTCTCCTCCTCTGCGGGTACCAGCAGGTAGTAAATATAATATAATAATATATGTGCATTTCAATGTGTGCACGCTGGAATCAGACAGATATATGTGAGTTTGTCCCTGCAGACTCCACGGCGACTCTCTCAAATTCATCCTACATCATCATCAGCATGTCCTCGTAAAAAAAGTGCCAAACAAGGCCGGATAGTGTTTAGACTGGCACCCAGCCGCCTCCATTTACTTTAAATAAGCATTAAATCCAACGACGCCAGGCTGAGCGCTTTGTTTTCTGTGTGTGAGGAGAGCCAACACTCAGCAGCTATTGGAAATAAAATAAAAACTGTTTTAGTCAGAGTTAAGTGATGGGACCTCTGGCTTTGTTTGGATGGTTATTCTTGGACAAGTTCAGGGATCTACAGAGGTCCAAGAGGGGTTTCTGGGATGGATTTCGAGAACGTTTCCAGGCATATGAACATAGCTGGCTATCTCAATTGAAACTCATAACACACCTTTTGTTGTTCAATCAAACAAAAAGGAGATCATTAAGGCGCAACCAAAGAATGGAAGCCCTGATCACTTTGACTCAAATACTTTCACCTAACTCTAAACCCCTGAAATCAAACTAAACTGATACCATGCTCCCTTCAAAAAGTACTTTTCATAGACTCTTAGAAAAAAGAATGGGTCTTATAACGCTGTGAGAATGGGTCTGCGGAGAGCATTTCTCCGCGATCCCAACTCGTCTATTACCAACGTCCAGGGAGTTCAATGCAAGTCAATGGGACTCCCTGATAGTTGAAAATCGACGCTAAAGGGCCCCCCACTGCGTTTGACGGTGACGCCAAGGGATCCTGACATAACGTCACTATAGTACGAGTTGGGAGTGAGAATGTGTTGTGTCATATTATACAATCCAATTATCCTTTACGGGAAGTCTAGAGGGACACATTTACATGGATACCAATATGTTCTTGTCATTCTTGGGCTTTGATCCTCTCCCCATCCCTTAAAGACCCCCAATAAAGTCTTGAATCCTCAAATCTCTGTCTTCTAGAGCCAGTTTTAACTAAAAGTTCTCCAGATTATACAAAAAAATACACCCTTTACCTGCCCTATAGGACACCACATAGAAGCGTTTTCTGAGCTGATGCACCTATCGAGTTAAGTTGCCTTTCATAATGTTTACAAAACACAGTTGAAAAATAAATCTGTCTTATGATGTGGCCATGGGGTTAGTGTTTGATAAGGTTTACCCACAAAACCTATCTAGATCGTGAGAAGCATCTAAGTTTGGGTTAAAATGACTACTCTGTTGGACCATTGGCTTTTATTTTAGTAACATTAAACAAACAGCAATCTATTAAGTGTGTCCTTTTTTTATCATTCTGCAACTTAGTCTCACAACAATGTACTTAAGACAGATTGACGACAGTCATTATTACAATGACTGAGGTGTTGGTCACCTAAATGTAATTGTGCTATTCTTCATTCAGCGCAACACACATGAAAGCTTGAGAGAGGTAAGTTGACATTTTGCCTTACTTATATGTCTCCATTTATTCCCCATTCTTCATTTTGCTTCGTTTGATTAAGACACACTCATTGAGTACGTAAGTGTGCCGCCACATTCTGCAGCTGTTTTTTTGTTTTACAACTTGACATTAAAGGCAGTCACAACCATCTCATCAACATTGTTTTAAGCAGCTTAACATAGCTGATTTTAGCAATGCAAACTTGACGTTAAAGGTGAATTTTTTGATATTCTGAACATTTACTTTGTGTGGGTGTACCTCAGGGATCATGACTTGGGCCTCTGAGGTTTGTTGAAAGACTGCACTTTTTGTATTCCACAGACTGGAGAGGGAAGGACACTAATGGCGCATTTCCACCATGGCGCGGAGCGCGGTTTAAGCGTGCCGTGTCGTGCCGGGCACGTTTTTGGTTGCGTTTCCACTATGCCTAGTTCCGGCCCGGGGCTACTTTTTTACCTTTTTTCTGGCCCGACAAAATTGTGGTTCTATCGGGGCCAACAACCAGGCTGAGTCGGGCTGAGTATGCTAAACTAGAGAGAGAATCGCTGGCAAAGGGGCTACAACTACAACACAATTAACATATTTGACCATGATTTAATTGTAATACACGTTTCAAAATGATGCCGAAGTAACAACATACTGATACCGGTTAGTATAAACCTTGAATTAATGCTTTGTCAAGTCTGCAGACAGACAGCAGGCGAAACACCTTTTAAAATGCGTGTTTTCTGAATGGAGATCGGCTAAGCTAACGCAGTATATGCTCCGACCATCCACACTCACAACAACGGCCTTTACAGACATGAATAAAGCAGCGACTGTACTCGCCATGACACAGACAGTCTGTGGTTTGTACTTGTTTAACTTTTGTCTAGTTTCTGAACATATATGAGGAGCTGTGAGCTTGAGTGCTAACAGCTAACGGCTGATGTTGTTTTTCGGGGGTGCTCATTGAAGATGACGTCACGGCTCCGCCTACACTGACTGCGTTACTATAGATACTACCCCAGTTCCTAAACTGTAATGGAAGCGCAGCATTAAAGTGAGCCGGGCCTAACAAGGCCTAACAAGGCCTAACAAAACCGTACTAATTTAGCGAGGCCTGCGGTGGAAATGCGCCATTATGGTCCGGCAGTGGCTCAGTCAGTAGGGGCTTGGACTGGGAGCCATAGGGTCGTCGGTTCAAGTCCCCGACCAGACCTAAAATATGGAGTGTGGACTGCTACTTGGTGAGGTCCCATTTCACCTCCTGCCCTGCCGTGGTGCCCTTGATCAAGACACCGGACACTCCCATTGCTCTCCGGGTGCTGTACAATAGCTGCCCACTGCTCCTAGTACTAGACTCCTGGTACTAGGATTGGTTAAAAGCAGAGGACACATGACACTGTGTGCTCTGCATGTGTGACCATTAAAGAGGGAAATTCTTATTTCATATTTTTATACGATCAAATACTTGGTTCATAAACTCCATGTCTCCATTAATCTACTATATATTTGCCTTTAAAAATATTTTATAATATTCTGAAAATGTCTTAGTAGGTGTACCTCAAGGAACATGACTGGATCCTCTGGGGTTTTGTGTATGAAACCAACAGGAACGCTTTTTTTGTTTTGTTTTTCCTGCAGACTTTATCCATCAGGAGGAAGGATGTAGTTCAGCTTGTAAACCCTGACGGTGCTGACAGAGCTGGAAGGAAGACGATGACCTCTGAGCTGCTTCTGTTCGGTCTTTATCTTCCACACACACACACACACACACACACACACACACACACACACACACACACACACACACGCGCGTGCACACACACACACACACACACACACACACACACACACACACACACACATACACACACACGCACACACACACACACACACACACACACACACACACACACACACAGATAAGTCGGTTAAAACTCTGCAGAACATTGAAGGGTTGAATCGCCTTAACAAGTGTAGAGAATGTAGATATTGCTGCACAATTTTTTTTTTTTTGTATTTGATTATTAGTACCAATGTGCAGACAAATGTGTGCCTGAATGCGTCACATAAATATGTTAGTAGAAGTCTATGCAATGCATATAGTTACACCTGCAATTACGAAATTAAAGTACTTATAAGTGCATATTTTTTATTTCCACCAGTGTTAAAGTCTTACTGCCAGTAAATGTGCATTATATTCAGATGAGGTTAAGTATAATAAGCAGAATGTCCTTAGATTGTAACATATTCAAAATTATCATCAGTTCCGTTATGCTTGATAATACTCCTTTACAGGGTATTTACCCTGTTATTCTTAAGCCTCTTGATCTGGGGGCTATAACTTTCCTGTTATCTCAGTTATTATGGATTTCAGAGGTCAGTATGGATGCACTGATGGTATCTATCCGCACCCCCCCCCCCCCTCTATGTGTGTGTGTGTGTGTGTGTGTGTGTGTGCGTGTGTGTGTGTGTGTGTGTGTGTGTGTGTGTGTGTTTGTGTGCGTGTGTGCGTGTGTGATGCACGGAGGTAACAATAGGAAATGCTACACCTCTTGTCTGCTGTCATTTGCGGCCCTGCGGAGGCGCCAGGCGGCTGTGATGGTTGGATGGAGAGAGGAGAGATAATCTCAGCCAAAAGTGTGTGTGTGTGTGTGTGTGTGTGTGTGTGTGTGTGTGTGTGTGTGTGTGTGTGTGTGTGTGTGTGACAGTTTTGAAGATGGGATGTCTGAACGAGTGTCAGCAGGCTACAGAAACACTAAAACTTTAAAAGTGTTTTAACTTTAAAGAGCAAGAAAGAGCATCATGTTTATGTTAAACATGTAACACATTCAAACTATATAAGTGAATGAATAACACAGACTAATAAACGATTAGTTATTCCAGCAACAAAATGAGAAAAAGCAATATGCTATATCGGACTTTATACAAAAAAACAGCAACAGAAAAGCAAATAGGTGGAATTAAAAACGAGAACATGCCGGAAAACTAGTTTGATAATAAGGCTTGACTAAGGAATTGGCACTATGTTATATAATATGTTTAATAAAATGATATATATGACATGTATACATTTGAAAATAGTCTGAAAGCATTTGGAAACGGGAGGCTAAGAGATTTGCAAATGGTCAGTGCGTCTCGTTGAAGATTTTCGAAGTGACTATAATAGGTTACTTTTATTTTGCGTATTTTTTTTACATTGGAAGACATTTCTTCAAATTGCAAAAAGCATAATTGGGTTTTACAATTTGAGAGTTTTGACATTAAATTAAACCTGCGTTATAAAACCAATTGACTTTTGTCTCTATATTATCATAGTATATATTGTCCCAAACTGAATGAGATCAATATTTACGTGTGGGATAATTCATTTACTGATGATGACAACAAGCTGTGAAACTGTGAACATTAAAACCTACTTTATTAGCCTAGAAAAAAAAAATATATATATGTGATTTGTTTTAACAAAATGACATTTAAGTAAATATGCGAATGTGAATCCTTGACACAGTTCCTTTATTTCTCCTCGGCTCCTCGCGGCTGTAAAAGTTCGCGTGTCTCGCTGATTTCGGCTCAGAGGTAGGACTCGTGCACGGGTGCATTTCGCGCGCGCGTGTGTGTGTTTAGATAGCCTCGGCCTGAAGCCAGTAATAGCTCCATTAAGCAGAGTGGGAAGACGCTATCTCAGTGATCCGTAACGTCTACGTCCGCTCAGCAGTGGCCACACACCTCCAAAAAAAAAGAAAAAGAAAACACGGCTCCAAAATAATCCTGGAACAAGAGAAATAACATTTATTAACCCTCCTGTCGTGTTCGTTTCTCCGCCCTTACCTTGGGGTTCCCGGTCTGTTTTAAATGCTCTTATTGACACAAAAACTGTTTATCATCACCACATTTTATTTAACTTCCTTTTAAGATGTAAACAATGTCTCAGACTACTGGTTTACACGAACAACTGCAGTGAACAAACAAGCGACACTAAAAATGAATTCCAAAATTAACATTTGGTCGGTTAGGTGTACTCTGATGGATGAACATAAAGGGGTAGCCCATTCGTATGGCGGGCATTTATGTCTGGGAACACCGTCGTTTTTACAAAGTTGACTAAACCAATAAAAACTCAATGAAAGTGGTGATCAGACATTATATATTTTCAAAGGCTTACTGTGGAGGATATCACAAGCCCTTGAAGCAATGCAATAAAAAAAACACAACTTAAAATTAATCAAAATTGGTCAGATTTGACCCAAAAACCACAGAAGGGTTAACACAGAACTCCCCCCCCCCCCCCCCCCTTTCTCCATTATTCATGCACAAAAAAACATTTATTTTCTTCAAAAGCTCAAGTGAGTTTATGTCCTCCTGGTGAGTCATCAACAGGCTGCAAATAAACCTCTCCAAAAAAAGAATCACAAATAACGCCTGACACAATATAAATAACATTTATTTGGAAATTGCAGCCAGATATTTTCCTACCCCTTTTCTCCGTTATTTATGTCCAAACACCACATGATTTCGTCAGAAGTGCAACAAATAATGATAATGTTGTGAGTTTACGTCCTGCTGATGTTCTCATTCAGATCCCGAGTCGTTAAAAGTTCGGGCCAGGCCTCTATATCTCTCACACAACCCCAGATACTCCGCGTGACGCTACAGGCTGTGTTTATGCTCGCGCCCGGCCTGCTGTATAAATTGTGGCGTTGAATGGTTTACCTAATGGGACTTCTGTTTCTCGTTTTCTGTCACCCGGTGCGCCAGACTCTGCTGACAAACGACCGACTTTTACCGGCAGAGGAATTCCTGATTTATGTGGGAAATGAAACGAGAGCGAAGGTTTTTTTCTCCTTCTTAAATACATGCAAATAAAGTAAATGATCTCCACCCTCTGCAGCCATTAGGATCGGGAGGTTTGTATATAAATGGAGGTTCTTCCCGAGTGATGGATGTGTGTTTTGTTATTTTGTTTCTCATATCGATGAAGGAGGGATAAACTGGATCTGAAGCAGGGAGGGAGTAAAGCCTCCACTTCCATTGTTATTACTGCAGAGGAAACAAGTCGTTACTGCGGAGCTCTGATTTATCACCGTGTTGTTCCCAGAGGTCGAGAAGTACTCACATCTCTGAGTAAAAGTAGAAGTACTCACATCTCTGAGTAAAAGTAGAAGTACTCACATCTCTGAGTAAAAGTAGAAGTAGGCTACTCACATCTCTGAGTAAAAGTAGAAGTACCTGAGTGTAGGAATACTCTATTACAGTAAAAGTCCTGCATTCAAAATATTACTCAAGTAAAGTACAAGTAGCCTATCTCCAAATTGTACTCAAGTACAGTACTTGTTTCTTAAGTTAAGTAGTTTCCTTAAAGGTTTAATTTAAAGATAAAACAATCCGCATAAATAAAAGGCTCTTTAGTCTTATCACTCCACAGGGATTACTTTTTCTCATGGAGCATTTTCATGATGACTAATTTCCCCAGATAAACTCCCAGGCCACGTGATGATTCCTCCTCCGAGAGGGTCTGTCTGTCTGTGTTTAAACTGCGGGGCATTAGTGCCTGCAGGGGGGAGAAAGAGGGGGAGAAAGAGCAGGGGAGACAGGGGGGAGACAGAGTATCCATCATGACTCCCCTCCTGCACCATTAGAGCCCCTTCGCCCTTTTTTCTCTCACCGAGCGTCTCCTTTATCAGCTCTCTATCTCCAAACAGCGTCCAGCCGGGCTGCTTCCCAACCTGCAGAGGGTTTTTTTTTTTACCCATCAATCACTGCGCGAGGCCCGGCCAAAGCTCGGTGCCTCTGTCCGGGAGTCAGGGAGCTGCTCTGGATGTAAAACAAACTGAGGATTTCTTTACTGAAATAAAAAGTCTGTATCTGCGTAAATGTAAGCGTAAACAAATGGAAATGACAAGTGTTTGGAAAACAACATTTAGAGCAAACAGGAGACAGAGATAGTGCAGGCAGGAAAGGGATTTATTGTACATTTCAAAAAGAAAAGTATTAAGATTATCTATTTTAAGAAATATTATTGTTGACTTCATTAAGGAACAATTTCGACTGACATTTTGCATGACAGTTTTCTTGTCATGAATTTGCAAGAGCATGCAGGACATAAAGAAAGTGCCTCTAGGAAAATGCAAATTAAATGAGGACAATAATAAGAAAAATATTATATTTTTAATAATAGTGTTGTGGACTTTATTAGGAAACCATAGTGTTTTTCTTCCACAGAAATTGACTCAATTTTCGACTGATGCATGCCAATATTCTCTGTATAAATTAAGAGCATACACAATAAATAAGTCACTTCCGCAAAAGGCACTCTTTATCAAATTAAATAATGAAAATAATAAGATTGTTTTACTGTTTTAGGAAATTCAATTGTAGTCTTCATTTAGGGAATCATAAAACATTTCCTTCACATACAATTGACCCACATTCGACTGCATCATGCCAATATTATTTTCATTCAATTAATAAAAGGGGATACTTTATCAAATAAAAATGCGACAATAATAAAAAAAATGTATTCAAAGAGATAATACTGTGGACTTCTTCAAGGGAGACATCTTCCGTCTCAGATTGAAAACTCCATCTGTTTCGACTGCAACGAACATTCAACCTACATTTTAGGTCCACTGAGACGCACCAGCACTTAACATGTTATGTCCTATTTGAAAACAAAATCGTTTCTACAGAAACTCTGAAATTAATTGCATCCCATTATCCTTTCTCATATTTAAAAGCTTTAACTATAGATGCGCATTATGGGAGACATGTCACATCAGGATATGACACATGAGCTCATCCCAGAAGGTCAGACTTTCTTACAACCTAAGGAGGAATCATTACGCTTTAAAGCCATTTTCTCTGTGGCTCTTATACACTTCCAACGTTTTACTTTTTCCCTTCACTGGCCCACAACATCCTAAATTCAAAGACTCATCCAAGTCATACAGAACAGTACAGTTCCCTCTCCTTGCTTGGCCTTTTAATTAGTTTTCTGTGATGAGTATTTTGTGGATTCTCTTTACAAGTCCTCTGCTTAAATGCAACAAAAAGAGAATATATATATATTCCCCAAACTGCTGAATCTTCAGGGCCTCGGCATGCTCTGCTGCAGATCACTTTTTTTCAGAATACGCAGAGAAAGTTCCCTCACACGACCTCTGTCAGCCTGAGGAATAACTCCGAGAGGAGGGAGATCCAGAGTTAACCACGAGCTGAGCAGCAACGTGTTAATACTGAGAGGAAGTGCACAGAAAGGGTCAGTCAATACATATTGTGTCAAATTAAAAACAAGTGTTTGAGTGTAAAGGCCTTCACCACAACTTCAAAATGGCTTCTTTGCAATGTTAGCTTACTTTGATATAAAATAAAATAATAAAAATTACAATTATTGTAAAAAATAAATAAATATGAAAATTGAAATTCATCCGGTTCCTTTCATAATGAGTCAAGCTTTTTGGAGTTTCGCCTTTACGCACAGGTTCTGATTACGCATGGATGGCATGGACTTTATCACCTTGTAACAGGAGAACATATAATCAAATACATATTGAAAGGAACAAGTAGTGTTAAAAAACAGTTTACCAAAGCTCGTACACGTTATATCATGCGCGTCCACGTTGACCTGCCAGTTACCCCACCTCTGCTGGAGGACTGAGAGCCGCTCAAGGCTGCAGGCAGGCCGCGGAGCTCCGTGTGTTTAGGCGGAGGAAGGGGCCTGTTTCCTGGATCAACTAAACACCTAAACACGGGCCTCCGGAGCGCAACGACCGCTTCTGGCCGGACGGACACCGGCAATAGATCACTCCGACCACCGGGGGCCCCACGGACTCACAGCTGGGAAGGCTCCGGACCAGAAGGAGGGGTCAAGGGCCCTTCTTCTGGTCCGCGCGCTGCTCCGGAGTTTGTCATCCTTTCCGATGACAGCAGGGCGGAGGATGTTTATTGCTGCTTCTCAGGGAAACTTCCTGCCATTAGCTTTCACTTTCACTTCCACAGAGGAGACATTTACAAGGTCCACATCTCCATAAAACATGAGCAGTTGTTGGGTCCCTGAGCTGTGATGGAGTCAGGAGACACTGACAGCACACAGAGTGATTTATTGATATTTCACTGCAGTTTATAACAGATGTAACGTAAATAAAGTAAGAGATCTGAGTTCAATCTGTGTGGAGAGAAAAGAATAATGAGATTATTTGGTAATTATAGTCATAACACTTACACTTTATATATTTTTAAAGTAAACTGTTTTGTCTCATTTTGGTTCAACAGTGGAGAACATGTATTAAGTATTTACATGTAACTACATTTTGAAAGCAAGCATTGTACTTTTTAATCCACTACATTCATTTGTTTGCAGGTTCATTAATACATAGATTATGATGTGCTATAATAAATGAAGATACCTCGCATAATGTCGTTGAAGTTAGCTTTACTAGATGCAAAATCAATGTAAAATAATGTACAAATTAATGAATTATAATCCAGTGATATGATATATTTAGCTCACGACAGGCCGTGGTATATGGTCATTATATCACAGTTAAGGGGCGTGGTTCGGCCCGACGCGAAGAATGCAGTTTGCTTTTCAGCCAAACTGTATCCAGTTAAATCGACCGGACTTCTTTCTGCAGATGTGAGCGTCCTTAAAAACCGTCAATAAGTCCTTGCTGCACATTATCCCTTACATGTGTCCATCTTAAGCTTTGTTAGTTAGTTAGTTTCGATGTAACAGTTGTAACGGTTGTAGCTTTTCTCAGACGCGGAGGGATACTGACTTGTTGTGAAAAGTAACTACAATTTTACCCATGATATGCGCTCATTATATCACGTCTAAGAACCAATCAGATTGCTTGATTTGACTTGTCCGTTTTATAAATATATACAATTCAAAAATGGCATCTCTGCTTGATGAGTATACTTAGATTTATGGCATTTTAAGTATATTTGGATGCTAATGCTTTTACTTAATTAAGATTTGAATGCAGGACCTTTACTTGTAACCGAGTACTTCTACACTGTGGCATCAGTACTTTAAAATATATTCTTCCACCACTGCTAAACACTGAGATCATGGACGAGGAAGATGAAACAGTCTGACAACTTTGAATTGATTTAACGGATAATTTAACGGATTAAGAACATATTTATAATTTCTCATGAAGTGGTGATGTGTATATTTTAGACGTACACAGTTCTCCTGTGATAATGGTGACTTGTCTGTTAGTTATTCCTTTATTTTCTTTTAAATTGGTCATTGCGAATGAACATTTGTTTAAATAAAATGGCTAAACAAATTGGTCAAAATCTTAAAGAAAGGAACCCAAAGGGGCTTCAAATGGTTTCTTTCTCTGTTGATTTGAAATCATTTTGACAGGAAGTAGAAACTATTGGAGTGTGTGTTAATGGATGTCTTTACTCTGTGTGATTACTGGGTTGTGTATCCATGACGCTATCTTGGGGGGTGTTTCATGATGTATGATATGCAAACAGTGTGTGTGTGTGTGTGTGTGGGTGTGTTTCTCTGTGTGTGTGTCAGGTGTGTGGAGGTCAGGTTTCCTGTGTTGAACTTGATGCTGTAACTCAGTCTGTGTGTCATCAGCTAAGGATCCTGTTGGACAAGCAATTAGCCTTTAAGACGTGTAATGATGTTTGCAGCTCTACATATGACACTTCATTAATATGTGTGTGTTTGTGTGTGTGTGTGTGTGTGTGTGTGTGTGTGTGTGTGTGTGTGTGAGAGAGAGATCTATTGTGAGTGTTTAACACAATAGGGACACACAAGACGATGCTTCTCACTGTTTATATATGTAAAGGCGTTGTGGCAAACACAATGAATACTCAATAAAATGTTTAAAATTCAGTGTTCATTTGTAATAAATTATTTAATAAGTGATAATAACGTCATAATGTTTTATAAGCACATTTATTTGACCTGTCTTTTCTTAATTCTAGTATATATCGTTTTTTTATTTCTACATATCTACTATTCAAATATATTTATAAGTGTATGTTAATGTTTTAGGTAATCACCTTAGTCACCTTCTTTAATGGCATAACTTCTCACTGTAAAGATTTGTATAACCAAGTTTAAGGAATCATATCCTTGTTGATTCTCCACATGTGAAATGCCCCAAAACTGTGTGCCATGAGATAAAACCTCATTCACATGTATGTCTGGCATTTCACATGTTTCATATACAAATAATCCCATCATGTGAATTCATTACAATTATTCACATGATAACGAAAACCTTTTCAGTCAGACTCCATATATGTTTAGCATGTTGTGTGTGTGTGTGTGTGTGAGAGTGTGTGTGTGTATGTGTGTGTATGTATGTGTATATTTGTGTGTATGAGTGTGTGTTAATCAGGTAGAGTATATGACCTTGTTGACCTTTGCTGGATTAAGCAGCTAATATATCTGTGGAAGGATTCTGCAGGTCTAATCATAGCACATGGAACGGTGGCTACACACACACACACACACACACACACACACACACACACACACACACACACACACACACACACACACACACACACACACACACACACACACACACACACACACACACTCACATTCACAAACATTCACACACACACACACACACTCACATTCACAAACATTCACACACACTTACTCCAGAGCCTTGACAGGAGCCAGTAGTCTGTACTGATGGCTTGATTGACATGTTTGCCAGTATGCAGGGGGCGGAGCTTAACGCAACACACACACACACACACACACACACACACACACACACACACACACACACACACACACACACACACACACACACACACACACACACATTCTGAACTCCGAGTTCTTTGTCCCCACCCTGAAATAGTCCTTGGCCTAATAGCGAAGTAGTGCTCACATCATGTACAGGCCTGTCCTCGCTGCTGTGTGTGTGTGTGTGTGTGTGTGTGTGTGTGTGTGTGTGTGTGTGTGTGTGTGTGTGTGTGTGTGTGTGTGTGCGTGTGTGTGTTTGCTCACAGATCAGAGGGATGGAAACATGACAGCGTTCTCTCTCTCTGCGTCTGAGCGATGACAAGATATCCAGGAAGTGTCGGCCATGTTGACGGTATGCAGAGCCTCGAGTCACGTTTCATTCATCCTCACAGAGCTGCATTCCTCTGAAACGTTTACTCCAGATATCAGAGTAACCCTGAACCACAGCGTTTTCAGACATCAAACACTCAAATATCAAATACATTGGTGAGTATTTGGAACATACAGTATTTCACACACTCCAACTTGTGTTTGTTCCTCCATCGTCAGTACCAGAGGTGGGAAGTAGTGGAGTACAAATACTTCGTTACTGTACTTAAGTACATGTTTCTGGTATCAGTACTTTACTCCACTACTTATTTTTCTACTTCTTACATGTTGAACACAAATACCTGTACTTTCTACTTCTTACATGTTGAACACAAATACCTGTACTTTCTACTTCTTACATTTTGAACACAAATACCTGTACTTTCTACTTCTTACATGTTGAACACAAATACCTGTACTTTCTACTTCTTACATTTTGAACCCAAATACCTGTACTTTCTACTTCTTACATTTTGAACACAAATACCTGTACTTTCTACTTCTTACATTTTGAACACAAATACCTGTACTTTCTACTTCTTACATTTTGAACACAAATACCTGTACTTTCTACTTCTTACATTTTGAACACAAATACCTGTACTTTCTACTTCTTACATTTTGAACCCAAATACCTGTACTTTCTACTTCTTACATTTTGAACACAAATACCTGTACTTTCTACTTCTTACATTTTGAACACAATACCTGTACTTTCTACTTCTTACATTTTGAACACAAATACCTGTACTTTCTACTTCTTACATTTTGAACACAAATACCTGTACTTTCTACTTCTTACATGTTGAACACAAATACCTGTACTTTCTACTTCTCACATTTTCCAAACAGGCTGGTTCCTTTAGTCTGAATGTGTGTTTGGTGGCGTGATCATTATTATTTAGAGTCATTGCGTGCCTATTGATTTGAACACGATCCGTGTATCCATCACTTCCTGGTCTTCTCTAAAGAAGAGGGACCAATGAAAACGTTGTCATGTTGCCGTTGTTCAGCATGGAAACATTCATTAGCTAACAATGACATTATTGTTCTATTAATATAAAGGCAGGTCAGGAACTCTTTAAAACAGCTGCTAGTTATGGGTACTTTTTACTGAAGTACATTTCAAAGCCATCTTTACTTCTACTTGAGTAAAGGATGTGTGTACTTTTGCCATCTCTGGTCAGTGTCCTCTTCCAACAACTGTCCCATACTTTAAGGTTGTGTTCAAACCCAACTTTCTTAGTCAATTCATCATGAGAGACTTTTCGTTTGATTATTAGAGGATATCTATTGACGTGTGCACGAGATAACAGAAACCATTTTTGGCGATAAGACCCCGCCGTGATATCATTTGGGGGGGCAGCAGTAGCTCGAGGTGGCCTTGAGAAAAGTCCTGTTTTGAGCCTGTATGTAATGGTTATAACTCCAGAGTGAAATATCAGGTTCACATATTCAGTGTATGTGTAGGGAATATCTTGCATTTGTATATTTGTAATATAATTCACAATTGATCTTCACTATCAATAACCTCGGTGGAAGATTTCCTTGATTGGATGTTTCCTAAAGTTTCTTAGACTGCAGGTCAGTGACTTTCAATCTAGAGCAAAGAAGTAGTGGGGAGTTTGGGGATAAAAGGCCTCGTTGAAACAGCATTAAGCTGAGACAACATGCATTACCCTTCAATAGTGTTTTATTGTCAGAGTTTATTGATGTTTTATCTTCACGGTCTACTGTATATTTTCTACTTTGAGATGTTTAAATGCTAGTATTGTTTATTTCTACTCTTTCATTTCTACTTATGTGCAATGCCTTGTTCTTTTTTTAACGCAAACATTTCGCAATTTGGGATCAATAAAGTACCTCTTATCTTATCTCATGCATCCTGCTGAAGTGTCCTTGAGCAACACACTGAACCCCTCCTGCTCCTGGTGTTCTGGACTCGACCTTGACTTCTGACCTCCAAAAACTCCCCTGATCAGTAATGCATCAGATGGTAGCCTTCGTTAAATCAGAATGCTTCTCCCTGCTTCAGCAAAAATGTAATCTCGCTCTCAGCTCTTTTTCTCTGAAGCACTTCCTGTTCTGCACCTGTGCGCTCAGCTGTCGCAGGATGTGGGGAACACCAGGACTCCCTGAGGACACACACACACACGCACACGTACGTACGCACGCATGCACGCACACACGCACGCACACACACACACACACACACACACACACAGCAGCAGGTGTGTATCAGTGTTGATAGTATCAGAGTGTGTGTGCTGCTGCTCCGTGATCAAGCACTGAATCTCATTTCCTCACACGGAGTCTCCTGCATCATTTGAAACACTGGACTTTATTTAATGTTACACAGTGTTGTGGTAAAAAATATAAATATACTTCGATTTTTATTTATTTTACTATTTGTATGTGTATTATTTTATATATTTTTTCATTTTAAATGTTATTTTTACTTGTATTTGTTTATTTTATTTCATTGTTTGTATTTTTCATAATTTTAATTTATTTATCATGATGAATACAAAATGATGATTTGTAAACGATCACTTGGTTTGGGAATTTCTGACACTTTTTAATCCATTTTGGGAATTTCCTTATGAGTAAGGTTAGTTTGGAGCTGATTCTGGTAAAGAAAATATAACATCAAACATTTAAGTTTAATGGTCTACATGCAAATAAATGAAACTAATAAATGTGATCCTGCAGAAATTAAACGTCAAACCAGTTTATTAATATGACTCATACAATGCATTTTTTATGAAACACTAGTTAAACTGCACAATAACAACATATAACATCAGTGTCCTTAAAGGTCCCATGTCATGGCCATTTCTACTGATCATAATTCCATTGTTGAGGTCTACTAGAATAGATTTAAATTGTTCAATGTGCCAAACTCACATTGGTTTCTCATACAGCATCTCTGTATAGCATGTGTATTCACTCTCTGTCCTACACGCCTGGTTGGAGCTCCTGCCCCCCCCCCCTCCCTGTGAGCCCACTGTGCTCTGATTGGTCAGCTCGCCCACTCTGTTCTGATGAGTCCACCACCGTTACAGCGGAACATCAGTGATTATGTGTTACAATGGCGTTTGCAACCAGTAAATGACACCAGTAATGACAAACAGATGAGAATGCTGCGTGGGGTCTGGGTGCCGTGTTGGCGGGACGTTGCGGGGCTCGCTGCTGGAGCGGACAGTGTGAGCTGGCTTGCTGGTGTTGTTTCCTTGTTGCTGCGTGGGGTCTGCGGGACGGCGGGACACGGCGAGGCCCGGTCCGAGCTCGGCCGGAGCACACACGCACACACACACCCGCAGCCTGGCTGTGAGTCTGCGTGTGTGCTCGGACCGGGCCCGGTTACGTCACTTGGTTCCCGTAAGAAACAAATGGAAAAAGAAAATCTCCAACGAGGCGTTCTGGGGCAGCATAGACAGGTCTTTTCTGTGTTAGAGTTGTACTCGCTACAGGGTGTACTTTGAGGGTTTGTGACTCTGCAGACCGTTTACATGCAGAAAAAGCTTCATAACACACAAGGGGATGGGTAATAACCAGAAAAGCATGACATGGGACCTTTAAGTGTTTATTGATATAAGACACACTGAAATAAGGGATGATGAAACTGAAACTTTATAGGGGTTTTAAGTGTAAATGTTCTCTGATTGGCTGCAGGTTTTCAGCGTGTCTGATCGCAGTGAAGCTCCTCTTGTGGTTTCAGATCAGCCTGTTGAGGGTAAAACAGAGATTGTGGTGAATCAACAGCTTTACAGAGGATGAGTTTGTCTCTGTTTACTTCACAAAGGAACTTTAATCCCCGATGAACCGTTTCTGTCAATGGAGATTTATTGGAAAATCCACATTGTTCTGAGCATACAGACTCAAACTTAATTTACTCACTAAGTATTGTGTGTTAAGCAGAGAAGAAGCTGGAAGATCTGACGGTTGTTTTGGGACATGAAAGAATACAAACCAGTGACGACTGATGGATTCACTGAATTAAATGGTGGCTTAAATACATTTGACGTGTTAAGGTAGCAACAACACAACTATAGCTTGTGTCATATTTGTTAGTGGTCTCATAAAACATGAGGTTATAAAACTGTATGAAAAGGTTACGATTCAACGGACAAAAATGTTGGATAAAAACACTTCATGTGTTTTAAAAGTCTCTCTAACTCTTTCAATTCAATCACAACGTGTTGATAGTAACTGATACTGATATACACCTGAGCATCAGCAGGAGAGGACTCTTTAAAGTAGAGACACTACATACTGATATACACCTGAGCATCAGCAGGAGAGGACTCTTTAAAGTAGAGACACTACATACTGATATACACCTGAACATCAGCAGGAGAGGACTCTTTAAAGTAGAGACACTACATACTGATATACACCTGAGCATCAGCAGGAGAGGACTCTTTAAAGTAGAGACACTACATACTGATATACACCTGAGCATCAGCAGGAGAGGACTCTTTAAAGTAGAGACACTACATACTGATATACACCTGAACATCAGCAGGAGAGGACTCTTTAAAGTAGAGACACTACATACTGATATACACCTGAGCATCAGCAGGAGAGGACTCTTTAAAGTAGAGACACTACATACTGATATACACCTGAGCATCAGCAGGAGAGGACTCTTTAAAGTAGAGACACTACATACTGATATACACCTGAACATCAGCAGGAGAGGACTCTTTAAAGTAGAGACACTACATACTGATATACACCAGAGCATCAGCAGGAGAGGACTCTTTAAAGTATTGACACTACATACTGATATACACCTGAACATCAGCAGGAGAGGACTCTTTAAAGTAGAGACACTACGTACTGATATACACCTGAACATCAGCAGGAGAGGACTCTTTAAAGTAGAGACACTACATACTGATATACACCTGAACATCAGCAGGAGAGGACTCTTTAAAGTAGAGACACTACATACTGATATACACCTGAACATCAGCAGGAGAGGACTCTTTAAAGTAGAGACACTACATACTGATATACACCTGAGCATCAGCAGGAGAGGACTCTTTAAAGTAGAGACACTACATACTGATATACACCTGAGCATCAGCAGGAGAGGACTCTTTAAAGTAGAGACACTACATACTGATATACACCTGAGCATCAGCAGGAGAGGACTCTTTAAAGTAGAGACACTACATACTGATATACACCTGAACATCAGCAGGAGAGAACTCTTTAAAGTAGAGACACTACATACTGATATACACCTGAGCATCAGCAGGAGAGGACTCTTTAAAGTAGAGACACTACATACTGATATACACCAGAGCATCAGCAGGAGAGGACTCTTTAAAGTAGAGACACTACATACTGATATACACCTGAACATCAGCAGTAGAGAACTCTTTAAAGTAGAGACACTACATACTGATATACACCTGAACATCAGCAGGAGAGGACTCTTTAAAGTAGAGACACTACATATTGATATACACCTGAACATTAGCAGGAGAGAACTCTTTAAAGTAGAAACACTACATACTGATATACACCTGAACATCAGCAGGA
Organism: Trematomus bernacchii; assembly: GCF_902827165.1. NCBI lineage: Eukaryota > Metazoa > Chordata > Actinopteri > Perciformes > Nototheniidae > Trematomus > Trematomus bernacchii. The sequence continues at coordinate 17,679,488 of NW_022987593.1, forward strand.
GAGGACTCTTTAAAGTAGAGACACTACATACTGATATACACCTGAACATCAGCAGGAGAGGACTCTTTAAAGTAGAGACACTACATACTGATATACACCTGAACATCAGCAGGAGAGGACTCTTTAAAGTAGAGACACTACGTACTGATATACACCTGAACATCAGCAGGAGAGGACTCTTTAAAGTAGAGACACTACATACTGATATACACCTGAACATCAGCAGGAGAGGACTCTTTAAAGTAGAGACACTACATACTGATATACACCTGAGCATCAGCAGGAGAGGACTCTTTAAAGTAGAGACACTACATACTGATATACACCTGAACATCAGCAGGAGAGGACTCTTTAAAGTAGAGACACTACATACTGATATACACCTGAACATCAGCAGTAGATAACTCTTTAAAGTAGAGACACTACATACTGATATACACCTCAACATCAGCAAGAGAGGACTCTTTAAAGTAGAGACACTACATACTGATATGCACCTGAACATCAGCAGGAGAGGACTCTTTAAAGTAGAGACACTACATACTGATATACACCTGAACATCAGCTGGAGAGGACTCTTTAAAGTAGAGACACTACATACTGATATACACCTGAACATCAGCAGGAGAGGACTCTTTAAAGTAGAGACACTACATACTGATATGAACCTGAAGATGACTATAATATGTCCTCTTTAAAGAGTTTAACCCTAAAACAAGGAAATAAAACAACGTTTTATTCGTCAAAGTAATCAGACTACATCGTCTCAGATGTAAAATCTCTTCTCAATCCAGTTTTTAACCTCCTTTCTGCTCCGTCTGTTTGCTGCCTCGTTGGTATGAATGAAAGCAGAAGCGATGTGGAGCCTCTTGGAGAAACGAAAGGTCACGGAGGGGTCGCCGCTGTCTTCGGCGCAGAGATGGGAAACTATAATTGGAGCTATTGTGGAGTGGCAGTAACTCATGTGAAAGGAAGTTGTCTTGTTGTGTATCTGAATGTTCTAATGGCTGTACGTTTACACAAATCTATCTATAGACTTTGTGATTGATCGGGCTGCAGTGGCACTTTCAAACTCCCATGAATCCTCACGGTGGAACTGAAATACACAGCATAATGAGCTGAGACAGCAAATGATGATTAAATGCTTACATTTCTTTATTTAAAGACCAGTTTATGTGATTAATTAATACAGTTGGAAGCTTTAAATGTGAAAGACAAGCATGGTGATGCATCTGAGAATAGGAAATGTCGTTTTTTGTGTGTGTATGTGCAGGGTTGGGAGGGTCGCTTTGACAATGTAATCCATTACAATTAGTTACCTGTAAGAAAAAACAACCTTATCTGAGTATCACAATATAAAAGTACTGATAACTTCCTGTGACCTCAATATGAAATGCAATGCAAATAAATACAAGAACAAATACATATCAACAAGATGTTTTTCAACCAAGTGTAAAACAACAGAACAATGTGCTCTTAGAAAAGAAGAAACCAAGATATCTAGGATCAAAAAGGTGTCCTCTTAAATTATAGTTAATACCTACCGAATAGCAGTTTACAAATGTGAGTTTATCACATTAATTAAAAATGAACACTGACGTTTTGTTTAATATATCAGGTGTCCAACAACTGCAATAAAAGAAAAAGATGTCTAAATGAAATCCAAAATGAAAATGCAGGCAGTACGTCTACCTATCATTTATCAATCTTTATTAAATATATATTGTGACATTGTAATCCTGCTAGTAATCCCCTCCTTTGAAAAATGTACCAGTAATCTGATTACACGTTGTATTTCTGATCAAAAATCTTGTTATTGCGTTTCGACAATGCATGCAAGTAATGTTTATAATGTTACTGATTATATAATCCGGTTACATAATAATACTAATAAAGCTTTATTTATATAGCACTTTTCATACAACTCATGCAGCTCAAAGTGCTTTACAGAATGACACATCACAAGTTAAAAATACACAACAAGAAATTCCCCTCAGATTTTTTGTTAAGAACTTTACAGACCTGTACATGCAGCAACATATAACATTTGATCAGGTTAATAGACACTAGGAGGTAAAAGGTATGATAATGGGGAGGCTGTGGCTCAGTGGATAGTGTGCTGGACTTCAAATCAGGGGATAGCAAGTTCGAGTCCCACTGCAGTCAGCATGTCGTTGTGTCCTTGAGACACTTCACCCCAAGTCGCTCCTGTGGGGATTGTCCACAGCACTGAATGTATGTTAGTCGCTTTGGATAAAAGTGTCTAACAAATGACATGTAATGTAATAATAGCAATACAATAAATACTGGTTTCTCTCTGACAGATAAGACACAAGACAACTGAGTCGATGCAACAATATAAAACCCCATAAAACAAAGTGAATATATAGGTACGACAAAAATACAAATAAAAAGAATAAGACCTATGAATAAAAACCTGCCAGCCGGTTTGTTTACACCAGAGAGATCCTATGATGTATCCACTGGTAGTGAAGCTTGTTTTTGTACTGTTTTTTATACACAGCTTTAATATTGAAGCTATTTTAAAGTTATACAATTGATTTGTTATTCCCGTATATTGTTTAGCTCAAAGGGAGAGGCTCTGGTCGTTGCCATCTTGGCAGAAAAGACTTCCAACTAATCAACAAAAATGTGTAAAGATGTGAAGCATTGTGAAGTAGGGGTTTATGTTGGTTGACTAAAAGACCCACGGGAAATGCGTGCATCAGATGTTGGTAGTATTCAAACGGTGGTACTACATAATAAATAAATAAAACAATATAAAGGTAGGTAAATAATAAAGACTAAAATAACATTTAAGTGGGGGTTGCTAATAAAAAGCTAATCTAAAAAGATGTGTCTTTTAGCTGGTGTTTAAAAACGTCCACTGTAATCCGTTACTCACCAAGCCTGTGTGTGTGTGTGCGTGCATGGAGAGTGTGTGTGTGTGTGTGTGCATGGAGAGTGTGTGTCCCTGTGCTCGGATGCGGCCTTGTGACCTTCCTGGGAGTAAACAGAGTTTCAGAGGATGGACTCAGGCTGTTGCTCTCCTCCTGTGGCGTCGCCGTCAAAATGACAATCTGTTATTGGGAGAGACGGAGCGGCTCTCCATCAAAACGCCAACGCTGTAAATAAAGATCCAGAGGCTGAGGCTTTTTGGACAAGAAATGCTTTTCCCAAATAATGTTTAGGGACACTGAACTACACGTAGAAATATATTGGGCCAATGTCGACACACACACACACACACACACACACACACACACACACACACACACACACACACACACACACACACACACACACACACACACACACACACACACACACACACACAGCTGCAGTCTGATCTGCAGCACAGGAGGCGCCAAGGTCTCCGAATGAAAACAAAACCTCTGACTACTGCGGTGAAAAACTGAACAGCAGCAGGACACTATCACTCTGCACACACACTCCACACACACAGATTATCACTCTGGACACAAACTCCACACACACAGATTATCACTCTGGACACACACTCCACACACACAGATTATCACTCTGGACACACACTCCTCACACACACACAGAGAGATTACCATCCTCATGTGAACAGCTACTGCATCCATGCACCAGAGGCTGAAGAAGAAACTTCCATCCCTGCACCATTTCATTCAAGGTTTCAATATTAAATCATTGTTCTTAATCGGTTTCATTTTCTTAGACAACATGTTTTCTTTGTACCTCAAAAATGGTTTGAGTAATAGTTGATATATGGCATTAAAAGAGAGGGTTCGACCGAAACTGCCTGTATCTTTTTGTGAAAGAAATACCTTTTTTTATGTACTTTTCTTTTACTAATGAATAATTTAGCATCAGGAACTGAATGTACTAAATTGAGTGTTATTCAATTATTTTTCGGGGTGTTGACACTGACGTTGCCCTCCTCCCTTGCTGATTGTACTGCATATTGTTTTTTCTGCTTCCTCTCCATCAGTAGTAGCAGGAAAGATCCATCTTCCTCCTGTTTTACCCATTCTTATATTTATTTGTGTATCAATTTATTCTATTCCTACGATCTTCTCCGTGCTGTGTTTTAAAGAGAGGCCCTCTAGTGGAGATAATCCTGCTGACACTGATGCATGCCAAGTTAAGGACACACACACACACACACACACACACACACACACACACACACACACACACACACACACACACACACACACACACACACACACACACACACACACACACACACACACACACACACACGATCCAGTTCCCATCAGCTGCTGGCCAGGCCTTGTCAGTTCCCCTCAGAAAGCGACCCTGAAGACCCAAAAATAGGAGCTGCTGTTCCCTGAGTTCGGCCATCTTGCAGCTCAGTAACCTTGACAGCGACGGGTTGGCAACATCAATCAGCTGAGGACAGTTCAGGGATACCAGCCTGCAATTATGGGATGTATTCAGTGAATAAAAACATGCCAGCCGGTTTGTTTACACTGCAGAGATCCTATGATTTATCCACTGATAGTGGAGCATATTGTTTTTGTACTGTTTTCATATTGAAGGTAACAGCCCTTTAGAGCAGTGGTTCTCAACTGGTGGGTCGCGACCCAAAAGTGGGCGTTGGACTGGAAGTACCGGAGACCATAAACGGTTTTGAAAACTTCTGTCACGTAGTGATCATCTTCTCAATAAAACATCTTTGCTGATTTCTTTTCGAGTCTTCTGGCCAATCAGAATCAAGATTGTTGCCGGAAGTCCCCACGGAGAATAACTCTGCGGTAGAACTATTCTTTATACATCCATGGGTACAACTTCAGATACAAATGAACACGTAATGAAATATGACCCCCTGTTTGATGATTGACAGGTCACAGAACAATGGGGGCTATCTACCCTTACCCACAATTTAAAGTAATTCACACAGACTCTTTGCTCCTCTCTCTGTGTGGAGCAGCAAGCTGTCAGAACAAAGGGAAAAAGAAACGATGGCATAAAATATTATTAATATGTCGGGTAGTAATATATTTATTTATTTTCTTCTCAGAGTGTACCAGAATGCGTAGTTTATATGTTAGTATTTCTAAAAATCTAAGGGACATATGCACTGTACTTCACTTTAATTAATAATGTATGCTGAAAGGCGTATATATTACAGCACGATTTTTTGTTGAATAGATTTGAGTGGTTCAAATTTTGGGTCGCGGTTTATTGACAAAGGAAAAAGTGGGTGCCGAGGCCTGACCAGTTGAGAACCACTGCTTTAGAGTATGTTAAATGAGGTTAAAATGTTAACATAGGTTCAGGAGCATGGCCACGCCTAAAACTCCGCCTCGAACCACGGCCACCCCTATTTATATCCGGCAAAAGCTTCCGGCCACTGCTTGTCTCATCTTTCAACCCACCCTCCCTCACCCTTCTACCCATACAGTTCCCCTTCCGACTCACACCGAGCGATACATCCATCCCTCCCTCCCCTCAACATCCCTTCATCCCTCATCCCTACATCCCTTCATCCCTCATCCCTTCATCCCTCATCCCTACATCCCTCATCCCTACAGCCCTCATCCCTCATCCCTCATCCCTCATCCCTCATCCCTACATCCCTCATCCCTCATCCCTACATCCCTCATCCCTACATCCCTTCATCCCTCATCCCTTCATCCCTCATCCCTACATCCCTCATCCCTACATCCCTCATCCCTCATCCCTCATCCCTCATCCCTCATCCCTACATCCCTCATCCCTCATCCCTACATCCCTCATCCCTCATCCCTACATCCCTTCATCCCTCATCCCTTCATCCCTCATCCCTTCATCCCTCATCCCTCATCCCTCATCCCTACATCCCTCATCCCTCATCCCTCATCCCTCATCCCCACATCCCTTCATCCCTCATCCCTTCATCCCTCATCCCTCATCCCTACATCCCTCATCCCTCATCCCTACATCCCTCATCCCTCATCCCTCATCCCTCATCCCTCATCCCTTCATCCCTCATCCCTACATCCCTCATCCCTACATCCCTCATCCCTCATCCGTCATCCCCCATCCCTCATCCCTCATCCGTCATCCCTCATCCCTCATCCCTACATCCCTCATCCCTCATCCCTACATCCCTTCATCCCTCATCCCTCATCCCTTCATCCCTCATCCCTACATCCCTCATCCCTCATCCCTCATCCCTCATCCCTACATCCCTCATCCCTCATCCCTCATCCCTCATCCCTCATCCCTCCATCCCTCATCCCTCCATCCCTCATCCCTACATCCCTCATCCCTACATCCCTCATCCCTCATCCCTCATCCCTACATCCCTCATCCCTCATCCCTCATCCCTCATCCCTACATCCCTCATCCCTCATCCCTACATCCCTCATCCCTCATCCCTCATCCCTCATCCCTCATCCCTCCATCCCTCATCCCTCATCCCTACATCCCTCATCCCTCATCCCTCATCCCTACATCCCTCATCCCTCATCCCTTCATCCCTCATCCCTTCATCCCTCATCCCTACATCCCTCATCCCTACATCCCTACATCCCTCATCCCTCATCCCTCATCCCTCATCCTCATCCCTCATCCCTACATCCCTCATCCCCTCATCCCTCATCCCTCATCCCTCATCCCTCCATCCCTCATCCCTCATCCCTACATCCCTCATCCCTACATCCCTCATCCCTCATCCCTCATCCCTCATCCCTCATCCCTCATCCCTCATCCCTACATCCCTCATCCCTCATCCCTACATCCCTCATCCCTACATCCCTCATCCCTCATCCCTCCATCCCTCATCCCTCATCCCTCCATCCCTCATCCCTCATCCCTCCATCCCTTCATCCCAACATCCTCTGCCCATCACCATTTATATCTAAACGGTGCATATCTATACTGCGTATACTAACATTAAATTCCAGGTATCGTCTGGGGGACCGTAATCAGCCCACGCAGATCATGCCGGAGATGGAACCCCCACTCTGAGTCTCCCACTGCACGGACCATAGCTCGTCCTCCCAGATCATCTCTTCACCCCCCTCATATCCTTCACATGTTACTTCAATAAACGTACAAACATCACACTGTTGTGGCGTGGTTCTTGCTAGTGAAAGTGATCCTATTGATTTGTTATCCCCGTATATTGTTTACCTCAAAGACAGTGGCTCTGGTCTCGGCAGTAACGACTTCCAACTAATCCAAAAATGAGTAAAGATGTGGATCCTGGTCTGGAGCAAAGCAAGCGGCTCCAGACCATCATAGTGAATAACTTTAAGCCTTTATATAATACGTTTATTTTCTGCAGTGAAGTTGAAGCATTGTGAAGTAGGGGTTTATGTTGGTTGACTGAAAGACGCACAGGAAATGCGTGAATCAGATTTTGGTGGTGTTCAAACGGTGGTACTACAACTTGTGTGTCAGTCCGTGGTGTCGTTTTGGCCCTAAAATGCTTTCCCCCATTGACACACATTGGGAAAGTGACGTCTATGCTCTTTGCTCTGGGTAGAAATGGCGGAGGTTGTTTAACAAGTTTAACAAATTCAAGTTTTCTGTTCTCACTCTGTTAGTGATGCATTCTGTTTGACTGTTACTGTTAACCATATGTTTGGATGTTCTACTCTGTATAAATGAGTAGAATAGAGTATAATACATCTGTCCTACCTTACACCAATACACCTTATCATAAAGAATTGCTGCTTTGTTTGCCTGTAATGAAACTCAAACTGGCCTTTTTTACCTCGAGCCCCCCCCCCCCCCCAACAGCCCCTCTCCGTGTTGCCTTCAGGCTCCCCTTCCCTCGTTCCTCCTCTCTGCAGCAGTTATCCCTGATGACAGGACAGGCCTCTGGTCAAACAAACAGCAGACACGCTGCTGCAGAACGCTGTCAGTCAACAGCCTCCTTTTATAGTGTGACCTCTGACCCTGTCCACCACCTCCACTACTCTTCCTCCTCCTCCTCTTCCTCACAGACCCAGTTTATTGTTTATTGATGTGTTCACAGCGACACGGATCACTTCCTGCCAGAGATGCCCCAGACTCAACACAAACACACAGAGAGAAGAGCCGCGTGCTGAGACATACAGTGCACACACACACACACACACACACACACACACACACACACACACACACACACACACACACACACACACACACACACACACACACACACACACACACACAACGGCTCAGCAGTGTAAATTACGGCGTTGACAAGTTGTTGTGTGTTTGACAGAGGAGGAAATGAGACCAAAACACACCCCATTAACTGTCAATGGCACACACACACACACACACACACACACACACACACACACACACACACACACACACACACACACACACACACACACACACACACACACACACACACACACACACACACACACACACACACACACACACACACACACACACATACACACATATATAATAATTCCCTAAATATTCCCACATGAATCCTCAGGGGATTGTTATCATCTTTTGTATTTTGATTACATTTTTGTTTGATTCCCCTTTTCTCATGGGACAGGAAATACATCAATAAAAACCCCAACTGCTGAATGTCTGGATCTTCTATGTGTAACCCTGCACCTGTCAGTGGTTGGTAAAATGATGACGATTCAATTTAGCCCCTCAACTCAAGTCATTACTCATTCTAAAGAAACGACTGGGTGTCTTAAGGGAAATGATAAAGTGTTTTCAGATAGAGACATCTGACATGTCTACACGCTCATCATTAGTATTTAAAAGCACAATGACTAAGATCCGGGACGGACATTTTAGATTTCTTTTTTGAAAAAAGGCCTTCAGCTGTTTTTTTACGAGAGTTTGCTGTTTACATCTGGACGTGTAAATGCATTCCTTTGTGTTTCTTCATGTGTGTGTCAGAGTGTGTGTGTGTGTGTGTGTGTGTTTCTGAGCATGAGCAGGCAGAATCTCCCACTAAGCAGCTGTCAGAGCGGCGCTGGCTATCGTCTCCCCCGGGGGGTCGGCTGTCAACCCGTCCCACTGACGGAGGTGTGTGTGTGTGTGTGTGTGTGTGTGTGTGTGTGTGTGTGTGTGTGTGTGTGTGTGTGTGTGTGTGTGTGTGTGTGTGTGTGTGTGTGTGTGTGTGTGTGTGTCCTGCTCCTGCTGGGGCCTCAGCAAATCTGATAATTACTGACCTGACAATGAATCACCCCTGACCCCTCCCCCATTTCTCCCCCTGACACCCCCATGTCCAGACCTCCCCTACAGGCGATGATTGGCCTCCACAGACTCTCGGATTAACACAAACGTACAGTGGCTCACACACATGAAAGCACACATTATACACCCCTGCTTTACTTTTACATTCATGAGATACACACACCCACACACACACACACACACACACACACACACACACACACACACACACACTCCCCATTCCTCAGATGTTTTACACATGAAACATGGAGAGGAATGTAAACATCTGCAGCTTGAAAGAAAGTTGTGTGTGTGTGTGTGTGTGTGTGTGTGTGTGTGTGTGTATGTGTGTGTGTGTCAAGGGCATATAGGGGGCAAAGCACCTGCATAGTGACTCTAACACTCTACGCACCCCTCACACACACACACACACTGGTGCAGGATAACGGCTGTTGACGGAGAAGAAGCAGCTGTAGCAGCTTCTGTTTTTCAGGCTGGAGGAAATGAGATTATCTGCTCATATTTTCACTGATTATTTGTTATCATGTCCTCGTGTGTGGATGGTTTTTGGAATTCAACAACTCCCTAATCCAATGCAGCATTCATGTACACCGGGAAATACTGATAGTAAGGCGTTGTTCACTTACGTCATACACAGTGTTGGGAATTTATTTTATTCAATGACAAAGTAAATGTGATTCTAATCAGTTATTGAGAAAAATGTGTAATTATTAATCAATATTTTTTTGATTACAAAGGGTTAACATAAGAGTGCATTCTTCTTGTTAAACACTTATAAAAATAATATAACATTAATGATGTTGCTCTTTACCAATCTTAATTGAAGATTAGAGAACGTTTAATAACATTTTGGCGGTTTATTACGCTGCCTCATTTAGGAACATAGTGACATCACTACGTAACACTTGCGCTCCAATTGGCTGTCGCTCCAACATATTGTACGTGATAGGCTAAGGGGCGGGACATCTCTAAGCAGTTTGACCAATCACAACAGAGCCTAAGTAAGACACAGAAATCTGACATATTCACTTGCTTCCACTGCTTTCAAAAAACGTGTTTTAGCAATTGAAAGAAACTGTAAACTCTGGCAGTTGATTCGTTTCATTTCATTTCATTTCAAACCTTTATTTACCCAGGTTATATCCCATTGAGATCATTGATCTCTTTTTCAAGGGAGACCTGCTCAAGTAGGTTCCACATGAAACATTAAAAACATAACAGAGCAACAAAAGGACATCATACAGTAGCATTACAGGGATTACAATTTACATAACTATCCACACGCACAGGTACCAACAGCTTCCGATTCAGTAGCATCCAACCGAGCTTAAAAAACATTTAGTGGCAACAGATTGCTCAGTTTCCATTTTAATTGCAGACTATTCCAGGACAGTGGAGCTGCGCATCTAAATGCTATTTTCCCTAAAACAGTCCTAGCAGTTGGCACATTTAATAAAACCACAGCATGCGATCTCAGGCAGTAGCCACTTACAATTCGCCGTGAGATCAGGGAGCAGATGTAGGATGGAAGTTTCCCTAACATGGCTTTGTATATAAAGATGTACCAGTGACTGAGCCTCCGTACAGTTAGTGAAGGCAGACCAGCCCTTGCATACAGGGTACAGTGATGGGTTAATACTTTACAGTTTGTCACAAATCTCAGTGCACTGTGATACGCAGCATCTAACTTGACCAGGCAATTGGCAGGTGCATTCATATAGATCAAATCACCATAGTCCAGTACAGGTAAAAAGGTCACAGAGACTAGCCTTTTTCTGGCCTCAAGTGAGAAACAGGACTTGTTCCTGGAAAAGAAACCTAGCCTAACCCTCAGTTTTTTAAGCAGGTTATTGACATGACGTTTAAAAGTGAGACAATCATCAAGCCAGATACCAAGGTATTTGTAACAGGCAACCACTTCAAGTTTTATTCCTTGCATAGTTAAAATATCTAAAACAGGCTCTGGTGTCTTTTTAGCTTTTGAAAAGAGCATTACCTTGGTTTTATCAACATTTAAAAGAAGCTTTAGTTCAGAGAGCTGAGTCTGAATAATGTTAAAAGCAGCTTGCAATTCAACAACAGCCTCCTTAATGGAGGGACGTGCACAGTACATAACGGTATCGTCCGCATAAAAATGTAAGGTTGCTTCATCCACATTTTCACCTAAACTATTGATGTAGATGGAGAATAAAAGTGGACCTAAAACAGAACCTTGAGGAACACCATTAGTAATGTTTAACCACTCAGAAGACAGCCCATCAAAATGAACACATTGGGACCTTTCAGAGAGGTAGTTCACAAACCACCCCACTGCATGGCTGGATAAGCCAATACTGAGTAGCCTCTGCTTTAAGATGCGATGATCGACGGTATCAAACGCTTTGGAAAGGTCAATAAATAGAGCTGCACAGCTCTGCTTATTATCTAAAATACTCGCCACATCATTCATAACTGCCCTTGGAAAATACAAACCTCATTCAGAATCCCATTCACTTTCTTTTTAATTTAAAGGTGGGGTAGGTTAATTTTGGAGAAATCTGCTCGAGTGCGCTAGAATTTGAAAATACACAACCGGAGAAAATCTGCCACTTCCTTACAGAGCCCCTCCTCCAACACACACGAACGCGCACATGACCAATGAGGGCACGAGATAAGTTTGTGCACAGATGGAAGGCTGACAGGCAGGTAGGCCATCCAGTCATTTTAGCCGGGCCGGCTCAGATGATTGGTCGTGCTTTTTACAGCGCCACGGCTTCCACAGATGATATATTTTTATGTATTTATTGTCAAAGCATTTATTGTATTCATTGCTATCGGGATGTTAAGAGCATTCCATGGAATATAACAAAAAGTGTTTCTGAAATAAATTACCTACCCCACCTTTAAGGTTTGGTGCAGATGTTGAACCTCCACCTGAGGAACATCCAAACATCCCTCTGTCATCCGTGTAGCCTGCAGTCAGCAGCAGAGCAGCAGCAGAGGCCTCAAAAACGTCCATCATGTCGACAAATTGTCTCAATCAGCTTCACGCAGGAGCCGCTCAGCACTTTGAAATCCTACACTGTTGACGGTTCAGCGGAGTGTTTCTGGAGAGGGAAAGGAAAAAGTGGAGGAGAGGAAGAGGCCTCATCATCTCTGGCAATGACAGAGTGAGAGGGAGAGGGTGTGTGTGTGTGTGTGTGTGTGTGTGTGTGTGTGTGTGTGTGTGTGTGTGTGTGTGTGTGTGTGTGTGTGTGTGTGTGCTGTTTTAGACATGTTTGAATGGCTTCGTTAAGAAGAGAATATGTTATAGAGTTTAGGGTTACAGTTTTTCAAGTTTTGACTCATGAGAAATGAAGGTACTGTGTGTGTGTGTGTGTGTGTGTGTGTGTGTGTGTGTGTGTGTGTGTGTGTGTGCGTGCGTGCGTGCGTGCGTGCGTGTGTGTGTGTGTGTGTGTGTGTGTGTGTGTCAGTCACACTTCACTGACACAAAAACATGCAACTTTACAGGAGGGCTGGAAGTGGAGGCTATACAGAAGTGAAGAAGCTGAGGCTATTCATCAAACACTTCACATCAAAAAGACACACACACACACACACACACACACACACACACACACACACACACACACACACACACACACACACACACATATTTTGTCGACTTTTACTTAATAGAGTATTTTTCCACTCTTTGATACTTATACTTCAAAATATCTGAGTACTTCTTGCACTACTGGTGCAGAAATGCATGTTTTGTGTACGCACAAGTTACTAATGGCATTAGAGATATTTTAGTTACATAGGAACGAACCACTACATGTATTTGAGAGCTACAGTTACTTTGCAGATAAAGGTCTTTCTTTCAAAGCACATACTGCAAGTTATTTTTGTTATACATTTAACTGTAGTATTTGAAGATGTCTAAAGTAGCTCTAATATACCAGACACTTCATTAAAACAGTCAAATCCAGAATAATAATCTCCTATAATGTATAACATTCTGTAAAGGGCAATCTTTTTCAATAGGTTTGTTTATTTGTAATGCTATATGTAAGTCTATTTGGCTGTTGAAACTTGTTACGATTGTAATTTGATATAAGGGAGTATCTACATCATGAATTATTATTACTTTATTGACTGTATGTGAATATATTGCGTGTTTTTTCTCCACTGCTGGTAATGTCTGGGGACTGAACAAAAGGAATATTGTGTGACTGCATGATTGCAAGTTCCTGAAACTGTTACTTTCCTTCACTCTACTTAATAATTGTTAACATTTAGCAAGGATTACTTTTGTGAATCTGTAAAATCAGGGTGAACTGAGCTTTTTCTAAAGTCATCCTGATAAAGATGTTTTTATCAGATGTGACACAGTCTCCTGCTGGGTCACTCTGCCCTCTGGTGGCAGATCACTGGTTCTGCTGTTACTCTCTGCATGCTGTTAGATATTCATCAATACACACTCTGATGGTTTGGATAACACACTCCTTTTATCTGGACCACTTAGTGCTTATCACACAGGGTTTATATAAAACTCAGATAACAGTACAGGAGAGATAGAAGGGACCACTGAATTACGATCATATTATTCATCATATTCTCTCACACATTCATGCACACATATTCTTAGGAAGATTTGTGATATATTTACACATGTTCATATGTGATCTCTTCATTGGTGCAAGGCTGAAACTTTCTTTTTTAAGAAAATGCAACAATAAACCACCATCAATCTTAAAAATACACACATACATGTATGCAAACACATGTGTAATCACTCATAATTATACTCAAAAACAGCATGTATATACATATAATTCAACAAATATAGGTTGCATCTTACCACTTAATTATATGCAAGTTTATCTACAAAACAGGGTAAATCTTATTGCTTATTGTGAAAGGCACAGTGTACTTTAAATTCGGCATTAAGCATAACATATTTCATCGTAACCCATTAACTTATTTATTCAAAAATCTTTATTGGAAGTGTGTATCTACCTCATTTTTAAGTGTCGTTTTGTTGTTTGTATGGATCTTTTTTTGTAACTGCTGCAATCTCTCTCTATATAGTATATTGACCATACAAAAAATATATAAATAATATGTTATATAAAAAATATGTAGAATAAAAACACCGATTAGATCTAAATAGATATCAAATAATTAAAAATAAAATGTCCATAAAGGTAGATTCACAAAAGTATATAGGCTACATTTATATATATAAAAATAAAACAAAATGATATATTACAAACAAATAAATAAAGTATTGGATCCAATGCTGTGCTCTCATTGGCTAGCAAAGGGCAACGTCAGTATTACGTGCTTTCCTATTGGCTGGCGGGTTGACGTCTATATCACTGTCTGTCCTGAACCGTGGATCTGAAGGTGAACCACACACACTGTAGGTTTTAACCCGGCCCTGAAGCACTATCTCCCGTCTCTTACTGCTCCATCCTCCGCCCCTAAATCATGTCTCTATTCAGTGAAGTCCCGCAGGCTCCTCCAGTGGCTGTTTTCAAACTGAGTGCTGATTTCAGAGAGGACAGCCACCCGCAGAAAGTGAATCTGGGAGTTGGAGGTAAGCTAAAGTCAATGCTAATGCTGGTGCTAAAATGAATGGCAATGCTAATGCTAAGTCTAATGCTAAGTTAGCTTGCTACCAGTGAGTTAGCCCACTAAAGTGTGCTGCCTCCCGCTCTTCGTGTTAGCTTCCCTCGGCTATCGAGTATCGGGTGTCCCCCTTTTGGTGCACTGCTTATGTTACAATGCTACGAAACATTAGCAACTCTTTGATTTGACCTTCGGTACAAGCTAGCAGTGATGCTAACGACCTGAAGCACAAATTACCATCACGTTGACAGCTGTCAGATGAACACAAATGCTTCATGTTTGACAATAAAAGAAACAAATGACATTCTGAGGATGAGGAACCTTGTCATGTGACTGCTCTTTCACCATTTACCAAAAAATACTTGCGCCAATTGAGCCTGTTTTATTATGGTGTGAAGTCTTGCTTACTTTTACTTCCGCTGTTTTACTTGTGTCCCTGAATGCATCATTATCCATTACACCAGTCACAATGTCTAGATGAGGATTTGTGTCATTGTGTCCTTTTTTAATCATCTGCAGGAGCGTTAAGATAACTCATTGTGGAACTTTAAAGCAGAAGCTATCTTCATTCATAACTGTATTTGTTTTGTTCATATTATTTATCGGGGAAATGATGGTGGTAGTCTTGCTATTTTTGAAGCTATCTAATTATCATTGTGCTAAAATGTCTTGCATTTTGGTACAGATGGTGTTGCTGTTGTCATCTTTAATTAATGCCAAACTAGAGGAAAAAACATATGAAGCAATAGTCGGTTAAGAATAGAATAAGTTACCTTTTGCAGATTCAAAGACAAATCTAATCATGGCTTATTGAAAACCTGCAACTGTAAGCATGTGCACTTTTAATACATTATTTAAAAAAAAAATGCTTTGCGTCCATTTCAAAGTGTGTTTTATATGACAAATGTGGTCTTTATTGCTTAGTTTTTAGCTTGTATGATATCACTTGTATGCAAAGAACCATAATCAAACAAGTCTTGGTCTTTAATGTCATCTCTTTCTTGACATTGTATTGCTGTTTTCATATCACCATTCTCCAGCTGACACTGGACAGAGACATGTCAGCTGTTTCTTAACATTACAACAACCACAACTCCAGATGGAATAAAGTATACAAGATGTGATAATCAGTATTTCTGACTTCCCCTCTGAGGGTTATTTCAGTTTATCTTCTCTGATGACGCACCATGGACTTAGACCAGAGCTGCACGTTGGTACCCTCGTTGATTCAGATACTTTTTAAGGGATTTAACTGAACATAATAGAGTGGTTCAATTCACAAGAACCACTAAAGGTAACTGCTAGTGTCAACACATTATACGTTAGGCTTTTATTTTGTGAGAAGTAAGGGCGTTTTTCGGTTTTTAGATGCATCTGTTTTTAGAGTTTCTGGTCTTCACGGTCAGCTGCCGTTTTGACCCTGAACACACCGCAGTAAATTCTGATCCACTGATCCAACACCAGCCTTCTTGTTTGACCTTTTGATAGTTCCTCTACAGCCTGATATGTGATACCGCTCTGCACAAGCCCTCATACAGAACGCACGCACGCACGCACGCACGCACACTCATTAATATATCATGACCTTCAGAGAGTATATGACATTAGATTGAAGCAAATAGTACTGTTTGTCTTTCTCTTTCACACACAGACTCCCTAACTCTCCTTTTGTGTGTCTGTCTTCAGCTTTTAGCATGTCAGGCTGCACACTCTGTTCAAATCACAAATGGTGCAATGATAATAGTTAGATACTGAAGAAAACTTACCATTACTGATGTTTATCTGGCAACAAATACACATGCATTTACATAGTGTTACACCGTGAAAACCTTTAGTTTTTATGCTCAAACATTCCAGGTTAATGGAAAAGATAAAGCAAATACATTTGTCTTTGCACGACTACCACAGAATGCAAGTTACCAGGACATGCATCATGTTTTTGATCATGCACTACGTCTAATTTTCTGCCATCCTGTCTCCAATGTTAAAGGTCACCTATTATGCAAAATCCACTTCTTCATGTCTCTTCTACATCAGCATGTGTCCCCTCTTCTTCATGTCTCTTCTACATCAACATGTGTCCCCTCTTCTCCATGTCTCTTCTACATCAACATGTGTCCCCTCTTCTTCATGTCTCTTCTACATCAACATGTGTCCCCTCTTCTTCATGTCTCTTCTACATCAACATGTGTCCCCTCTTCTCCATGTCTCTTCTACATCAACATGTGTCCCCTCTTCTTCATGTCTCTTCTACATCAACATGTGTCCCCTCTTCTTCATGTCTCTTCTACATCATCATGTGTCCCCTCTTCTTCATGTCTCTTCTACATCAACATGTGTCCCCTCTTCTTCATGTCTCTTCTACATCAACATGTGTCCCCTCTTCTCCATGTCTCTTCTTCATCAACATGTGTCCCCTCTTCTTCATGTCTCTTCTACATCAACATGTGTCCCCTCTTCTTCATGTCTCTTCTACATCACCATGTGTCCCCTCTTCTTCATGTCTCTTCTTCATCAACATGTGTCCCCTCTTCTTCATGTCTCTTCTACATCAACATGTGTCCCCCTCTTCTTCATGTCTCTTCTACATCAACATGTGTCCCTCTTCTTCATGTCTCTTCTACATCAACATGTGTCCCCTCTTCTTCATGTCTCTTCTACATCAACATGTGTCCCCTCTTCTTCATGTCTCTTCTTCATCAACATGTGTCCCCTCTTCTTCATGTCTCTTCTACATCAACATGTGTCCCCTCTTCTTCATGTCTCTTCTACATCAACATGTGTCCTCTCTTCTTCATGTCTCTTCTACATCAACATGTGTCCCCTCTCTTCATGTCTCTTCTACATCAACATGTGTCCCCTCTTCTTCATGTCTCTTCTACATCAGCATGTGTCCCCTCTTCTTCATGTCTCTTCTACATCAACATGTGTCCCCTCTTCTTCATGTCTCTTCTACATCAACATGTGTCCCCTCTTCTTCATGTCTCTTCTACATCAACATGTGTCCCCTCTTCTTCATGTCTCTTCTACATCAACATGTGTCCCCTCTTCTTCACGTCTCTTCTTCATCAACATGTGTCCCCTCTGTGGAAAGAGACTCTGAAAGTTTCAGGAACAAAGACTCTCTCTCTTTTTGTCCTGATCCATTTATATAAAAACCTGTCTGAAAATGAGCTGATCAGATTTTGGCCACTTTATGATGTCATAACGATTTGTTGGCTTGTGTAACCATTAGCCAATCAGCTTGTTGATGAGATGCTGCTCTGTGTCCCTGCAGCGTACCGTACTGATGAGTGCCTGCCGTGGGTGCTGCCGGTGGTGAAGAAGGTGGAGAAGCTGATCGTGGAGGACAGCAGTCTGAACCACGAGTATCTGCCCATCCTCGGCCTGCCCGAGTTCAGATCCGCCTCCTCCAAGGTCGCCCTGGGAGACGACTGCGCCGCCATCAAGGACAACAGGGTGAGACACACACCAGTTTTTGTATTAGGGACTCTGATAACATGTAATGGGTCGTTCTTTTAGACATCTTATAGATTAAAAAAAAATTGATAAAGGAAATATCTCATACAGGAAACGGCTGCATTCTTATTTAATAGTCCGTTTTTATTATTTAGTACATTTTTGCCCAGTTTTCTCCGTGTGTCAGCCTGTTTTCTCTCCTCTGTTTCCTCTTCAGGTCGGGGGGGTGCAGGCTCTGGGGGGCACGGGAGCATTGAGGATCGGAGCCGAGTTCCTGCGCCGCTGGTACAACGGTGTCAACAACACGGCCACACCCATCTACGTGTCAGCGCCCACCTGGGGTAAAAAAGTCCAAAGGTTTTATTGTCATACGCACAAAGCTACAGTGTAGACATGGCAATGAAAATCTTCTAACCTCCAACAATCCAACATATAGTCATATATAATAAAATAAACAAACACTGAAATAAAGCGGAAAAAAGGCGCCATCTTTTAAGCCCACGTCACACTGTCCCGAAATTGACACCAGATGGACACACGATAAAGGAAATGTTCAAATTCGGCTCTGATCGTAACAACATCGGGCCATTCGTGAGGGCATCTTAAGCCATCGTATGACCGCCGGTGGAGTTTCTCAGGCTCCGGCAGCAACTTCGTGAGCGGTGGCAAAATCTTTGGCATGCCAAAAGTTTTTCGAAGGACCTTGCGAAGGTTCATTTTCGTGTTGAATTCGTGTGTCCATTTTGCCCTTCGTAAGGCCATCGTGAGGGCATCTTGTCAAATCGTGTCATCTTCGTCTTTACTTCGTGTGATCTTCGGTGCCATCGGGCATTTTTCGCCTCACGAAGAGAATACGAAGGAAACATATGGGCTCAGAACAGTCTCATAATACACACATGCACACATAAGGATTCACACTTGTATTTCCGGATCCACACTTGTGTTTTTCAATGCACACACAAATGTGTTCCGTTTCATATACATGTAAATAAAATCCAAATACAGAAAAAAGTTTTACATATGTATTTTTGATCCTCACATATTTGTTTTCCATTTAAATCCGCTGCACCTACAAACACAAACCGCTTTCTGTGCATGGATCGCTCTGCATTCGTGTGTGGGTTTTTTGAGACTCCCCTGACGGTCACCCGATTCGTACTTGTAATTTTTTCTATCTATAGCCAATCAGATGTCTCCTCAATTCTAAGCCAATCACATGAGCGCGCCCCCACGAGGGTAGATTTCTTGCGTTCATGACGTAGCGCTTCATGTACGCATTTTGCGCTGTCCGGAGCTGACAGGTCCATGGAGCCTGCCTGCAGGCGCTAATCTCAGAACACCTCCACTCTCAGTACATTGCCACTTTCCGAGCAGGAAATGCACGCAAATACAAGCCTTTATATCATTAAGTTACAGTGCCACTTTCCGAACCATTAATGAATGCTTGTGTACATAAAAACGGCAGGCAAAACTGTTTTAAATGTGTGTTTCCTGTATGGCGAATACAGCTGCTTTATTTATGTCTGTATGAAGTTGTTGTGAGTGTGAAGGGAGCAGCTACAGGTT
The DNA here is from genome assembly GCF_902827165.1 of Trematomus bernacchii. Classification (NCBI taxonomy): domain Eukaryota; kingdom Metazoa; phylum Chordata; class Actinopteri; order Perciformes; family Nototheniidae; genus Trematomus; species Trematomus bernacchii. The sequence continues at coordinate 17,699,285 of NW_022987593.1, forward strand.
AGCTTAGCCTAATCGATCAGTGCACTACGAAGCCAGTGCTAGACAGTGAACTGTCAACGGGGGGAGCCCCGCCGGTCATTATCGGCCGATATTCACTCTTAATAGTTTGATCGGTGCTCTCTATAAAGGCCGATCAGGAGAGCTGGATCTGATCGATATGGACATAAACGCGAGTGAAGTTTTAGCGAGCTGCATGAGAAACTGACGAGCTGTCAGGAGAGAGGGAGGGAGAGAGGAAAAAAGAGATGATCCTTACTCCCGTGTTATTAGCCATATCCGGTCATAGTCCGGTAATTACCTGCTAACGGAAACTCTGCTTCTTCTTCTTATTATTATTATTATTGAAACATGACCGGTAAGTTTCAAATTTGTCCGGTAAAATAAATTCTGTCCGCGGAAACCCTGCTCCGGACAGCGCAAAATGCGTATATGAAGTGTCATGATGAACGCAATAAATCATACCCTCGTGGGCACGCGCTCATGTGATTGGCTTAGAATGAAGGAGACATCTGATTGGCTATAGATAGAAAAAATTACAAGTACGAATCGGGTGACCGTCAGGGGAGTCTCAAAAAACCCACACACGAATGCACAGCGATCCATGCACAGAAAGCGGTTTGTGTTTGCAGGTTCAGGGGATTTAAACGGAAAACAAATATGTGAGGATCAAAAATACATATGTAAAACTTTTTTCTGTATTTGGATTTTATTTACATGTATATGAAACGGAACACATTTGTGTGTGCATTGAAAAACACAAGTGTGGATCCGGAAATACAAGTGTGACTCCTTTTGCGGATCATGAAATACAAGTGTGAATCCTTCTGTGTGCATGTGTGTATTATGAGACTGTTCTGAGCCCATATAAACAAGAAGCTGCCCGATTGTCTTAGGAAGGCAACACGACTACGTGAAGCCCTCGCAATGCCATCGTGTAGCCATCGTATTATAGTACTATTTGTGTTCTGTGAAACTGAAAAGGATATTACATTGTTTTTGTTACTTTCGTTGCAGTTGTATGTCTTAAATGTAATTTAGGTTAACTTCCTGTTTTATTTAGATGCTTTTTTTTTTAAGGCGAGTTTACGCTGTTGACAGGAAGTTGTTGTTGCTATGGAAACAACATGACGGAGTGTGTGGTTCGGGTGCCATAGTGTGGCCTTCTGTAGGCATCGTACTTGCTTCGGCTGTTGCTTGGCTGTTGACCAAGTTCGGGGCCATCTTCGTGCGAAATTCACAATTCCATATTCGTGTGTCCATCTGGTGTCAATTTCGGGACAGTGTGACGCCAGCCTAATGGCGCATTTCCACTACACGGTCGGCCTCGGCCACACTCGGTACGGCTCGGTACGGCTTGGCCGCGTTGGGCCTTAACAGGGCCGACTCACTTCATGCTGCGCTTCCATTACAGTTTAGGAACTGGGGTAGTTACTATAGTAACGCAGTGTAGGCGGAGCCGTGACGTCATCTTCAATGAGAAATCCAGAAACACAACACAACACAGCCGTTAGCTGTGAGCACTCAGAGCTCACAGCTCCTTATATATGTTCAGAAACTCGACAAAAGTTAAACAAGTACAAACCACAGACTGCCTGTGTCATGGTGAATACAGTCGCTGCTTTATTTATGTCTGTATAGGCCGTTGTTGTGAGTGTGGACGGTCGGGGCATATACTGCGTTAGCTTAGCCAATCTCCATCTAGAAAAACACGAATTTTAAAAGGTTTTTCGCCTGCCGTCTGTCTGCAGACTTGACAAAGCATTAATTCATGGTTTTTACTAACCGGTATCAGTATGTTGTTACTTCGGCATCATTTTGAAACGTGTATTACAATTAAATCACGGTCAAATATGTCCATCTTGTTGTAGTTCTAGCCCTCTTGCCAGCGCTCCTCTCTCTAGTTTAGCATACTCAGCCCGACTCAGCCCTGTTTGTTGGCCCCGATAGAACCACAATTTTCTAGGGCCAGAAAAGAGGGGAAAAAGTGGCCCCGCGCCGTGCCGCGCCGGAACGAGGCCTAGTGGAAGCACAACCAAAAAAGGGGACGGCACGACACGGCACGCTTAAAGCGAGCTACGCGCTGCAATGGAAATGCGCCATTAGTAAACTACCATCGCACACCGTGTGACACGGGCTTAAAGAAACACCTACTGTAATAGAGAGGTGCAGGAAAGTAGATAATATTGTTACATTTGTTTGTGTTTTTATATGTTATTGTGCTTTTCATAATGTTTTTGTTAAGTGTTTTATTATTTTACTCCCATTGTGTTATTTTATATTGTATTTATTCCCTGTACAGCACTTTGGTCAACTGAGGTTGTTTTTAAATGTGCTATATAAATAAATAAAGATTGAGATTGAGATTGAAAGAGTCCTAAACCCAGATATGAGTCAGCATTTGACCACTTCCTGTTCCCTTGTGTGGAAGTGAATGTTTTCCGAAAGTGTTTTTGGTTGTTTGCCTGATATAAGGTATTTTAACGTTTTGTTCTACGACATAAAATACTTCAGTAAATACCAAGCTGGTGGATTTAGAAACAGAGGTTGCTAACAAGTGTCTAAATGAGACGACTAAACTTCATCACGCCCAACATTAGCCACCTTTAGCTTAGCGGTGGTGACGTGAAGTCATGTGACCGTGCTGTAGTTGCTTTATAGCCCAACATTAGCCACCTTTAGCTTAGCGGTGGTGACGTGAAGTCATGTGGACCGTGCTGTAGTTCCTTTATAGCCCAACATTAGCCACCTTTAGCTTAGCGGTGGTGACGTGAAGTCATGTGACCGTGCTGTAGTTCCTTTATAGCCCAACATTAGCCTCCTTTAGCTTAGCGGTGGTGACGTGAAGTCATGTGACCGTGCTGTAGTTCCTTTATAGCCCAACATTAGCCACCTTTAGCTTAGCGGTGGTGACGTGAAGTCATGTGACCGTGCTGTAGTTCCTTTATAGCCTAGTTAAAAAGGTGTTAATATCTGGAGATTATCCTGATGAAAAATACATGTAAATATCATGTATGTTTGCTACAGAGATTTTGTGCAATAATCACACATTATTGTGGATTTAAAAATCCCATCACTTAACCCTTGCGATACTAAATTCAGGGTCAGTCTTCAAAAATGCGTCTTCACTGCACTACTTTATATTGAAAAGGACTTTTTTAAATTCCATAAAACCTTCCGAGTAGTTTTGCCACCTTATTGCTACGTTCTCTGTGAATCTTTCTGTAAAATTAAGGGTCACAGTTGGATCAAAAGTTTATTTAAGGTTTTAATGATCTGCTGTGTGTTGTTCCTCCTCCCAGAGAACCACAACAGTGTGTTTGCTGATGCTGGGTTCAAAGACATCCGGCCATACCATTACTGGGATGCTGCTAATAGAGGTCTGGATCTCGCTGGGCTCCTGGACGACCTGGAGGTGAGGAGGGGCGACTTTAATAAGTAAATTACTGCTAGGTGTTAGCATTTTCATATCGAGATGACTGGAGAAGAAGTTAGGTGACAGGACATCTCATAAAACCTGGACATTTGGTTTTAGGGCTGGGCGATATCACAACATTTTTGACAAAACACAATGAGATTTCCGTGAAACAATCATCAGTAAATCAGCGTGACGTGTAAATGAACCCCCTGTTATCACTTCGTCTTGTGACTTTAGTTGTTTCTAATCTCTCATCACAGTGTTGTCACATGATTCACAGCTTTAAACATCTCCAAAAATACTCATAAGAAGTAGAATTACTCATCAACCAGTGTCTAAAATTAACATTTTGACTTCAAGACTATATTAATCTACAAATCACCTGCCTTTGTGGTGGATATCTCTCACGATTTACTTATCAGATGCAAAATCTACCATATTTGGTTATTTCTTGGCTGTTAATTTCAAAATGTTCCTTGGATTCAGATGATATAATATAACACCTTACAATGAATGACATTAACCTATTTCAGGCCAAATCGTTTTCTTAAAAACCACATTGAGGTTTCAGGAATTCAGCGTGTCTATTTATTTTGAGCGAACTCTTCCTCTCTTAACTTTTTAGTTCTGTGTTATTTTATTTTTTGAGATGGTTATATCTTATGTTTTTCTGCTTTTTTGTATAATCACAACTAGGGCTGCACGATTTGGGGAAATAATCTAATTGCGATTTTTCTGACAAATATTGCGATTCTATTTGCGATATTTGTTTTTAAGCGACCCAACGGAAGTTTATTGTAAAATGCGGCCATATCTCCGGCTAGGAAGGTCGTATCAACGTGCTCCCGTCTCTAGCACCCCCGCAGCCCGAGCTACGAGTGAAAAAACTAAACTTACATGAAACTTCCGTTAGGTTGCTTTAAAGTCAAGCTTCAGTTTAAGATTCACCCTGTAATAGAAACATGTGATGGAGCATTACTAACCTGACTCAGGTGGTTTGTTTCACCGAACAATCTAGGAAAGCTCCATTGGAAGCCATTTGGAAAGGGCAGGCACTTTCAAAAATACTTGACAGGTGATTGGATCAATCTGTCTATCACCTTCTATCATGGGCCACTTCTGATTGGTTAACAATGACTGGTACATGTGGAGCACAGCACTTCTGATTGGTGTGGATGACTGACACACAAGAAGAACAAAAAAAAAATTAAAAATGTAAAAATACATAAAAATCGCAGGCTTTGCGATTTGATAATTGCATCATTTCAAATCGCGATTTCGATTTAAAATTGATTAATCGTCCAGCCCTAATCACAACGCCTCGTTTGAACCTGCTGCTGTAAAGAAAGCGTTCCTAATTAGGCATCAATGAAGTAAATCTTATCTTTTCTCAACAGAAAGCTCCGGAGCACTCCATCTTCGTCCTCCACGCCTGCGCTCACAACCCCACCGGCACCGACCCCACCCAAGAGGAGTGGAAGAAGATCGCAGAGATCATGAAGGTAACATCAGCTGTTCCTGGAGTTTATCAGATCACACGTTGAGGTGTGTGTCACATGATGTCACTGTTTCAGGCATCCCCATTAACGCGAGACACTACCATTTATGGTCAATTTGGAGAATTTGGACTATTACTGCCATAACAGCTCTTCTTTTTAGACTAGTGGACATAAAAAACATACAGTTTACATATTAGCACGTTTATTTTAATATGTGTGTGTAGACTTCTCCTAAATTCACCAAAAGATTGCTTGAGATAATGCCTCATTTGCATATTCAAATATAACATTTCATAGGACTTGTTACAACTAAAAATGCGAGTAATAAACTAAGGAAGTTCAATGGTGACGTCTATTATTTAACAATGAACTGAATTTTGTATTTAAACTCCAAACTGTGTTTTATTTTATTTTGAATGGGATCTTACTTTTTTGACATTTTCTCCATACTTACTTTCTTTCCTTGCTTTTCCTCCAAGCCATGTTTTAGTGCCGTTTCCTCATCTTTTTACTCATGCATCTTCTTCTCGCTCTCCAGAGGAGGAATCTGTTCGTGTTCTTCGACTCGGCCTATCAGGGCTTCGCCTCCGGCTCTCTGGATAAAGACGCCTGGGCGATCCGCTACTTCGTCTCAGAGGGCTTCGAGCTGTTCGTGGCTCAGTCCTTCTCCAAGAACTTCGGCCTTTACAGTGAGTGCACATCATACACACGTAGAAACAATGACATATTTATATATTCAATTAAATCAAAACATGTGTTGCAAACTTTAAAACAAAAGGGACTTCAAGGATTGTATAAGTTTAAAATAAATTCATAGTCTGGGACCCTTTTCTAGAGCTTCATATAGCTTATCAAGGTGTCCCATTTCACACATCTCCAATTGTTCTTGTGATGCTACCTGTATGTTTAAAACCTTCAATAACTAAAATGAATGTTTTAACATACATTAGTACTCCTAAACTTGCATTAAACATAAAATATCAAGTGTCTGCTCACATTATAAACCGCAAAACACACTGACTGATATTTTGCACAAATACACAACTTTTTATCAGTGGTTACACTAATTATATCCATATTAACAAACAGGTGAAGTACCGTTTTACACGACTGTGCCTTTAACATGTAGAACTTAATTAAAGTAATAATCTTATTTTGCATTACTGATCCATCTGTCAGTCTTTTTCAGTGTCACTACTTTTATACATCTTCTCACCACTTTAGCTCACCTTGAAATACAGAAGCACGTCACTGACGTAGCTTCATACTGTCGGCTCGGTCTAATGAAGGAAGCCTCTTCCTCACCTAAAGGAGCTCTGCCCTAAGTGAAGTCATTGTAAATACTCTTGTCACCTTTACAGATGAGAGAGTTGGAAACCTCACCATCGTGGCTCAGGACGGAGAGAACCTGACCCGCATCCTGTCCCAGATGGAGAAGATCGTGAGGACCACCTGGTCCAACCCCCCGTCTCAGGGAGCGCGCATCGTCAGCAAGACCCTGAACTGCCCCGAGCTCTTCGCTGAATGGTACGCTCCAAACAAGACGCTTTAGCATGAGAGAGATCTTAAACACATGGGAGCTGATATTTACCCAATATTTAAAACATGTGAGTGGCATCTACTGCCAAGTGTTAGCGTGGTAGGCTGTATGCATGGACTAATATAAGAGAGATGCATCAGAGATCTTTGGGTTTTGGATATGTATAAAACAAAGAAAAGCAGGGAATATTAAAGTGGACCTATCATGCTATATTTGAATAATATAGTGTAGGACCATACCTATATAAGGCATATTTATACTTTTTTTTTTTTTCAAAATACCAAACAGATCATGCATTTTAGCCATGCCTCATTTTGCTCAATTTGACAATTTTTAGCTCAGTTTTTGCAAGGGCAGATTCAGTGAGAACAGCACCACCTACAGGCCTGGCATATGTACTACAGCGTCTCCAGCTCTTTTGAACGGCAATGGCCGTGGCTGTCTCCTCCTGATTGGTGGAGTTGGCCCAATAGCCGTAGCGCCACCGTCCTGACGTCAGGACAGTGTTCAAATCTGGATCAGTTTGTATCAGATCCGTTGCAGCCCCTTTTTTAGAGATTTGGGTATGGAGGAAAATAGAGAGGGTTGTGTTTTCTGACACTTGGTGAGTTCCCTGGAACACCGGGGACACATATTCATGTATAAAAGACGTACAAAAGTGCATTTTGCATGATAGGTCCCCTTTAAGATAAAATAATAAAAGCAGGCATATTTGAGAGGCTGAAAACACCATTTTCTGCTGTTTTTGCATGAAAACTAACTAAACTAGGATTAGAATATTAAAATAGTTGGCAATTACTTTCCTGTGCGTTGACACACATCTCCCTGCAGGAAGGGTAACGTGAAGACGATGGCGGACCGCGTGCTGCTGATGAGGGATCAGCTGAAGGGGAAGCTGCAGGCTCTGAACACCCCGGGGACCTGGGAGCACATCACCCAGCAGATCGGGATGTTCAGCTTCACAGGGCTCAACCGTGAGTGGGACACACACACACACACATACGCACACACGCACACACACACACACATACTCGAACCTGGAAACATCAGGGTTGTTTAGTGAATAAAGAAACTATGTTCAGAAGTCATCTGCCAAAGGAAAGTGTCACTACCAAGGCAGGGTCTAGCTAGACAGTTGTCTTCATGTAGAATAATAAACTAAGACACTTTGGTAAATTAAAGAATAAACAATTATCAGACGTGTTTTTTAATTGCACGTCTCGTATATAAATACCCTTTTTTTTAACCAGGTAAAAGTTACATTACAAAAGTGGCCAAGTGGGTAGCGTGGACATTTTACAACAATAACGGCACCACATCCAGTTGAGATGCAATATTAAAAACAATGATTACATAAAACGGGTACGATTTTATAAAAGAAAAAAAAGAAAAATGAATTCAGTAAGAGATCAAAAGCCATAACATGTGCTATTTTTTTTATATCCTATATAATTGGACTTAATATATTATATTAATCTGCTCTGACAATTTCACTTTGCTCCAGAAAGAAGGGGCAGCATTTAAAGTCTTTGTTGCCTAGTTCTGTTCTCACATTGGGGACCAACATCTGTAAAATATTGTGGGACAATTCCTTGACTTTAAGGAAATAGCACATTAGGTGTTTTCACACCGGAGTACTTTTCCCGTTTAGTTCCGATAGTTCCTGGGATTTTGCGTTCACACCAAAAAGAGAACTTGGTTCATGAGAACTTTTACCCCATTTTTACTACCTGCTAGAGAGGTGGTACTTTCCTGGGGAGAAAAACGTTCCAATTTCTGATTGGCTGGGCGAATTGCAAACCACGCCCCGTAAAACTCTGAAAAGTTTTGTGAAGCCGCCATTGTATTTGCTGGCATTAGCATTATTAGCATTAGCCCCGCGCACCAACGGGGAGAGACTAACTTATGGCAACACAAAAGAAAACATGGGAGCGGTGGAGATGAGGAGGTGTCGGCGTTCTGGCGATTTACTCTGAAGGCTTCAGTAGAAGCTGCTGGGACACACACACACACACACACACACACACACACACACACACACACACAGTCCACAACTCCGGGGACTTCCGGCCGGGGACTTCGGGTGGCAGTATACGCCGTGAAGTTGCCTGCCAGTAAACCCAAAGCAGAAGAAGAAGAAGTGACGTCAGCGGCTCATTTGCGTAATCTTCCCTCAGGGAACTTATTCCGGTGTGAATGCGATCTGCTCTTTAGTTCCATGGGGGTACTAAGTGCTGGGAACTAAGTGCTGGGAACTAAGTGCTGGGAACTAAGTGCTGGGAACTAAGTGCTGGGAACTAAGTGCTGGGAACTAAGTGCTGGGTACTAAGTGCTGGGTACTAAGTACGGCAAAGTGCTTGGTGTGAAAGCGGCTATTAATGAAGGATTTACAAAAAAAACCCAACCAATGCAAAAGTCTGCGAACATTCAGCACGCATAGTAGCATCACACGTATAGTTGTGTACATGATTTCTAGAGCCAGTTTAAAAAGCTTAAGTAAACAATTTGTTTACAGCACACATCACATTTAAAGCATTTGATTTCTGATCCACCTTTTTTAGTGGTTGCATAACAATAAAAAAATCTTGTCAGTGATTCTTTGCATGCAGCATGGGCTCTTGCTCTGCACTCTGTGTGACCCTCTCTGTGTTGTGGTGTGTGTTTACAGCCAAACAGGTGGAGTTCATGATCAAAGAGAGGCACGTGTACCTGATGGCGAGCGGCCGCATCAACATGTGCGGTCTGACCAGCAGCAACATCGACTACGTGGCCCAGTCCATCCACGACGCCGTCACCAAGGTCCAATGAAGGCTCTCCAACCTCTGATTGGTTCACCTGCCGAGGGAGGGAGTGTAACCAATCAGAGGTTGAGGATGATTAGTGCAATGAAGTGCAATGATTTTAGGGAAACACTTGAACGCACAGGTCTCACTGTCCCTCAATCTTTAGAGTGTCCGAGTCATTTCACGTCACACAATGCTTCCTCTGTCACTGATAGCACTTCAATGGATTTCATAACGTATCCGTAGTGTCGATCAAATTAATGTAAATAGATGTGAGACGTCCTATTGTTTCGTGAAGCACATTGAATCATCATGCAGAAGTGTTTTTAAATATTTAGTTCAGGCACATAAAGGACATGACAGTACGATGAGATGACAATACAAGCTCACACACAAAGATATATGATAAAAATGCTATATAAATTACAAAACAGAGTTAATATGATCCCTGCAATATTTTATATAACTTAAGAAACACACACGACATGCAGCACATATTTATGAATCCCTATAATACCACTATTTTGTCCCATTTCCTGTTGTGTTGCGCCACCTTGTAACGGTTTGTGATAAGAAATTGGCATCAAAATGTATTTTTAGCAACACTAGATTCACGTAACTCCCAGATGAGCTTTTAAAATATATATTAGGAAGTAAGTACGTTTTGATTTCATCGGATAATGCCTCTGTCATGTGACCAGGTTAAAAGTAATTTAACAGTTCATGCATGTGCCTCATGTTGTTATGTTTGCCTTGTCACACCTGTGCAGCTACACAGACGACCACAACGGTTCATTTGTAAAGTCCAAAACTCGACTTTGTGCCATCAGTGAACAAACTCTTCGTCCGTGTTGTTTCTCTCCGCCCTGCAGAGCTCTCACCGTGTTACAGATGTTGTTGTTGTTATGACCTCAGAGCCACAGTAACACACTTCCTTATACCTCGTGTTGTTTGTAATGGCACACAGCAGTATGTGCACTCACACTGGAATAAATTATGAACCATAGGAAACAAGTCTTTGCTTTCTGTCTGTTTTTTACCTCACGAAGAAACACGATGTCGCTCAAACTCATACAAAATAAGGGATGTTCGCCTTGCATCAGCAATGTTTGTAACCAGCTTTATTTTGACCATTTAAGTCAAATTCTGGCAATTTTCTTCATTTGTTGTCATTCAAAACACATGAGAATACCAAAACCAGTAGTATATAGGCAACATAATTGGTCCCTACTGAAGACGTAAATCTTTCTTCAACAAATGTCTCGAGTATCTCATATTTCATTTTCAAAAACGTTGAATATTTGCTTAAAACAGTTGGAAGGTGTGGTTTAGGCAAATGTTCCTTAAACCGGAGTAAAGATGCATTTGCTGAAACTATTTTCAACAGGAAGTTCATATACCTTTGGTGCTTCATGGTGTATTTCCAGCAGTAGTAGTAGTAGTGTGTGTTCATAGGAAGAAAATGATGCTCACTGACGTCAAAAGATTATTAAAAACACAAAAATGTATGTTTACATTTAAGCAGCATGTTGTCACTGGTCACCAATATCATCTACAGCTGTCAGATCAATGCATTAAATAAGTTTAAAGTAACATAACATGGACATACTTAAAGGTGGGGTAGGTAATTCACTTCAGAAACACTTTTTGTTATATTCCATGGAATGCTCTTAACATCCCGATAGCAAAGAATACATTAAATGCTTTGACAATAAATACATAACAAAATTTCATCTGTGGAAGCCGTGGCGCTGTAAAAAGCACGACCAATCATCTGAGCCGGCCCGGCTAAAATAACTGGATGGCCTACCTGCCTGTCAGCCTTCCATCTGTGCACAAACTTATCTCGTGCCCTCATTGGTCATGTGCGCGTTCGTGTGTGTTGGAGGAGGGGCTCTGTAAGGAAGTCTGAAGGAAGTGGCAGATTCTTTTCGGTTGTGTATTTTCAAATTCTAGCGCACTCGAGCTGGTTTCTCCATTCTTACCTACCCTACCTTTAAAGTGGACCTATCATGCTATATTTGAATAATATAATGTAGGACCATACCTATATAAGGCATATTTATACTTTTTTTTTTCAAAATACCAAACAGATCATGCATTTTAGCCATGCCTCATTTTGCTCAATTTGACAATTTCTAGCTCTGGGCAGATTCAGTGAGAACAGCACCATCTACAGGCCTGGCATATGTACTACAGCAGGGCTTCTCAAACTCCGGACCGAACCCTGTGTCCCATTATAAAAAAATGGGGGTGACTTTACTGGCATTGATCCGGACCAGTGACCTTGTATAAAGTTCACAAGTGGACCTTTAATAAAAAAGTTTGAGTACCCCTGTACTACAGCGTCTCCAGCGCTTTCGAACGGCAATGGCCGTGGCTGTCTCCTCCTGATTGGTGGAGTTGGCCCAATAGCCGTAGCGCCACTGTCCTGACGTCAGGACAGTGTTCAAATCTGGATCAGTTTTTATCAGATCCGTTGCAGCCCCTTTTTTAGAGATTTGGGTATGGAGGAAAATAGAGAGGGTTGTGTTTTCTGACACTTGGTGAGTTCCCTGGAACACCGGGGACACATATTCATGTAGAAAAGACGTACACAAGTGCATTTTGCATGATAGGTCCCCTTTAAGTAAAGCTGGGCTAAATGTACAATTTTGTACATTGCATCGATTTGCATCGATCTGCTGTTGGTTACAATTTGTTGACAGTAAGAACATTTTAGAATATCACCAGATTAACCGAAGACAGTACACTATTGACATGTGTTGTGGAGCTTTATGTTTTTCTATATTTTGATGTAAAATACCATCACTGCTTTCTATTTTACTCGTATCAAGCTGTCAAACCCTTCCTCCACATATCTCTTCCACAGAAGTCTTTCAATAACAAAACACCTCAAATGGAGCTGAAAACACACATTTCAAGATGTATTGGGTCATTGCAGATGTTGTGAAAATACAAACTTGATCTTGGACTCTTTCTTGGACATCCTGATAACATGATGAAAGGGAAAACTAGAATCTGTTAGACCCTCTGCAGAGTCTGTCTTTGACCTCCGAGGATGAATCTGATTGGCTGTGGTCGGAGCTCCAATGCAGCAAAGTGACTCAGCAGGTTTTATACAGTAAACCCAGGAGCCATGCTCTCCCCCCTCTCCCCCCTCCGCCTGTTACATTAGCCAATGAGATGATTTAGAAAGAGCCCCTCCCTCTGTTTCCTCCTCCACTCTGAGATGGATCTATCACGGTCTTTAAAAGCTTACACTACTGAAGGAATAACAGTATCTGAAGTCTGGATCTTTAACTCTCCCAAGCTAAGGTTTCTCTTTGTAAGATTGAACTTAAAACAAATCAGATATGTTGAGATCATTATAAGGACTAATGACACAAACACTGCTCTTACAAAATACATTCATCAGATGTAAAGGTCCATAATATTGGCAAAAAGAAAGTGCTATGTATTTAATTAGGATGGAAGAAAAGAGAGAAAGCTGATAGAGATATAAAGTCTCAGGTCTGACTGATAAAGAAAGTGTTATTGACCTATTTAGTGGAAAGCCAGTCAGAATAATCCATATATTCCTGTCTGAAGTGACTGCCTGCATGGCTTTAACATTTTATTTTGGAGGGTCACCTGCATTAACAATTGTGTGGCATTTGGGTCAAAGAAACCGATCTTACATTTTAACTTAAAGGGGACCTATCATGCAAAATTGATGTCTTTTATACATAAAGATGTGTCCCCGGTGTGTCGGGGAACTCACGCAGCGTCAGAAAATAAAACCCTCTCTCTTTTCCTCCGTACCCAAATCTCTAAAAACGGGGCTACAACGGAGCTGATCCAGATTTGCGTCCGATATGACGTAATATCTGAAATGTGGACCCACGGCCCTATCAGAAACGTTGCTATCAGAAACAATGCCCGACTGTTTTGGACGTAATATGGTCGGTGTTTACATTAGCATCGCTAACACTCAGAGCTAACCTGTACTGGAGAGCATGTGTGTGAAGAAGCAGGAAATAAAAAGGAACTCACCTTGTGGTATAACCGGCAAGAGAGAAAGCCTTTGAGCTCCATACTGTTTCAGAAACAATCCTTGATAATCCATGATATGGCGTTTCATCACGGCAGTATTTAGTTTAGACAGTAGCTGCCGGGTCCCGCATGAGCTCAGACCCCTCCTTTTTAAAGCTTTATACCCAAAATCAGCACTTTTGAAACAGGAAGTGAAATAGAGGGATATGAGGCATGGCTAGAATGGGGGATCTGTTTGGTGTTTTGAGCAAAACACTTCATAGACCTGTTTTTTATATATGTTTATATATCTGAGACCTATGCTATTGCCTACAAATAGCATGATAGGTGACCTTTAAGTAAAAATGAAGCAAGGATCGTTTTTTACTCAAAAGACTTGTCTTATTTTCTGAAAATAACATGTATAAGAAATGTAATGCTCATTTGTTCCTGGATAAGCATACCAAGTTCTTGATTTTCACATAAATGAAAACCTTATACCAAAGAACAAATGGCACTTCAAAGCTGATCTAGTAGAGAGAATTTGCAAATATCAATAGTAGTAATGTTCGATATTGTTGTAAATTCAGATAAAGATGTTAGGGATTGTATAAATTATTTGTATTTCTGTATTGCTTTTTTGTTACCACTTTACAATAAGACTACCCTTATAAAGGGTTTACGAATAGTTTGTAATTCATTTATTAATTAGGTTGTGAACACTTAATAAATCCTTAATAAGCTTTTATAAGACGTGAGATAAACAGGGCACCTGTGACCGGTTGCTTGCCAAAAAGTGAGCCCACATTTATCTGTACTGCTAAGCCTTAAAGCTCCCATGTCATGCTTTTCCGGTTATTACCCGTCCCCTTGTGTGTTATGAAGGTTTTTATGCATGTAAACGGTGTGCAGAGTCAAAACCCTCAAAGTACACCCTGTAGCGAGTAAAACTCTAACACAGAAAATACCTCCCCAAAACGCCTCGTTGGAGATACGTCACTGCCCATTTGAGTCTTCCATTTAGTTCCGGGTACCGCCTGATGTCATGCGGTACCCGGAACGAAATGGACCAATCCCGAAGAGCTATGGCCACACCAGCAGCGGCGTGTTCCTCCTCCAGAGGTTCGAAGAACCGGCATTTCACAGACGAAAGCTTCCAAAACATTGCCCAGTTTGAGGCCGGATATGCACAGCTTGTTTGGACCGTTTGGAGCAGGGGAAGATCTGGGTATACAACCTGTAAGTTTGCATTGTTATTTGTGTATTTATCAAACAAGACTGTTTAAATGTGTAAACTGTGTTGGACTGCTAAGCCATTGACACAGTGCTAACTGTGCTAACTAAGTTGCTAGAGTTTCCATATATCAACTCTAATATCAGCAGATGGCCTTGCATACATGTATCTCATAGCAGGAGAATGTCTGCATTCACACACAAAATACCTATTGACAGTATACTGCGGGTGATTTGCCGGTCAGTCGCGAAACGTAATTACATTATAGCTGGCGTAGCGATCTAACACACGGAGCTTGAGCTAGTTTTGGTCAGAAAAACATTTTTGTGATGCTACGTTGCTAGCGTTTAAATATATCAACTACAATGTCAGCAGATGGCCTTACATGTTTGTCATGGCAGGAGAATGTCTGCAGTCACACACACGGAATACTCATACAGTATACTCCGGTTTACCGTACATTGTGACCGTACATATACTGCATGTAGCTAACGAGGCTAGCTGTATGCTAGCGCAAAACAATGTATTCATGCAAGTTACATTGTATGGTAGCAGAATACCCGTATACGATTGCAATTATAAACACGTTATTGCTAGCCTAATATGAACCACTAGCTTTTGTTCATAGTAGTTTTATTACACTGCATTATAGTTGCCTTTCCTCCAAGCTAACGTTCATATCGTGTTAGCTACCAAGGTAAACAAAGCTAGGTTAGCATATTAGCAGGCAAGCTGTTCATTACACAACTACTACTAACGAATCTAAAACAACTAAGTTTCTCTAATATTTTGTGATTTGCATTTGATTTCGTCCAGCCAGATCCTGGCGGACAATCCATGACGGGGAAGGGATTCTACTGAGGGTGCTAAAAGGCACCGCACCGCACCGGCTGTGCGCAGGCAAGAGGAGGAGGAATGGATGATATACCGTGTATATATGTATATTTATGTTCATTTTGTACATTTCTAAAAATAAAGTTTAATGGAAATACTTAGTAGGCCTATCCTTTCTTCCCTGAATTCATATATAGCAAACCATGATTTGATTTCTCATCAAACAGTAGTAGTTTATAACGGGTAAAAATAACTTACTCTTTGTTATGAGCGGCTCGTAGGCCACAAAGACAAGGAGACATACACGAGTTTACAAAACCACGGCACATTTATTGTGATAAATGCAGAGATAGGTGGTTGAGAGGATCGCAGAGTTAGTCTTCCTGCAGCCGCTTTGGAGAGAGACTGGGGCCGTAGTGTCCGGAGGTGTCCGTGATCGTGCTGATTAGCCTCTTCAGCTCCACCCCCATCGTAAGACAAAGGCCCTGGGGCCGTCACACTCTTCTATAACAACAGTTAAAAATATATATGTATATAAAATATACCGCTGTACCGACGCCATGATAAGACTGATGTTACGCTGAGAGCAGCCGGGAAAAGCACTGACATGGGCGCAGCCTCTCTGGTGGTTGACTAATCAGAACGAGTGGCCGAGCTGACCAATCGGAGCACACTAGGCTCACAGGGAGGGGGGGGCAAGAGCTCCAACGAGTCGTTTAGTGGAGAAAGTGAATACTGCTGAATACACATGCTTGACAGAGATGCTGTATGCGAAACCAATGTGAGTTTGGAAAATTGCACAGTATAAATCTATTTTAGTATACCTCAACAATGTAATTATGATCAGTGGAAATGGCCATGACATGGGCCCTTTAAGGCCCGGACACACCAAGCCGATTTTGGCCGTCGATGAGCGTCGACACGCCCTACTCAGATTGGTGTGTCCCGCACCGTCGTGTCTTTTCAGCCGTGCCGACACCTTTTCGGCCGAAAACCGGTCGGCCAAAGGCTGTCGGCAAAATAAATCACTCTGATTGGCTGTTCAGCTAGCGAATCAGTGCATGAGAAGCGAAACGGAAGTGAGGGACCCAAACAAAATGGGGCGAAGCCTGCGAGCTAGTTCAGGCAGTCAACTCGAGCACTTATGCTGCATTCATACATAGCGCCCCTTGCCACTCTACAACCAACCAAACAGAGTCTCCTTAATGTGCCGCTCTATTTAACCTGCCAGATCTCTCTCTATGCATTGCTTGCTGCTGCTATTGCTGCAGCTACTTCCACGTCGCTGCTGCTTGCCTGCCTCACCACCACCCCAGCTTCCACCCCAGCTTCCACCTGTAGGCTCGGGGGGGTTAGTTATTTAATCATCACTCATCGTGCTATGTATATCTGTGGAGTGATGAGGCCTGAGCCTAGACGCCAAACTCAACTATATGCTGCTTCTAATAAACATGTTAAAGAACACGTGAGTTGTCTGACTGAACTATTAAGAAGGCAAATCTGAGATTTCATTCAACTCCAGCTCTCGACACAGGTTCGGGAAAGCCCCATGAGCTTCTCGCTGTCGAGTGAAAATGGAACGCACACGCTATTTGTTGTTTGTTTATATCACGCAGTCTGTTCTTCTTCTCTCGGTGTATCACGTAGTCTGTCTTCCGGTTGCCTCTTTTGAATGACGAATACACACTACCGCCGCCTGCTGGTAAGGAGAGTTATTGCCACTCACGCATGCGTGAGTGGCAAAATGTACTTAATCTCGGGTACTTTTACCCCCATTTTTAGAGCCCGCTGGGAGAGCGTACTTTTCTGTGGGTGAAAAGTGCCCCAAAAGTGCCCCAGTGCTGATTGGCTGGGCGAATTGCAAACCACGCCCGTACAACTGTGAAAATGTTGTGTGGAGACGCCATTGTTTTTCCTCGCTACACAAACCCAACGCACCAACGGAGCGTTGGGTTTGTTTTTGAAAGCAGTTATGGCAAGCATCAAGAAATGATGAGGAGGTGTCGGCGCTTCTGGAGATCTACGCCGAGGACGCGACCCAGGGAATGCTACTGAAGCCAGTTCAGTAGCTTTCACTCGACCTGGGAATCGTGCACAGCCGGCTAAAAATAAAGAAACTCAGGACTACAAACGGCGGATTCAGTGGCCAACGATGACTACCACGACGAAGGTAAAATCAACTACATGCACTGGGGTTTTAATCTGCACAATAATGGTCTCAGATGTACTTTTATTTGCTCAGTAGATCAAGCTAGCCATGCTAGGCTGAATAGGCTAACACCGGCCCCGAGCTAGCTACATCTAGCTAGCTAGATATTCTCCGCCGCTATGAAAACGTTTTGACTTGTGAATAACTGTGCAGTGTTTCTGTAATTTGCTTCACTAACTCATGGCACTAATCGTCTGTTTCAGGCGAGGATGGACAACTCTCGGGATTGGAAACAAGCGAGCTTTGCATTCTAGATCACAGCGCTTGGTCGTCCCCCTTACCAGCAACCAAACGCAAAGGTACACACACTGTAACTTTGTCTTGAAAGAACGTTACGCATCGAACTGATGTTCACAATCATGTTTATTTCATAATATTCATCATATTTTATGTTTAACTTGCCTCAACAACATTAAACAAAGTTCAAGCATACATGAAGCACTCTTCAAAAAGGAACAATCCTCCGTGTTTGAACCTCTTAAATCGCTGCATAGCCGATTTATTTGGACTGGATTATCCCAGAGAGGCCAAACATTCTTTAGAACACAGTTTCAGATTTGTGAAACCTTAATTCTATTTGTGAAAATACAAAAAACACATTCCTAGTATGTTGTAAAACTACATGGCGACTAAACTTGTATATTGTATATTGCTTATTTTCCCCTCTTAGGAAAGCGGACACGGGATGCGAATTTCTTTGACACCGTCCAGGCGTTGGAGGACCGGCGTGCCGTGGTGAAAGAGTCGATGCACGGGGATCAGATGGTGCTGTTCACCAAGGCCCAGGAAACGGAGGACAAGATGCTCACCAGTTCATTTTATATTATTGTTATTACTGTTATTATATAGTCTTGATACAACTGACACTTTATTTTATATTGATAATGTTAATTTACATGTACAACTTCTATTTTATTTACATTAAAAATGTGAACTTCTATTTACTGTTAAACAGATCCTGTAGCTTGCTTATTTCTCCTGACACTTTATCTTTAGTGACCGTAGCATCCTATACATCACATGTAAGTGATTATTCTGATACCATCATGTTTCATCGGTTATAAACTGGCAAAGCTTTATTTGTCATTTATCATCAATGTTGCAACCTTGTGGAGGAATGGCAGGGGCACATACACAAATATGATAATTTATATCATTTTAAATATTATTTGACCTAAAACTAAATGTTTTTATGATTGTCCTCTGAGGAGGACATGGGGATTTGCAAACTTTTAATTCCCCCCCCATTTTACACAACACAAAATGGAGTCCACTATGGGCCGAAACTAACATGTATGTTTATGGCAGACGGATGCAGTGGGTCTCAGGAAGATAAATAATAACGGTGGGTTTGCTGCTGAGCCTATTTACTGTGCATACAACACACCTGGCACAGTTTATTGTTATTATATTGCCACACTGTACACTATTGTAATGTTGCCTGTCTTGACTGGAAAATAAAAGAGAAACAAAAGCACTGTACAAAAGATCAGCTTTATTGTCAAAATGTTTACAATTTACACGCTGTTCAGATGCCTCATAAAGCTGGGTCGCCGGTAAGGCAGTCCATTCGTCCCTGTACTCATTACTTTCACAAAGGTTATGTAATATGCAACATGCTGCCACCTGGATTGTGATCTTGTAGTCGTTTCTTTTCATCAAGCACCGCCACCTGCCCTTCAGTCTGCCAAAAGCGTTCTCCACCACCACTCGTGCTCGGCTTGTTTTGTGATTGTACGCAAGTTGCTCAGGCTGCATTAACTCAGTTACAAAGCTGTATAACATGAGCACAAACAGCACAACTTCAGTCGACTCCATCTCCATCATGTCTGAGGTCGGAAGGTAAACAACAGACGCCTAATGTACAGCGAGTGGGTGGGCGTCGCAGTATACGCGGGAAGTTTTTCTTCTTCTTCTCTTGTTTTGCAGTGGATTGCAAACAACTTTAAGGTGCATACCGCCACCTACTGTACTCGCCGTGAAGTGGTTTGTGGCCTGCCAGTAAAGCCAAAGCAGAAGAAGAAGAAGTGACGTCAGCGGCTCATTTGCGTAATCTTCCCTCAGGGAAAAGTACTCCGGTGTGAACGCGATCTGTACTAAGTGCCCTGGGGTTAAAAGCGCCGGGGCTCTTAGTGCCGGAACTAAGTACAGGAAAGTACTTGGTGTGAACGCGGCTATTGTAAAGTGGTACCGCTTTTTTAACCCCCCTCATGTTCTGGATCAATTTGACCTATAATGGCACCAAAGGGTTGAACATGTAAGACAAGAAATGCATCCTGACTTTGTTATATATATTAGATTTAAAAAAACAAAACAATTCAGTAATGTTGAGAACTATATATTTGTTTACTTTATTATTTGACCCTTTGGTTTGTTTGTTGGTTTGTTCACCATGTAAATACAAATGTAATCTATCATTAATATTATTATTATAGGAAACCTCTAAAGAAACAATATACCGCTCTGGAGTGCAGGTGACCCGCCAAAATGAAATGTAACAGCAATGCAGCAGGTTATTTCATGTGGAAACTGTAATTATATTGATTATTCTGACCGGCTTTTCATAAATTAGGTCAATAACACTTTCTATATCGGTCAGACCAGAGACTTCAGACCTCTAGCTGCTTCCTCCCATCCTCCCTCCTCTTCCTCTTCTACCTCCCCCTCTGTGCTGCATTGCCACAAATCTGACCCTGCACTCTCACTCAGAGCCACGCCCGTCCCTTTAACGCCGTGTAGACAGAAATAAAGTCCAGTTTGCTGCAGCTCCTGGGACACAGTGCACATACACAGAGAGAGAAGTGAAGCATTCTGGGTAGAAAGACATCACACTGCAACCATAAAAACCTTCAATCTGTTTTTATTTACAATACATTTCCTGAGACAAAGTGCAAGTGATATTATCTTGTATTTCACCAGTGTGGACAATTATCAGACACAAATTATCACACTATCATCTTACAGGGATTATCAGTGTAGAAAAAAACGATAATAGAAATACAAATTTAAAGCACGAGGCATTAAATCCACAAAATCAAAAGGTGTATCAGCTCCTGTTGTTTTCCGTGTCCATGCTGTAAGGATTTCCAAGGAGCATATATTTTAATAACAGCCACTATAATATAAAACAATATTCTTTAATGCAGTAGTTCCCCCTTAATCGTCCAAAAAATGTTCATTCTAAGTTGATTCATTGGGATGAAATAGATTAACACATTAGTCTAAATAAACCTTCAGCTCAGTGTTGAATGTTGTTCCTTTGTTTGTACAGAATTAATAAGTCAATTAGAGACATTTAAGCCACAATGGAGCTTTTCCACATCTGTCAAGCATCAAATTAAGTCATGACAGAGAGGGAAATGTCATGGTACAAGGACCCTTCATTTTAAACAATTTAATATAATTCAGCCATTATTAAAATGTTTAAACATGTGCTATTCCTAGTGTAAAATGTCTTAGATTTCCTTTGTGAAAATGTCACGTTGAAGCCGATTTGGTCTAAATGCGCCCAAAACACTTCAAATCGTAGAAACTTGCTACAGCTTCAGAAACTATGCAAATATAAAAACACAAATGTGCCAAAACACATGCAGATTTTCAAATATATTGACGCTTATGAGACGGCCAACAGAGTAGTGTAGTGTTTCGGTTCTGCACTGTTTTTATTAAAAGCTTCATTTGCATGTGTTTTGGCACAATTGGCATTTTATATATGCATCGTTTTTTAAGCTGCTGCACGTTTCTCCCAATGGAAGAGTTTTGGGCCGTTTGCACCTGTGGGCCAACGTATATTAAAGGTCCCATGTCATGCTTTTCCGGTTATTAACCGTCCCCTTGTGTGTTATGTAGCTTTTTATGCATCAAAAACCCTCAAAGTACACCCTGTAGCGAGTAAAACTCTAACACAGAAAAGACCTGTCTATGCTGCCCCAGAACGCCTCGTTGGAGATTTATCTTTTTCCATTGTTTTCTTCTTATAGTGTAGTAAGTACAGTGACGTATTGGGTATAGTGACGTAACGGACTTCCTCACACACACACACTCAATCTTTTCTCAGCTGCAGCTCCGCGGATTTTTCAGCCTGAACTCAGCCTGAACTCAGCCTGAACTCAGCCTGAACCCAGCCTGAACTCAGCCTGAACTCAGCCTGAACTCAGCCTGAACTCAGCCTGAGACGGCGAGACGCGGCAGGGCTCGGCCTGGGCTCGTTCTGAGCTCGTTCTGAGCACACACGGAGACTCACAGCCAGGCTGCAGGTGTGTGTGTGTGCTCAGGCTGGGTTTCGCTGTGTCTCGTTGTCTCGCAGATCCCCCGCAGCAACCAGGAAACGACACCAGTAACCCAGCTCACACTGTCCGCTCCAGCAGCGAGCCCCGCAACGTCCCGCCAACACGGCACCCAGACCCCACGCAGCATTCTCATCTGTTTGTCATTACTGGTGTCATTTACTGGTTGCAAACGCCATTGTAACACATAATCACTGATGTTCCGCTGTAACGGTGGTGGACTCATCAGAACAGAGTGGGCGAGCTGACCAATCAGAGCACAGTGGGCTCACAGGGAGGGGGGGGGGGGGCAGGAGCTCCAACAAGCCGTTTAGGACAGAGAGTGAATACACATACTATACAGAGATGCTGTATGAGAAACCAATGTGAGTTTGGAACATTGAACAATGTAAATCTATTCTAGTAGACTCAACAATGGAATTATGATCAGTAGAAATGGCCATGACATGGGACCTTTAAAGTGAAAAAAGAAACCATAACACTTTGAAGCGGAGCCGACACATTGGGCGCATACACAAAATATCTTTGTTAAAATGACAAAATATGGCATCGAGGAGGTCTGCAATCTCTAATATACAGTAATAAGTTAAATAAGCTGGTGTCAAATAAAAACTCTACAGACTCTCGTTCATTGTTTTTCCCCGCAATCTGCAGTGCTCTTCACATATACATTGCATTAAGTGTTTTCAGTATTGCAGTTAACATGTGCAGCAATAATGAAAGAGCAGTTAAGTTTGGTATAAAAAGGATTCAACCCCAATTTAAAGCACTACCCCCTTCTATTGGACTCTTGTTAGCATTAAATCATGCTGCAAAAACGTTGCTGTTAAGGCTTAGATTGCATTCAAAGAGTAAACCCATAATATATATAAATAACCCCTTCAATGCACATTCAAATTCATGCAGCAGGAGGGCAAAGGGAATATATATTTAAATGAATATTAATTATTCTGGATAGTACATCTTCAATTGTAGACTTTTCTTTCACTTTCTTTGATTTTAGTTTCAAATGTGGTGATCAAATAGCTCAAATCAAACGTAACATACAGTAAAAATGGGACATTTCTAAATAAAAACATTACAAAAAAAACACGACTATGATAGTGTTGTGTCAAGCTTAACCTAGTTTTCTACATTATCAACATACATGGTGGTAGATTATGGAGAACCTGATGGTGAGGATACAATAGTATGATATGTGTGTCCAGTTTAGTTACATTACATGTTACTTGCTTTTATCCTTACATACTCAATACTGTGGGCAATCCCCACAGGAGCAATTTGGGGTGAAGTGTCTTGCCCAGGGACACAACGACATGCTGACTGCAGTGGGGTTTGAACCTGTGACCCCCTGATCCCAACACCAACGCACAACCCACTGCACCACACACCTCTAGTTAATATGGAAGATGCTGGCTTCATAAACCCAATAAAACAATGGCTATGAAGTCGCCACAGTCAGAAGACCACTTTCATTTCACCTCTGATAATAAAAACAACCCCAGATAAATCAGTAATTATTAATATGGATCTACAGGGCTTAGCTACGGGAACGTATTTGAAGAGGTTCAGTGGCTGCACATCGTGTGATGAATAAAACTGAAATGTAATAAAAGTCTGACCCAAGATTAAAACAGGAATCTGTATTCAGACCGGCATCTTTAATCTGTCTTTATCTGCGACACAGTCTGATGGCCCTCTGAGGTCCGGAGAGAAAGAGGGGAATGACATTGCTATCTTCAAAAGAGAAAGCTAAGATAATGGGAACGATGGGTGAGTAGTTTCTGTATAAGTGAAGGCGTTATATTGACGACTTTCTCCATGAAGAATAAGCAAAACTGAAGAAAGAAAAAACAACAAACAAACAAGTAAACAAATCCAGCCTGGTCATTGCTTAATAACAATTTGGGCAATCAGTCAGTTACTTCAGATTACAGAGTGGTGCAGGAATAAGTCCTAAAACCAAAGATGAGTTAGCATTTCAGCACTTCCTGTTCCCTCGCCTACAAGTCAATGGTTTTTAGTAAGTAAATACCCCACTGGTGAATTTCAAATTGGTGGTTGTGTCTAAATGAGACTGCTAAACGTCTTTAATCCCAACATTAGCCACCTTTAGCTTAGCGGTGGTGACGTGAAGTCATGTGACCGTGCTGTAGTTCCTTTATAGCCCAACATTAGCCTCCTTTAGCTTAGCGGTGGTGACGTGAAGTCATGTGACCGTGCTGTAGTTCCTTTATAGCCCAACATTAGCCGCCTTTAGCTTAGCGGGGGTGACGTGAAGTCATGTGACCATGCTGTAGTTCCTTTATAGCCCAACATTAGCCTCCTTTAGCTTAGCGGTGGTGACGTGAAGTCATGTGACCGTGCTGTAGTTCCTTTATAGCCCAACATTAGCCGCCTTTAGCTTAGCGGTGGTGACGTGAAGTCATGTGACCGTGCTGTAGTTCCTTTATAGCCCAACATTAGCCTCCTTTAGCTTAGCGGTGGTGACGTGAAGTCATGTGACCGTGCTGTAGTTCCTTTATAGCCCAACATTAGCCTCCTTTAGCTTAGCGTGGTGGCATGAAGTCATGTGACCGTCCTGTAGTTCCTTTATAGCCTAAAGTTAGCTTTTTACTTCAAGAATCATAAAGTGGTGTTAATATTTGGAGATTATCCTCATAAATGTTTCTTTGAAACATAGATTATTTTCTCAAATCCCATTGGCTTTTTGTCGAGGGAACCAGGTAGATGCTGTCTTCCGGGTCAACCTACAAAAATATATAATCAGTGCACCACTCTAGCAGAGAAACAAGCAAAAATGAAACACAATGCAGTTTACTTCTGTTGAGCGATGAGAAGCGTTATGTACAAAAACAGCAACATCTTTGGTGTCTTTCATCCGTTTCCTGTGTACAGTTATTCCCTTTAGCTTCATTAGAGAGGTGATTGCATGAGGAGGGTATATAGTGTATAAAAACTATTATCTTTCTACAAACATTATACATTCAAAGTCATTCCTTTATATACAAGCATGAAAAACCTGTGAAGAAGCTTCAGTTCGATGCATATTGCCAAAGATGCGACCCCCGTCTGTTTTGATTAAAATGGTTTCTTCCATCCATGTGTTCAGTACATTCCTGCTGATGGACCACTTCATCTCCTACAGCGGGGGTGTGTGTTTTTTTTTCAGATAAAACTCTGATAGCTGTAGTTTACCAACCACATCGTCTTTACAAACATCTTAAAGAACCATCAGGAGACGGTGGAGTTCACACACACTCACACACTCTCTGCTAGGTTTTCACCAGCGGCTGTTATGAAATGTCCTCTGGTGTCTTTTCTCCTTCCCGGGATTTTTTCCTCTTCCTGTGGCCTGAAATAGACGAGACAGGTTAAAAATTGAAAATTAAAACTTTTAGGTTTACGAGAAATATAAATACACAAAAACAAAGTACAATAAATATTTGACAAATTACTCAAATAAAACGTGCCCAGTATAACATTAATTTATCCACTTATTATTGTTTTAATTTAATAACTTAATTAACTTAAAGTGGACCTATCATGCTATATTTAAATGATATTGTAGGGCCATACCTATATAAGATATATTTATACGTTTCTGTTTTCAAAATACCAAACAGATCATGCATTTTAGCCATGCCTCATTTTGCTCTATGTGCTGTTTGCTGTCTACGGGTCTGATTCAGCTGACCACGCCCCCCTGCAGGAGAGGTGAGCCATGCTCTGATCAGCTGCTGGGCTGTCAGAAGAGGGGGAGAAAAAGAGATCTCCGTCCTCCGTGTTTTATTATATAGAGTCGTTATTCATTTGTTTTAAAGCTCAATAAATAACAAAGAAGACCTTTGACCGGCACTTTTCTAATTTTGTCCGGAAGATTTAAACTTTAACGGACATCTTGACCGGCGAAAGTAACTGAAACTGAAACTCTGCCGCACGGTCCCCTCGTTCCTTGGAAGAGGCGGAGAGGTGGGCGTTTGTCATCTGCTGGTGGACTAACCGGAGAGAATTACAGTGCTTGCCTCGAAAAAAAGCCACAGCGGAGAATAAACAGAAGGGTAACCATGGTAACTATGGGCGGGAAGTCTTCTTCGCTGCTTTTGTGGCAGACTACAGCGCCACTTACAGGCCTGGCATATGTACTACAGCGTCTCCAGCGCTTTCGAGCGGCAATGGCCGGCCGTGGCCCAACCCCACATTCCCCTGATAGGTGGAGTTGGCCCAATAGCCGTAGCGCCACCGTCCTGACGTCAGGACAGTGTTCAAATCTGGATCAGTTTTTATCAGATCCGTTGCAGCCCCTTTTTTAGAGATTTGGGTATGGAGGAAAATAGAGAGGGTTGTGTTTTCTGACACTTGGTGAGTTCCCTGGAACACCGGGGACACATATTCATGTATAAAAGACGTACAGAAGTGCATTTTGCATGATAGGTCCCCTTTAATGTATTATTTATAAATAAATTTAGCCATTAATAGATTTTTTATTGATGTATTTATTAATTTATTTGTATTTGTTTATTTGTTTATTTTATTTTATTTTCTTTAAATACGTTTATTTGACATTAATACACATTTCTTTGCATGCGCCAGAGTTTGCCAAGAGGCTATTTTACATAGTCTCTTCAAAGATGTAAAGAGGTTCAAGTTTAAAGTTTAGAGCTGTGTTTTGCATCACTGGCAGGGTGATTAGTTATAAACTATTATAAACTATGCTTTCCATCTATGGAGCCAACAACTGGAACTCTTTCAGAAACTTCATGAGAATACTAAGCAGGCGAGAGCTCATACATTGTGAGGCATAGAAAAGGTTGTGAATAGGTGTGTGTGTGTGTGTGTGTGTGTGTGTGTGTGTGTGTGTGTGTGTGTGTGTGTGTGTGTGTGTGTGTGTGTGTGTGTGTGTGTGTGTGTGTGTGTGTGTGTGTGTGTGTGTGTGTGTGTGTGTGTGTGTGTGTGTGTGTGTGTGTGTCACTCACTGAGTTTGAGCAGGAGTTTCTTGCCCAGTGTGTCCTCTGAGCCGCTCAGAGACAGGCTGCTGATGAAAGGAGACGTGTCCGTTTCTATGGCTACACAGGCCATGTCTGAAGGGGGTGAGAGAGCGCGAGAGAGAGAGAGAGAGAGAGAGAGAGAGCGCGAGAGAGAGAGGGAGAGAGAGAGAGAGAGGGCGAGAGAGAGAGAGAAAGAGAGACCTATTTTACATAATGAGGTCTTTAAAACAGAGACTTCCCCAACATATCAGGTTGTTTGTCAGCATTTTGTAGTGACCTTGAGCCAAATTATTGACCCCTAATTTTTCCTCTAGGTATGCAAGTTGCCGAAAGAGGACATATACTAATTTTCAGGTTCATAATAGTGTCTCTACTGGGACATGTCTCCATGCTTTAATGTTCAAAAAGCTCTTTATTTTTCTCATACTGCCTGTGCTGCAGCACCTCTTTTCACCCTCTGTCTGAAACCAGAGTCCAGTCTGCTCTGATTGGTTAGCTGACCGGCTCTGTTCTGATTGGTCAACCGCTTAGAGATGTCCCGCCCCTTAGCCTATCACGTACAATGTGTTAAGGCGCTAGCTAATAGGAGCAGGAGTGTGACAAAGTGATGGTCACCATGTTCTGGAAGTAAACAAAGGAGTGGAATAAAACCCTAGGAGAAAGGGAAAACCCCCAAAAGCATAATATAGCCTTTTTGAATGACATGTTATGTAATCTGTAGCCTACCATCGTGTGCGTCCGCCTCAGATCTGTCCTCTCTGATGTACGGGATCTCGTCCATCCTGAGGAACACTGAATCACTGGGACTCTTCTGACCGTCCGACTTGCTTCCTACAGCAGAAACACACACATTAACACACACATAAACACACACATTAACACACACACTAACACACACATAAACACACACATAAACACACACATAACACACACACTAACACACACATTAACACACACATTAACACACACACTAACACACACATTAACACACACACTAACACACACATTAACACACACATAAACACACACATAAACACACATAACACACACACTAACACACACATTAACACACACACTAACACACACATTAACACACACATTAACACACACACTAACACACACACTAACACACACACTAACACACACATTAATACACACATAAACACACACATAAACACACACATTAACACACACACTAACACACACATTAACACACACATTAACACACACACTAACACACACTAACACACACACTAACACACACATTAATACACACATAAACACACACATAAACACACACATTAACACACACAGAAACACACACATAAACACAGACATTAACACACACATTAACACACACATTAACACACACATTAACACACACAGAAACACACACATTAATACACACATAAACACACACATAAACACACACATTAACACACACAGAAACACACACATAAACACAGACATTAACACACACATAAACACACACATAAACACACACATTAACACACACAGAAACACACACATAAACACAGACATTAACACACACATTAACACACACATTAACACACACATTAACACACACAGAAACACACACATTAACACACACATAAACACACACATAAACACAGACATTAACACACACATTAACACACACATTAACACACACAGAAACACACACATAAACACACACATTAACACACACAGAAACACACACATAAACACAGACATTAACACACACATAAACACACACATAAACACACACATTAACACACACAGAAACACACACATAAACACAGACATTAACACACACATTAACACACACATTAACACACACATTAACACACACAGAAACACACACATTAACACACACATTAATACACACATAAACACACACATTAACACACACATAAACACACACATAAACACACACATTAACACACACAGAAACACACACATTAACACACACATAAACACACACATAAACACACACATTAACACACACATTAACACACACATAAACACAGACATTAACACACACATTAACACACACATAAACACACACATTAACACACACAGAAACACACACATAAACACAGACATTAACACACACATTAACACACACATTAACACACACATTAACACACACATTAACACACATAACGTTTCCCACAATCTCGAATACAATAACAAAGATATATACAAATATGTATAAAAATATGTATATACCTATATATATATATATACAATTATTGAACTGGTTGTAAATAATTTAATTTAAAGCCAAGAAACAAATGAATAAATCAAGACAACAGTTTCTTTTTGTAAACCAATAACTTTCAAACTCCTCACACATTTAATTTTAAATCCAACTTTTTTTCACAACAAACAACTTTTCTCTAACAACATCTTGTTAAAACGAGTGACTATATAACCACGTTTAAATGACAAGGGATATACACAGACGCTCTTATAAATAAATACAATCAGGCATCAACAAACCTGTACATGTTTCCTTCTATTTCCTTACAAAGACAACCCCAGCTATAATCAATGTTCCTAGAGTCCACACACACCCAGTGTATCTCCACACGGAGCATGACTTGGTGCAGCTCTTTGAACAAAGTAATTAAGCTTCAGTGCTTTAAATGTTGATGTTCTCCCCCAGCGGTGCATTCAAATACTGATTAAAGTGCGCAGTAAAATAAATGCAGAGAGCCCCTGCTGCAGTGCATTAGCACAGATATCACAGTCAGCATTTGTATAGTAGTTGCAGTCAAATGTAAATATGTTTGCAAAAAAGTGCTTATGAAATAACAGGTTTATATTTTTTAAGACCTCTTTCAAATATCTTGTTTACATACTGTTTGTTTTCTATTATTACCACTATGTAGCCAGTTTTATGACGAGGCGAAATGTCATGTGTGCAGCATTTGAGTCAAGACAAATTCCCCTATGAAGACAATCAATGTTGTATATTGTATTAAATCTAGAGTATATCCTTCCAAAAATGGCCCTAGCTAAACAATCTCAACAGTACTTGCTTAATATCACTCCCTAGAACATTTAAAATGTAACTTCCCCCATAATTCAACACTAATAACCCTCATATTTATTATATATATTTATCATCGCATGCCTTTTCCACCTGCGATGACACTTGTGCTGTAACACTGCACATCTCCCACCTGTTGGACCAATGAAGGATTCCTAATGTCTGATGTCTGATATGATACGTAAACAAAGAAGTCCAATGGAGGCGTTTCAGGCAGGGTGGGGGGGGGGGATAAAACCCTAAGAGAAAGAGAAAACCCCCCAAAAGCATATGATAGAGACGATGTTACTCACGGACGATGCGGTTCTTCTCGTTCAGCAGCGAGGTGGAGGGTGTGACGCCGGACTGCTGCCCTCTGGCCCTCGCTGAGCTGGGTCTGTAGTGCTCCCTGGGGGGGGGCATGAGGGTGGAGGGGGGGGGCATCAGGGTGGAGGGGGTGGAGGAGGAGGGGGTGCTGCTGCTGTGATCTCGAGGCCCAGCAGGAGGTCCTGGGGTCGGGGAGACGTCCTCTGCCAGGCAGGCGTCTGCATCTGGAGTCTGAGGGGAGCTGTCCATCCGAGAGGCTGTCATCGCGTTCTGGTAGTGGCTCCGGGTTATCTGACACACAGGAGCAAAGGATTATGGGTATTTCAGTCAGACAACTCAAGTGTTTCTTGATGTTAGAAAAATATCACTCGTCACTGGCTTAGTCTTCAATATCAGGATACATGTCTTTATTATCCTTGCAAGAATGGAAGTAGTCATCACACACAGAGCTGCGTGGGACAAATAGTTCCCAGAGTAGAGTCCTTGATATGCTTATATACAAGAGAGGGTGTTACAGTCAACAAGATGGAAGAATACTGGTTCAAAGCAGTATTCTGACATTAGTTCAGATTAGCTAAGGCCTGCGTAAGCAATACACATGACAGTCATATGCCTATCTCTGTAGGGGCTGTGTCATCATGCCAATCTTAGGAACATAGCTATCATAACTCCATCACAGTGTCTCATGAGCGTCATCCATGTAGTCAAACATCCGGCTACGTACACAGCTACGTAGGGCCTCTGTTATCACGTGCTACTCTGATATAGAAGGAACATTCAGTATTTTCCCAACACTTGATATGTTTATTAGAAGCAGCATATAGTTTGAGTTTGGCGTCTAGGCTCGGGCCTCATCACTCCACAGATGTACATAGAAGATGGAGTGATGATAAGATAACTATCCCCCGAGCCTACAGGTGGATGCTGGGGTTGAAGCTGGGGGTGGTGGGGCAGCGAGCAGCAGCAACATGGAAGTAGCAGCAGCAGCATTATCGAGGCAGAGGCAGCAGATCTGGCAGCTTAAGTAGAGCGGCATGTTTAGGAGAATGTGTTTGGTTGGTTGCAAGAGGGACGAGGCGCGTCACGTGTTAATGTATCATCGGTGCTCGAGTTGACTGCCTGAACTAGCTGGCAGGCTTCGCCCCATTAGTCAGGATGTTAGAGGGAAAGTGGATGTATTTCTATTATTACACGGCTTAGTTGAATACTCGATTCAGATTGGTCAATTTGGACATTTCAGAAGTTGTTAATACTCAATAACACACCAGTGCTGAGCAAAATAATGACCGTTGTTGAGGTAGAGAAAGGAAAGAGGTTAAGACAGAGCGCTGTCCTATTGGATTTTTGTAAAGGGAGTCCTTGTTATGCTAAATTCTGGGTCAACCTAAATAAATACGTCATCACTGCACCACTCTTTGCTTTGTCCTATTGAAAGCTAATGTACGTGTTGCTGATCTGAGTTTGTATCCTCAGGGTTGATAGCATCTGTGTGTGAAAGTGTCAGTTAAATGTACCAACAGGAGTTACCTTGATGACCTGCAGGGCTGTGAGCTGTCGGACAGAATAATCCGGCAGGTAGACGTTCCCCCCGCCGCTCAGTTGGCTCGAGCTGCCTCCATTCAGCATGGTTTCAGAGCGGTCCAGACCACTGCTGCGGGAGGGGGATCTGTGCACTGCAGGGGGGACAAACCTGTACATAATTCACTGAGCACTTCATCCAATCATGAGGTGGGCTCAGGGAGGCTGCCAAAATCACCCTTCACCTGATGAACCATGCCTTTATTTCTTGGCAGGGAAAGGACTTCTGTTTAAACTGCAGTTTTTTGGAGAGTTTGCTGATCAGGGTTTTTAGTCTTGCTCTTTGTGCACATTTACAAAACAAACACTATGTTCAGGCCAACAGAGCAGCAGTATTGTTGTTTTAAAGATTATTTTATTGTTTTGCAACTATGAATGTGGCGGCCAAAATCATAAAGAAATAAACTAATCTCTCTACTTGTGAGAAATTAAAAACAAGCACATGTTTGGGACATTCGGTCACTTTAGGGCAGGGGTGTCAAACTCAAATACACAGTGGGCCAAAATAAAAAAATGGGTACTAGTCGAGGGCCGGACTGGTTCAATGTTTATTGCAGAACTTATTGAAATGAACTTATTGCCCATATTAAACCTGGAACTAACAAAGCTTAAATGATTGCCTATAAAAACAACATTAAACATTAAATAATCAGTTGCATTCATTTCTTATGGCTCTATCTGCAGCTTTTCCAGAGTCATTTCTTATGATTACATTTTCCCACAGGCCAACAACAGCTTCAACAAAACTATTTCCCTCAAAGAAAAACCCAAACATGCCCTGTTGTCGTGAGAAAGAAAGTGCAAAAGGAAACATCCATGTAAACTCAGTGTGCTGCTCTGTGATGCTAGCTCAAGCCAGATACTTGGCATCTCATCTTGGGTGCAAGTTCATCAATGTTTGGGCTCAGGCTCTGAGCTGAGGAGACCCTCAGAATTGAGTGAAGGTGTGCGTGTAATATACCGGCGGGCCAGATTTAATAGTAATTAGAAATTATCCTGCGGGCCAAAATTAAATCCACCAAGGGCCGGATTTGGCCCCCGGGCCTTGAGTTTGACACATGTGCTTTAGGAGCTAAATTAAGATTTTTATATTAAAGGGGACCTATCATGCAAAATGCACTTTTGTACGTCTTTTATACATGAATATGTGTCCCCGGTGTTCCAGGGAACTCACCAAGTGTCAGAAAACACAACCCTCTCTATTTTCCTCCATACCCAAATCTCTAAAAAAGGGGGCTGCAACGGATCTGATAAAAACTGATCCAGATTTGAACACTGTCCTGACGTCAGGACGGTGGCGCTACGGCTATTGGGCCAACTCCACCAATCAGGAGGAGACAGCCACGGCCATTGCCGTTCGAAAGCGCTGGAGACGCTGTAGTACATATGCCAGGCCTGTAGGTGGTGCTGTTCTCACTGAATCTGCCCTTGCTAAAACAGAGCTAGAAATTGTCAAATTGAGCAAAATGAGGCATGGCTAAAATGCATGATCTGTTTGGTATTTTGAAAAAAAAAAAGTATAAATATGCCTTATATAGGTATGGTCCTACACTATATTATTCAAATATAGCATGATAGGTCCACTTTAAGTGGCATTAAGTAATCTTTATTTTAAACATTTCCGAACTCTTTTTAATCTCTGGACACCCTGTCCCTTATTTTCTTCTTTCTTCAAAATGTTATTCATTTCAAATGTCTTTACTTTCTTGAGTTTGGGCTTTCTCTGGTTTTGCTTTTGTTCATTTCTTGTGGATTTGAACGTTGAATAGTATGTTTACACCTTCAAGTAAAACAGCCGCTGAGGCACCAGTTAGCGCATCTTACGCAGGGTTCAATGATCCAGTTAAGAGTCCTTTCTTTGCATTGATGCAATGAAATGCTTTTATTACTATTATTACGGCATTGCTCAGTGGTACAAACACATTGTTTTCTTTTTACACATGCCATTTCTCTTATAAAGATATTAAACAAAAGTTAAAGTTTTACGTTTTGATTAAAATTGGGAATCGTTTTTTTGCAGGTAAAGTCTGTGGTGTTGTTTGTTGGATTTGTTTGGATATCAGGGAGCAGTAATCGGAAAGTGTCCCGTAAGAATATAAAGACATCAGCGTGTGATTTCTACCTGTTGGCATGATGGAGGGAACCCCAAAGTAAGAGAAAGCTCCGTTCTCAAACTTCAGCGCCTCCTTTCCGAACTCCACCTCCACTCGACCCTGACGGTGAAACACAGAGCGTTTGATCAGAAACTGTCTGAGAAACAACAGCAACATGGTTTTACTGCAGAATAAAACGTACCTGCAGCACGAGGATGAAGTGGTCCACAGGTTTGTTGCGCTGGAACAGGAAGTGATGCGGCGATCGTTTGTTCTTCTCGTCGAACTTGAGTTCCTGAACGACGCTCGGGTGTTTGATCAGCCTCAGCAGGATCTTCTCTGAGATGTGAGCGGGTTTGAAGGGCTCCACCTCTACAGGAGGGAGGAGAGAAAATGCTTTTATGGCACAATATTGTCTGTTCTAACTTCCTTAAAACAAATGTTCAAATCCTACAGAAATGTGACAGAAACAGAAATTGTAAACTTTTTTGCAAGATCGGCAACTTTTTAAATCTTTAACCAGGTCTCTGTTATACTGATATGGAAAATTAAGATTGCATATAGTTCATATATAAATATGCATTTCCATCAGGATTTTACGACATCTTCAAATTGAACTCCCGAATGATTCAAATAATACTTGTGATCGGTTTGTTTGTTTGTCTAATCATGTGAATTTGATGTTTTTATCAAACTCAGGCCTTA
Source organism: Trematomus bernacchii (assembly GCF_902827165.1). Lineage (NCBI taxonomy): Eukaryota > Metazoa > Chordata > Actinopteri > Perciformes > Nototheniidae > Trematomus > Trematomus bernacchii. The sequence continues at coordinate 17,733,827 of NW_022987593.1, forward strand.
AAACTGACTCTAATCTACCAAGCAGTTATTTCTAAACCAAAAGCCAACATTTTAATCCCTTAAAGAACCAAGACTATGAGATTTAAGAAAACCCTCAATTCAAATGTCTCTCTATGAGGAAGTGTTTATCCACAAAGTAATCACTGACACAGAGCAGCGATCTGACTGGCTGTTACCTGTGGACAGGAAGCACAGAGCAGCGATCTGATTGGCTGTTACCTGTGGACAGGAAGCGGTGTGTGGCCATGAGCAGCTGAGGAGAAATGTTCACTTTCATTTCGTTCTCCGACAGCTTGAAGATGGAGAAGTCCTGCTGCTTCCTCTCATGGTGAGAAACACGCCGCTTAGTACGGTTATCAGCTGACAAAACACACACACACACACACACACACACACACACACACACACACACACACACACACACACACACACACCACACACACACACACACACACACACACACACACACACACACACACACACACACACACACACACACACACACACACACACACACACACACACACAGCCACACAAATGAGTATATTTATATTGCATTTGCAAGACTTTTATCAGGAAGGGGAGCTGTGTGTGTGTGTGTGTGTGTGTGTGTGTGTGTGTGTGTGTGTGCGTGTGTGTGTGTGTGTGTACATACTGTAGAGGTCTGTCTCGTCCAGGATCTCTGACTTGATGATCTCCTCGATGACGTCCTCCAGGGTCACGATGCCCAGCACCTCGTAGAAAGGGTCTCCCTCGCCCTCGTTGTTGACGCGCTGCACGATGGCCAGGTGGGACTTCCCTGGAGGAAATAAGGTTAAATTAGTATTTTTTTAACCCAGAATGCATTTAAAAAATACTTCACTTGGCAAAACATGTTTCATAGAAAAGGTTCAATCAGAATCAGAATACCTTTATTCGTCCCACAGCGGGGCATTTGCATTTGTTACAGCAGAAAAGAGCCAAAGACAGCTTAATGTTAACTCAGTTTTGAAGATATAGAAAATTACTATTTTAACTCAGAATGCATTTAAAAAAATACTTCACTGGGCAAAACACTTGGACGGTAAGTGCCAGTGAAATATCTTTATCAACAATATATATATATATATATATATATATCTGTTACATAGAAAAGTGTTATTTTATTGTAGTTTAAATGTAATGAATGTGTGTTTTTCCATTTGAAATAACCCTGAACAATTTGTACTCATCCTCCACCTCACTGCATTTAGATTTGTATTAAACACTGTAACTTCTTTGCACACATGATATTGTTTTAAACTTTCTTTAATAGTAAATTGGTATATTAATGTGTATTCTAATTCTAATGCCATCTCTTCTTCATGTGGGTATGACTCACACTGAGCTCCTTAAGTGAAACAGCAGCTGGGAGGATTCCACACACACACACACACACACACACACACACACACACACACACACACACACACACACACACACACACACACACACACACACACACACACACACACACACACACACACACACACACACACACACACACACACACAGTCTTTGCATGCAGTCACACACTCCGTCACATGAACACACTCCCGAGCTGCAGAGTGTTTTCCTCCAGGATGATGAGTGTGTGTTTCCGGAGGTAAAATCTCGGGGCGTTCCCGAAGATAAACGAGTCGTTAATAATCCGTTCACTGCTGCGTGACAACGTTTCTGTCCTGAAGCCAAAACAAGGCTAACGAGATTCTGCACTGCATCTCAGTGTGCGTCACACAGATATACCATTACACAACTCACAACTGTATTCACACACGCACAAATATATGCAGGAATATGCATACACAGAACACAGAGGAAATCCTTGTTAGTAACTCTGGCTGCAAATCAACTTCCTCACAGAGCTTCTACACTGTCTGCCTGCCAAACACTACCTCCAACACACACACACACACACACACACACACACACACACACACACACACACACACACACACACACACACACACACACACACACACACACACACACACACACACACACACACACACACACACACAGCAATGTAGCTAAATAGGTCAGCCTTACATACAAACTAGTCCGAAAGCAGGAGAGGAGAGAGTGTTTGCAGCTAAAGTCTTATGTTTTCATCCAGATAAATTATAGTGTTTCTTTGACCTCATAACCTTTTCTCAAACTCCCTCTAAACATCCTCAAACTATACAAAGACTCAATGACATTATCATACTTTTATGGAATTGAATCAAAGGCTGTATGTAAAGAAAACTGTTTATATTAACATAACTATGGATGGCTGCAGCATGCAAAACAGAAAATGTAGACAACATTTAGCACACTTTCCTGTTAGGTAGCGTGTTGTGTTTTGTGCTTGTTGGGAGGCTGTGGCTCAGTGGGTAGTGTGCTGGACTTCAAATCAGGGGTAGCAAGTTTGAGTCCCACTGCAGTCAGCATGTCGTTGTGTCCCTGGGCAACACACTTCACCCCAAATTGTTCCTGTGGGGATTGTCCACAGTATTGACTGTATGTAAGTCGCTTTGGATAAAAGCGTCTAACAAATGACACACCTGAACTACAGCAGGAGAGGACTCTTTAAAGTAGAGACACTACATACTGATATACACCTGAACATCAGCAGGAGAGGACTCTTTAAAGTAGAGATACTACATACTGATATACACCTGAACATCAGCAGGAGAGGACTCTTTAAAGTAGAGATACTACATACTGATATACACCTGAACATCAGCAGGAGAGGACTCTTTAAAGTAAGAGACACTACATACTGATATACACCTGAACATCAGCAGGAGAGGACTCTTTAAAGTAGAGATACTACATACTGATATACACCTGAACATCAGCAGGAGAGGACTCTTTAAAGTAGAGACACTACATACTGATATACACCTGTATAAGCGACAATCTGCTCCCATACAAAATAACTTTTCTTCAGCTATTCGTGGAGCCAGTGGGGCCCAGCACTTAGAGGGCTACGCCAATACTCATAGAAGCTGGAGTTACAGTAGGTAACTTCAGATCTATTTCGTATATGGCTTCGCCCTCTAAGGCTATCGCTATTGGGTTAAGGGCGAAGCAAGATGTAGTCTGCGCCCCACTGGGTCCGCCCGGTACTAGAAGCACAGACACACCTGCTCAGATAATAACCCATGCCCTTTGCGCCATGCGAATGGCGCATCACAGTCCCTGGAATATAGCATAACATGAATATTTTCCATGAGGGGACGAGGCTGGGAATAATACATACCTGCCGCTGTGAAAAAGTAGAGACGAAGATCACACTTTGCCCAGTGACAGAAAGGAGGGGGAATAGCAGCTCTCTGCGTGCAGACAGGCAGGAGAGCGCACAGCTGGGTCCCTGACGTCACTCACTCTGACAAGACATTCCGTAGGAAATGTGTCAGGGGAAAAAAGGGGGATGTCCCTCTCATAAGAGGGAATACAGGCCACTCTCCGTGTGCCGAGAGGCAGGAGAGAGGCGCACAGCTGGATCCCTGACGTCACTCACTCTGACAGGACACTCAGCACAGGGTGCGTCAGAGAGGAAAGGGAGACATCCCTCAAATACAATTGAATAAATGAACAGGGGGAAGACCAAGATGCAGCACTGCAAATGTCTTCCACTGACATTCCTCCGTGCAAAGCCGTGGAGGAGGAAAAATTCCTCTGGTGGAGTGTGCATTGATGTTCTCCGGGGGATCCACCCCAGCGGAGACATATGTGACACAGCTTCACACAGCCAGTGTGACAGCCGTTATGCAGATAGAGACTGCCCTATCGAGCGCTCTCTATAATTCACAAACAGGCGCTGAGAACAACGCAAGGCAGCCGTGCGCGCCACATAGCAGGACAGCTGAGATGAGACGTGGCTTCTTCCTCCGACCTGTGAGGAGGGGGAAAGAAGCCAGCCAGGGTGATCACTCTTGACCTAAAAGAGTTTGTGATGACCTTAGCCTTAGGCATGAAGCCGGGTTAGGGCGTAAACCAGCTGAACTGCCATCTCCTTGGATCCGGAGACATGACGGAGCCACAGAGAGAGCGGACAAATCACTCACCCTTTTCGCTGATATTAGAGCCAAAAGTAATAGCCTACTTTGGCTGATAACAGTTTAAGGGGAAACTGATCTAAAGGTTCAAAAGGGCTTTGCTTAGTGCGCGTAACACCAAAGCCAAATCCCACTGAGGCGCCAGTGCGTGTGACCCGCCAGTGTGCGTGACACAGGTCTGAGTCTCCGTACTCCTCGCATAAACGGCTGCTGCGCTCTGCGAGCACCTCTGTTCAAATCGCTGGGAATATACATTGCTCTGATGGAGAGCAACGTGTGTGCGCGCCCAGAACAGCAGCCGCCTGGCTGCGTTCAGAAGCTGCGCAGATCGTACTCCTCCCTGGCGATTGAGGTAGGCTGCCGTGGCCTGTTGGCTGGGCGAATCAACACATGTTTGATTGTACAGCAATGGGGCGAAGTGCTGGAATACTTCCCAAACCGGAGAACAGCTCCAGCACATTTACATTTACCGCACGGGGTCGGTCCACATCTGGAGACCCCTCCTGTGGGGGAGACCCTGGGGAATCCCCACGTGATCAGCTGACGTCATGCTGAGCAGCTGTATTACGGAGAGGGCGTGACACGCCGGATAGGGAGCTGTCAGTTTCTCCACTCGCTGCAGCGAGAGCCGCGCTCTGCTGGCTGAGTTTTATTCCACTCGCAGATAAATGAATGTCTGGGAGGGAAGAGGACAGCTCTTCTTCAAATTCATTATGAAAACCAAGCTTTGACAGATGCGATACGAGATGTAACATCTGTAAAGCGACTTCCTCCCTGGAGCGAGCCAGCAATAGCAGGTCGTCCAGATAAAACCACACTCTCATCCCTCCTCTGTGTTGTGGCTCCAGCCTTCTACACACTTTGAAAAAATGCGAGGAGCCAGGGAATATCCGAACGGCAGACGATTGTCTGGTCTGATATTTCCCTGAAAAGAGAAACGCAGGGATTTCCTGAGTTTCGGGATGATGATAGGCTACATGGAAGTATATGTTTTTCCGGTTTATGGAAGTGAACCAGTCGTCCTGGTGAACACATTCCAGCACCTGTTTGATTGTCAGCATGGGAATACTGACAGATCAAGGATGGGTCTCACTCCCCCGTTCTTTTCCGGGATTTTTTGAAAATAACGGGAGTAAACACCCCTGATTTTCCTCCCTTTGAAAAAATGCCTTTTTCAACAGGAGTTCCTGCAGCGCTGAATGGAGCGCAAGACACTGTTCCTGGGATGACAGGAGTGTTTCTTGTATCCCATGGAACTGCGGGGTGGAGAGGCTTCTCTGTGATATGCTGTAATGGTCGTCATGACCGTGCTCTGTAGGAGGCATATCTGGGACAGAGAAATGCCGCGAGCTCTGCAGGTTATAAACCAATAGGTTAAAACAGCAGGCTTCTGCAGCGAATGACCCACCTCTGAAGACTCCTCCTGTGGGGGAGACCCATGGGGATCACCACGTGACCAGCTGACGCCAATGCCGAGCAGCTGCGTCACGGAAAGGGCTGTGCGGGTTGTGACACGCCGGAGGAGAGCTGTCAGTTCCTCCACTCGCTGCCGTGAGATCCGCGCTCTCATGCTGGCTGAGTATAATTCCACTCCCAGATAATAATTGTCTGAGAGGGAAGAGGACAGCTCTCCTTCCAATTCATTATGAAACCCAGGCTTTGACAGATGCGATACGAGATGTAACGTCTGTAAAGCGACTTCCTCCCTGGAGCGAGCCAGCAAATAGCAGGTCGTCCAGAGAAAACCACATTCTCATCCCTCCTCCTGAGGCAACCCAGGTGGGCCTGGAGCGAAAGGGCTGTGAGGGAGTCTCCACATGCTGCGTTTCACTCCGGCTCTCATCATGAGGCGTGTACACGCTCAGGGGATGAGTGGAAGTGTGTGCAGTGCCGTTCACATGAGGCGTCACAACGGCGCTCATGGGCTTATTATGACCGTGTGTAGGAGACGTATCTCGGACAGACGAATGCCGCAAGCTCTGCGCCTGACGCCAGCCGATGCGGTTGCCTGAAAGGCACACTGGTGCACCCGGTCGGCCTGGCGGGCGACATACTGGTCTCTGGGGTCGCTCAACGTAGGGCGCCGTCCGGCGATTATGTTGGCCTGTCTTACCCCAAAAAAAACGGCAGAACCGAACGGTGAACCGTGGAGGGAGGCGGGGCAGGAGTCGTCCGACTCCTGCCCGGCACTCGGCCCCAGGGACACGAGGCCTCCGTCCGCGGCCTCGTAAGCCCGGATGGGCCAATCGTCCTCCTCGGCCGCAGCAGCGAGAGCGTCCGCTCTCCGCTTCCTGTCGCCCGAGGAGGGCACACAGCATGTGAATCCAGGCAGGACTCACACACTGGGTGCTAGTCATAACTCATTATGAACCCAGAGCCACATGAGGGACAATCTCTCACACAATTGTCACCCATGTTTACTCTGCAATTTCAAGTGTCTCTTGTGCTTCAGTAACGGGGTGCTGAAGAAAAGAGGGAGCAGATTGTCGGCCTCCTTCCTATTTATACCGGAAGGGAGCCCGAGGGTGGGGCCCACCTTGCGGGCGGGCGTGGACTACAAGTGTTTCAGTGCTGCGCGGGTGCGCAGGGGGATTACCCAATAGCGATAGCCTTAGAGGGCGAAGCCATATACGAAATAGAACAGAGTTCAGCAGAGGAGGCGTGACAGAGCTCCTCCCTCACCTGACTCACCTGAGATAAACCAGGAAACAGTTTGTTATTCTCCCTCACTGCAGAGAGAGAGACGGACTGAAAAACAGACGATCACATTCACCTTCAGACCAAACTAACAACTTCGGCTGAGTTCAGCTACAGGAGAGAAAAGTGGAAACTACAACCCTGCTGCTTCAACTTGCGGACCCTCCCCCCCTGAAGGTGAGTCTCCAAACATCACTCAAAGAGAATTTCAGTGAAGTCAGTAGAGGAGGGGGAGGGGAGCCATGAGCTAACATTTAAACATACACTTCATTCTTTACTTTGTCTGTTATTATATGTAGAAGATATTACTTTTTTCTCCGTCATGTTGTTTCCATAGCAACAACTTCAATATAAAAGCATCTAAATAAAACAGGAAGTTAACCTAAATTACATTTAAGACACTGCAACGAAAGTAACAAAAACAATGTAATATCCTTTTCCGTTTCACAGAACACAAATTGGGTTATTTACATAATTATGTTTACA
>NW_022987593.1:17743573-17926073 GCF_902827165.1 Trematomus bernacchii
TGTTCGTCTTACAGCTGCTTACCCAGAAGCCTTTTAACTTGTTTTAGCACCTACCGTATTTACAATGTTGTTTTTAAACTATTCTGCATCTCTTGTATGCATGGTTTGAATGGATCTGTTATTCCATTATGTTTATTTATTGTGTTCCTCTCTGCTGTCTTATTATTAAGTGTTAATGATTATGTAAAGCACTTTGAATTGTTATAGAGCGCCCCTAGTTACACCAATCAGCGTGCGATTACCGTACAGCCAATCACAATGCGTGACGTCATTGGTAAGCGACGGACCCCGAACACATATGGTAGGGCGAACACATAGAGGGGCCGTTTCTCAGTTGCGAGGATATTGGCTTCCAAGCCAATATTTCAAGGATGCTACGTCATCAAGTGGCACAGCAGGACCGTTCCAATGTCCAGCATACTTGGAATTCCACCGAGGCCGCGTCCTTGGTTTGGGGGAAATTTCGAGGCTGCACATGGGTAGACTTCGCGTCCTTAAAATCCCCACAATGCTTTTGCGCACGGACCAATTTCCCCAAATCTGTGGCGGAAAATGTAAGGCGGGGCCTCTCATATGACGCACACCTGCACACTTGCTAGCCTGTTCCACTCTTCGTTTTCCAAATGCCAGGAAGTATTCTTGCCTCGCTTCTGAAGCAAGATGCTCGGCAGACATGTGCTACCAAGCAAGCGTACTCGTGATTGAGAAACACCCATGGTACTGACACCGGCACCGCCCTTTATTATCATCTTTTTTAAACGGCATCATGTAAAATGACACGTTACGCTCGTGTTGTGTTCAAGGAACCTGTCCTTGGCCAGGAAAAACAGGCAGTCACTTGTTTAATTCTGTTGCGGTCTAGATTTATTAAATTGTTTGTTTCCTTCTGCGCTGCATTGCGTGCATGGCATGCGTGGCGTGCATGGCTTCCTTCTGGAGGTAACGGGGAGACTCACCCACTATAACCTTTATTCCAGCAATAAATCCGCACTTTAGACTGAGACACTCCCTGAGTTACATGAGAGCGAACAGAGTTCAGCAGAGGAGGCGTGACAGACCTCCTCCCTCACCTGACTCACCTGAGATAAACCAGGAAACAGTTTGTTATTCTCCCTCACTGCAGAGAGAGAGACGGACTGAAAAACAGACGATCACATTCACCTTCAGACCAAACTAACAACTTCCTCTGAGTTCAGCTACAGGAGAGAAAAGTGGAAACTACAACCCTGCTGCTTCAACCTGCGGACCCTCCCCCCCTGAAGGTGAGTCTCCAAACATCACTCAAATGGCGCATTTCCACTACACGGTCGGCCTCGGCCACACTCGGTACGGCTCGGTACGGCTTGGCCGCGTTGGGCCTTAACAGGGCCGACTCACTTCATGCTGCGCTTCCATTACAGTTTAGGAACTGGGGTAGTTACTATAGTAACGCAGTGTAGGCGGAGCCGTGACGTCATCTTCAATGAGAAATCCAGAAACACAACACAGCCGTTAGCTGTGAGCACTCAGAGCTCACAGCTCCTTATATATGTTCAGAAACTCGACAAAAGTTAAACAAGTACACACCACAGACTGCCTGTGTCATGGTGAATACAGTCGCTGCTGTATTTATGTCTGTATAGGCCGTTGTTGTGAGTGTGGACGGTCGGGGCATATACTGCGTTAGCTTAGCCAATCTCCATCTAGAAAAACACGAATTTTAAAAGGTTTTTCGCCTGCCGTCTGTCTGCAGACTTGACAAAGCATTAATTCATGGTTTTTACTAACCGGTATCAGTATGTTGTTACTTCGGCATCATTTTGAAACGTGTATTACAATTAAATCACGGTCAAATATGTCCATCTTGTTGTAGTTCTAGCCCTCTTGCCAGCGCTCCTCTCTCTAGTTTAGCATACTCAGCCCTGTTTGTTGGCCCCGATAGAACCACAATTTTCTAGGGCCAGAAAAGAGGGGAAAAAGTGGTCCCGCGCCGTGCCGCGCCGGAACGAGGCCTAGTGGAAGCACAACCAAAAAAGGGGACGGCACGACACGGCACGCTTAAAGCGAGCTACGCGCTGCAATGGAAATGCGCCAAAAGAGAATTTCAGTGAAGTCGGTAGAGGAGGGGGAGGGGAGCCATGACTGACTGTACTTCCTGTCTGCTGTGTTTCAGATTCACTCAGAGACAACATGGCGTCCAAGTTAGAGCAAGAGCTCTGCTGTCCGGTCTGTCAGGAAGTCTGTAGAGATCCTGTCATTCTGTCGTGCTGCCACAGCTTCTGTAAAGCCTGTCTGCAGACCTGGTGGGATGGGAAAGAAGTAAAGGAGTGTCCATTTTGTAAGAGAAGAATCTCAAAAGATCCACCTTATAACTTTGCTTTAAAGAACCTGTGTGAGACCTTCTTACAGGAGAGAGATCAGAGACCTCCAGAGGCTGAAGCTGCTCAGGATCTCAGAGAGGAGCTCCAGAAGTCTCTGCAGCCCTTTCAGGAGAAACTGAAGCTCTTTGAAGAAGTTAAAGTGAAGTTTGATCAAACAGCAGGACACATGAAGGTCCAGGCTCAACGCACAGAGACGCAGATTAAGGAGCAGTTTAAGAAGCTTCACCAGTTTCTAGAAGAGGAAGAGGAGGCCAGGATGGCTGCACTGAGGGAGGAAGATGAGCAGAAGAGGAAGATGATGGAGGAGAAGATGGAGGCTGTGAGCAGAGAGATAGCAGCTCTTTCACACACAGTCAGAGCCACAGAGGAGGAGCTGAGAGATGAAGACGTCTCCTTCCTGCACAACTACAAGGCTGCAGTGGAGAGGCTGCAGCGCCCCCTGCTGGAGGATCCACAGCTGCCCTCAGGAGCTCTGATAGACCAGGCCAAACACCTGGGCAACCTCAGCTTCAACATCTGGAGCAAGATGAAGGACATGGTGTCCTACTCTCCTCTCATCCTGGACCCAAACACTGCTAATCAAGACCTCATGCTGTCTGAAGATCTGACCAGAGTGAGACGAGGAGGAGAGATACAGGAACTTCCTGATAATCCAGAGAGGTTTGATCATTACCCCTTAGTCCTGGGCTCTGAGGGCTTTAACTCAGGGACTCACAGCTGGGATGTCCAGGTTACAGACAGTACACACTGGTCACTGGGTGTGTCAGCAGAGTCTGTCCAGAGGAACGGACGCACAGAGTCTGGATTATGGGGAATATGTTTCTATAAAGGTAAATACTTAACATGGTCACCATCAGGTCCAGACACTCGTTTCAGCCTGAAGAAGAAGCTCCAGAGGCTCAGAGTGGATCTGGACTGGAACAGAGGAAAGTTGTCGTTCTCTGACCCTGACACTAACACACACATACACACCTTCACACACACTTTCACTGAGAAGATGTTTCCATACATCAGCACTCGGGAGGAAGTGAAGATATTACCCCTGAAGGTGTGTGTGACAGTGAATCAGAGCAGGTAGAGATACACAGGATCATTATATCTGTGATGATCATCTCTTAAAGGGATCATTCACTGACCTCTGAACCTGTCCTCCTGCTGTCTCATTATTCTAAACATGTTTTTATTCTTGTTGTTATTGAGTTTGATAATCTGCTTTTTGATCATACTGTCAACCTTTATTAAATTGAAACACGTGCACTTAGCAGACACTTTTATCCAAGTAACATCATGTTCATCAAATACGCTGAACTGCTTCCTTTAGAGGAAATAAGAGATATATATTCTTTACATTTGAAATGATCTCACCCAGATTCAGATCTTTATGTCAGGTTATAGTTTAACCTTCTCTGTTTTATTGAAACTATGTCGTTATAAATTGTTCATTTGTGATTTGTGCTTGATGGGAAAATAAATAAAAAATATGTTTAATCCAACTGCAAGTTTGAGCAGCGAATCATTTATTAGATACAAAATAAAATGCATTTTAACTAAACGATGTGTTGTCCTGTGTAACCATTAGCCAATCAGCAACCAAGGTAACCCCCCCCCCCCCCCCCCCCCCACCTTATCACCTGAATCTCCCCCTAGAGCACCATTGAGTTCTTTGTAACCAAGGCCCCAGCTCCACGGGAACCCATACGGCAAAACGCATCGGAGTAACGCAAATGCAACCGCAAAAAACCTTCCGCCCACACGCAATATACACCGGATTGTGTCAAGCTCCACGAGACGGCTCCGTTTACATCCAACCGCTGGAAAAGCTGCAGTACATATGCCGAACCTGTACGTGGCGCTGTAACTTCCTCCACAAAAGCAGCAACTTCCTCCACAAAAGCAGCGAAGAAGAATAGTTGTCATGGCTGCACTTCTGTTTATTCTCCGCGGTGGGGGCGGAGGGAACCGCGCAGAGTTTTTCGCCGGTCAATGTGTGTTAAAGTTTAAATCTTCATGCTTCCTCATGCAGCAGCTGATCCAGTAAGTAAACCCGACAGTAAAAATAAACATATTTATAACTAGTTTAGTTTGAGAGGTAATTAAAATAGCTAAGGGTGGTGATCTGACTTGAAGTGTGTGTTTTGCTCCCGCTGCTTCACAGCCGGAGGAGCTGCGTGTCTCCGTCCTGTCAGATTAGACTTCACTCGCGTTTATGTTCATATCGAGATAAAGATAAATAATCTGAATTCAGTGCGCAGTGTACTTTTGCGGGGGTGAGCAGCAGAGGTGGGGAGAGGCGGGGCTATGAAACGGATGACTGTATAGGCGACCCCACGGCCCCGTTGGACCCCCCAGAGCGCTCCGTTCCCAGATCTATCCACCTTTGGACCCGTTGTCGTTTGCGGGGTCTGTTTCTACGTTTCTGTTACGGCGTCGTCGAGCTTAAAGGGCTATACGCATGAGAAATATGCGGATTCAACCCGTTTTCGTCCTCGTGGAGCCTAGGCCCAAATCTCTCTCAGAGGGGCGTGGGGAGGGGCTCCTTATTTTCATCTAAAGTAACAGACAGAGAATCAGCACTTTGGAAACAGGGCTGAAACAGAGGGGATTATGGGATGCTGCAATGATCTGTTTGGTGTTTCAGCCAATCAGAGACAGGTTCTGTATATATCTGAGACCTGTAATATATTGATGAAAAACAGTATAATGGGAGACCTTTAAAGTAACCCTCCCAACCGTGAGCAATAGTGACTTTTTGTCAAATGACAGCGTTGGAGATGGACTTGGACAGAAGGTGTTTGATCATAAAGGTTGAGGTTCACGCACTGAAGATATATTGTCTTCACACTGTACATTTATATTTAATTAAGCATGCTATTTCTTGTACAATTAATGTAAATAATATCCTACTTTTAAATGTTGCTGGCAGTAATTTGTCCCTTCATAGTGTATACTTGACAGATATATATCTTTCACTGTCAAGATGTATCTTACTTTTTAGTTTCGTTCAATTTTGAGATATTTATATTTAATGTATGTGTTAGTTTATTTTTTACAATTGTTTTGATTTTCACATTATGTCCAATGCCTTGTTTATATGCTGCTGTGACGAAAATTAGGATAAATAAAGTAAATCTCATCTTAACTAGTACTTGTAACAGAATACATTTTAAAGTAACCCTCCCAGCCCTGTCTAAGCTTAATAAATGTACATATACATTTAATAGATTGTATTATTATCCACCTTTTTGTTTTATGTCCTTTTATTTAAAACATTCTTTGAGACTTCTTCTTCTGGTTCAAATTTCAATACATTTCATTTGTATAGTCACTCTTTTGTCTTTATTCTACATGAAAATGTTAGAGATTCCATTCAAATCTGTTGATTATTCAGATCTTCCTCAGGAATAGTATGTCACATTTTTAATGCTAAATGTATATCATTTTCTCACAGGATATAGAATGAGACAACACAGTTTGTATCCATTGTGTATGAATGCTTCAGCTCTTCAGACCAACATAGTAAGATGTGAGCATGTTCCTAATTGTGTTGGTATGCAACCTAGGTCTGAGGCCTGGGGCCTATACTACGAAGCCGGATTTTCGCTTAGCCGGCTGACTTCAGGGAAAACTCGGGCTTTCCGGTCCTACGACGCTGGTTCTCTTTTTAGCGGGCTAGATCTCCATGGTAACTTATGCTGAGCGGCTAACCTCCTCGGGAGCAGGTTAGGTTGCAGAGATCAACTCAGTGAAAGCACCGCCTGCTGACCAATCAGAGCTCCGTGTGCGGAGTTCAAGTCATATTACAGGATAGAGGAAATACAGAAAAACTGCCGTTGCAGGAAAGACGGCCGGCAAAAATCAACTGACTATGTGAACGTGAAAATTAATAGAATATCCCCTCCCATCTTCAGAGCAATCTGACTATTATAACATTAGCGTTAAGAAAGCTTACTTAAATATCTGCCACGACATAAGTAACCGGATCAGAGTAACATTACGTACAGTCCGCGGCACTGTGAGTGCAGACGTCGATGTGTCCCATTATCATTCATATCATATCACATCATAATGTATCATATATTTCCTTATTTGAGTCAGCTTCTTGAGCCGTATCTGGCCGTGCAACACTCACAGTGTCACATACTGTATGCAGAAGTATTATTTTAAGCAACACATTAAGTTGACGAAACACTCGAGTCAAATGTAATTAAAGTCAGATCCACTCGTGTCTTGGACGGGGCAGTGATATCATAAACCTGTTAATGTACGCATTCAAACACTTTCTCTATTACCAGCTGTATTCACCTTGCAGGTGCAGCTATGTGGCTTTTATCCTGGATAAAGTGTTTAAAGGGCCCATGTCATGGCCATTTCCACTGATCATAATTACATTGTTGAGGTATACTAAAATAGATTTATACTGTGCAATTTTCCAAACTCACATTGGTTTCGCATACAGCATCTCTGTCAAGCATGTGTATTCAGCAGTATTCACTTTCTCCACTAAACGACTCGTTGGAGCTCTTGCCCCCCCCTCCCTGTGAGCCTAGTGTGCTCCGATTGGTCAGCTCGGCCACTCGTTCTGATTAGTCAACCACCAGAGAGGCTGCGCCCATGTCAGTGCTTTTCCCGGCTGCTCTCAGCGTAACATCAGTCTTATCATGGCGTCGGTACAGCGGTATATTTTATATACATATATATTTTTAACTGTTGTTATAGAAGAGTGTGACGGCCCCAGGGCCTTTGTCTTACGATGGGGTGGAGCTGAAGAGGGTAATCAGCGCGATCACGGACACCTCCGGACACTACGGCCCCAGTCTCTCTCCAAAGCGGCTGCAGGAAGACTAACTCTGCGATCCTCTCAACCACCTATCTTTGCATTTACCACAATAAATGTGCCGTGGTTTTGTAAACTCGTGTATGTCTCCTTGTCTTTCCGTTGTGGCCTACGAGCTACTCTCATAACAAAGAGTAAGTTATTTTTACCCGTTATAAACTACTACTGTTTGATGAGAAATCAAATCATGGTTTGCTATATATGAATTCAGGGAAGAAAGGATAGGCCTACTAAGTATTTCCATTAAACTTTATTTTTAGAAATGTACAAAATGAACATAAATATACATATATACACGGTATATCATCCATTCCTCCTCCTCTTGCCTGCGCACAGCCGGTGCGGTGCGGTGCCTTTTAGCACGAGGCCTCAGTAGTAGTAGAATCCCTTCCCCGTCATGGATTGTCCGCCAGGATCTGGCTGGACGAAATCAAATGCAAATCACAAAATATTAGAGAAACTTAGTTGTTTTAGATTCGTTAGTAGTAGTTGTGTAATGAACAGCTTGCCTGCTAATATGCTAACCTAGCTTTGTTTACCTTGGTAGCTAACACGATATGAACGTTAGCTTGGAGGAAAGGCAACTATAATGCAGTGTAATAAAACTACTATGAACAAAAGCTAGTGGTTCATATTAGGCTAGCAATAACGTGTTTATAATTGCAATCGTATACGGGTATTCTGCTACCATACAATGTAACTTGCATGAATACATTGTTTTGCGCTAGCATACAGCTAGCCTCGTTAGCTACATGCAGTATATGTACGGTCACAATGTACGGTAAACCGGAGTATACTGTATGAGTATTCCGTGTGTGTGACTGCAGACATTCTCCTGCCATGACAAACATGTAAGGCCATCTGCTGACATTGTAGTTGATATATTTAAATGCTAGCAACGTAGCATCACAAAAATGTTTTTCTGACCAAAACTAGCTCAAGCTCCGTGTGTTAGATCGCTACGCCAGCTATAATGTAATTACGTTTCGCGACTGACCGGCAAATCACCCGCAGTATACTGTCAATAGGTATTTTGTGTGTGAATGCAGACATTCTCCTGCTATGAGATACATGTATGCAAGGCCATCTGCTGATATTAGAGTTGATATATGGAAACTCTAGCAACTTAGTTAGCACAGTTAGCACTGTGTCAATGGCTTAGCAGTCCAACACAGTTTACACATTTAAACAGTCTTGTTTGATAAATACACAAATAACAATGCAAACTTACAGGTTGTATACCCAGATCTTCCCCTGCTCCAAACGGTCCAAACAAGCTGTGCATATCCGGCCTCAAACTGGGCAATGTTTTGGAAGCTTTCGTCTGTGAAATGCCGGTTCTTCGAACCTCTGGAGGAGGAACACGCCGCTGCTGGTGTGGCCATAGCTCTTCGGGATTGGTCCATTTCGTTCCGGGTACCGCATGACATCAGGCGGTACCCGGAACTAAATGGAAGACTCAAATGGGCAGTGACGTATCTCCAACGAGGCGTTTTGGGGAGGTATTTTCTGTGTTAGAGTTTTACTCGCTACAGGGTGTACTTTGAGGGTTTTGACTCTGCACACCGTTTACATGCATAAAAACCTTCATAACACACAAGGGGACGGGTAATAACCGGAAAAGCATGACATGGGAGCTTTAAGTCATGGATGTTTAAAGTTTAACTTCTTCATATTTGACTAATATTAAAGTTCACTTTTCATTCAGGAAGTATGACGCTGCGCTGTCAGTACGCTTGTCCATGTTTGAGATTGGTCGAATGCTCCAAATACCACCCCTTTCATGTGAACGCGCACCTAACTAGATAGGACACGGCTGGCTTGAGCGATCCACTTGATAACCAGCGTCGTAGTACAGTTTAGCGCCAGCGCGTATGTTTTGGATTGGGCCAACCGGCTAACTCAAACATATCCAGGTTAGGAAAATCCGGCTTCGTAGTACAGGCCTCTGGTCTGTTTAATAAAGCAAATCTGCCACTTTTATATTGTAGAATTTGTTAAAGGGACCATGTCATGGCCATTTCCACTGATCATAATTCCATTGTTGAGGCAGGGCTCTCGACTAACTTTTTTCACCATCCTCCCGGAACCGTCCCGAAATACAATCTAAGCCGTCCCGAAATTAATGTGGATCATCCCGAATTTAAAATATTTGTTTTTCTACATTATCATTAGTTAAAATCATTCAAAGTGACCTTTAACATAAATAAAACATCATACAAATCATTAGATGATAATTCATCAACCTTTTTATTTGAGTAAATCAGTCAAACACATAAACAAAGGCCAAATATATTTAAAAAAAAACACACAAGCGAGAAAGTTACTCTAATATTGAATCCAATCAAGTCCCATCCGATTAACAAAAAAATCCAACACTCTGTCCTGAAGACAGAAGACAGAACCCAGAGTAACCACTAACCAGGATGACAGTCTGTAACACAGTCAGGAGACCTTTACAAACTGCCCCGCCCCCTCGCACACAGGAGAGAGCTCTCTCGTCTGGATTGGAAAGATCGAAAATACATCATAGACGCATTTTGTAGTCTTATTGCATATTAGAAACGGAGTTGGCGAAACTAAAACTGCAATATAATGTTCATGTAGCAATAATACATATGACATATGTTTTAAATGTCTCCAGTACCGATAAAAAGACCACTGTTGGTACCACTGTCTTTAATAATTCCGGCCCGCGGCCCGTTTAATGCCGGGGCTCGGTACCCATCCCTACATGGGGAGAGGCGAAGCATATTGCTAAGGACTAAATACGATGGAGAGTTCTCATCTCAGCTGCAATGACATGTCTGGAAACCCCCTCTAGGGTGCCCCATGCATAGCGCGCCGTCAAAAGCTGCTTCATAAGTTACGTTTTGTTTCTCCGCACCGCTCCGGGGTAAAAAAAATGGTAGTTACATCACAGCTGTGCGGCTGGCTGACAGCTGTAGCTACGTACTGTGTGTGTGTGTGTGTGTGTGTGTGTGTGTTTCGCGGGTTGCTAAATGCTTTGTGTGTGTTTATGTTGACAAGGAGGTTTAATAACTGTGTACTACACAAAACGTGCAGTCAGTTTCATTTTCATCGCCGTTCGTAGTAGAGTTAGCAGGGTATTTTTATTTTAACTCTCGTCCCAAATTCGTCCCAAAATTCATTTGTATCCTCCCCGACCCGATTTTTTTCGGCCCCGGGACGACGGGAGGTCCTTAAGCTCGAGCCCTGTGTTGAGGTCTACTAGAATAGATTTATATTGTGCAATTTTCCAAACTCACATTGGTTTCTCATACAGCATCTCTGTAAACTACTTGTATTCACTGAATTTCACTCTCTGCCTTTAACGGCTCGTTGTAGCTCCAAAAGCTCCAGCCCCCACCCTCCCTGTGAGCACAGTGTGCTCTGATTGGTCGGGACGTTGTGAATCGCGCTGAGCTCCGTGGAGGTGTTGTTTCCTTGTTAGCGATACACAGCCAAACAGAGCCAAACTCATCCTGAGCACACACAAAGTCACAGCCGAAGTAAAAACAATAAGTGTGGCTTGATATTGAGTAAGAAAAAGGTTGATAAACGCTGTGAGAATGGGTCTGCAGAGAGAATTTCGCCGCGATCCCAACTGTCTGTTATCAGCCTGCAGCCAGGGAGGAGAAATCAGCTGAGCTGCCTGCTCCCTGCACACAGATGTGTGTGTGAGGAAGTCCGTGGATTGGTCAATTTGGACCAATCAGCGGGGGCTTAACGTAACGGCTCCGCGGACGTAACGTAACGGCTCCACGGATTGGTCCATTTCGTTCCGGGTACGGCTTGACATCATGCCGTACCCGGAACGAAATGGAAGAATCAAATGGACAATGACGTATCTCCAACGAGGCGTTTTGGGGAGGTATTTTCTGTGTTAGAGTTTTACTCGCTACAGGGTGTACTTTGAGGGTTTGTGACTCTGCACACCGTTTACATGCATAAAAACCTTCATAACACACAAGGGGACGGGTAATAACCGGAAAAGCATGACATGGGCCCTTTAAATTAAAGCAGTCTTTAAAGGTAGGGTAGGTAAGTTTGAGAAACCGGCTCGAGATCGCTAGAATTTGAAAATACACAACCGGAGAAAATCTGCCACTTCCTTATAGAGCCCCTCCTCCAACACACACGAACGCGCACATGACCAATGAGGGCACAAGATAAGTTTGTGCACAGATGGAAGGCTGACACGCAGGTAGGCCCTCCAATCATTTTAGCCGGGCCGGCTAGCGCTACGGCTTCCACAGATGACATTTTTTTATGGATTTTTTGTCAAAGCACTTCAGATATTCATTGCTATCGGGATGTTAAGAGCATTCCATGGAATATAACAAAAAGTGTATCTCGAGCCGGTTTCTCAAACTTACCTACCCTACCTTTAATTGTTTGTCCTAAACATAGCAATATATGCTTTTGAAATGTAACATGTCTTTGAAAAAATAACAGTATACAGTTTATATTGTGTATCACCTTTAGCTTGAAAATACATAGATGTGTTTTTTTCATCTATAAAATAAATAAATAGACAGACAGACACTTTATCAATCCCAAATTGGGAAATTATTTAACAGCAGCAGTGTGTTCAGGTATTAAAATATTGAAAGTTGGAATAAAGTATAAACTACACAACACAAGTCTAATGTACAGCAATCCATAAGATAAGTCCGATATGTCTGCATAACATGATTCCTCCTCCTCCTCCTCCTCCTCCTCCTCCCATGGACATATTACTTGAAGGGGAACTTGAGAGTGTGGTTGGGCCTGTCACTACCCGATCTGCAGCCCTGGCCTATCTGCAGTGCGCATGTGCGAGATGGTCCGCCATATTTGACAACTACATACGGCAACTCTACTAGGACACTTGACACAGTGGCTTTTGGCAAAGCAGAAAAAGAACCGAGAGAGATGAGTTATTGTTATTACAACGTGACTTCACTATTATTTAACAACTCTTTTTATTGGGTTCTTTTATTTGGGTTTAAGTACATTGTCAGAATAAGTGAGAAATGGATTTAACTTCTGTTAGACAGCTATCATACTGAATAAATATTTACTGTGAATGTATGCAAACATGTCTAGCATATAGCTGTCTAACAGAAGTTACATCCATTTCTCACTTATTCTGACAATGTACTTAACCCCAAATAAAAGAACCCAATAAAAAGAGTTGTTAAATAATAGTGAAGTCACGTTGTAATAACAATAACTCATCTCTCTCGGTTTTCGGAGTTTTCTTTGTGTGCTTTGCCAAATGCCACTGTGTCAAGTGTCCTAGTTGGGTTGCCGTACGGAGTTGTGCAATACGGCGGACCATCTCGCACATGCGCACTGCAGATAGGGCAGGGCGGCAGATCGGGTAGTGACAGGGCCCATAGACTGTATAAAGGTTGGGCCACACAATCCAGCTGTGGAATCAAGCTCGAGAATATTTTCAAAAAATACAAGCAGGACACAAGCGACATTACTTTCAAAATAAAAGCACAAGTGTTCAAAAACAAGTTTAACAACATTGCCTTTATATAGACATTTATAATATCGATTGGGAGAATATAGAAATGATGCGTAATGTGTCTGATTGTGTTATTTGTGTTTTTGAAATATCATAACATGATACCATTATTTAAAAAAAAAATGAATACAATATCAATGTCATCCATTATGAGGATTTAATCAATATTTACTGTAATGCAGTAGAAATACTATATGTATTTGGTTGATGAATGCAATAAGAAAACATAATAATAATCACAAAAATATCAATGAGAAGAATAAACAAATGGTATTATTTATTGTCTATAAGCATTATTTGTGCTTTGCTGATACATTTATTAACATTGTACAAGTCATGTTCGTCTTACAGCTGCTTACACAGAAGCCTTTTAACTTGTTTTAGCACCTACCGTATTTACAATGTTGTTTTTAAACTATTCTGCATCTCTTTTATGCATTGTTTGAATGGATCTGTTGTTCCATTATGTTTATTTATTGTGTTCCTCTCTGTTGTCTTATTATTAAGTGTTAATGATTCTGTAAAGCACTTTGAATTGTTATAAAGCGCCCCTAGTTACACCAATCAGCGTGCGATTACCGTACAGCCAATCACAATGCGTGACGTCATTGGTAAGCGACGGACCCCGAAACATACAGATGGAACATCTTATTTCAGACTCCAGCTTACTGCTTCCTGCCTACTACCTGCCAGTTACCTGCCTAAGACCTGCCAAAGACCAGTATCTGGGAATGTTAAGCCCTCCCACTATTTTCCAAGAGGGCGTTGCCAGATTTTCAATTTCAGGATTTAACCAGGAGATGGCGCTTCCTTCACAAAAACAGGAAGAGAACTTTCATGAACTTTCAGTTTTGTTTAGAAGAGCATTTGAACACATCAATATTTTAGATCAAATAAAGTATATCTAATCTTGTAATTCAATAATATATAGTCTTTATATATTAAATAACTATGGCCAAACTAAGACTTAGTTTTTCACAAGAGAAAATGCAGATATTATAATTATTATATTCAATATATTTATTCAGACAATGTGAGTAGGAATACAGAAATTCTGCTCCCACCTAAGGCCAACGTTGCAATATTACAACATTTCCCTAAAAACTTACCAAAACGTAAACATTTTTAAAACTCTTTCATTTCTGCTCCAGAGGCCAGGGGTTAAATTGGGATTTGATATGCGGGGGGGCTCTGTTAGAAGGTGCGACGGGGGGGGGGGGGTGTTGTCGGCCGTAAGCGAACCGGGCCGTTGGCGTCCGGCCGTTCTGTGATTCTCCAGAACTCACAGCTGGCCAGGGATAAGTCCCGACTCTCCCAACGGCCAATCCGTGCCTCCCCTGACTGCACGTTGCTGACACGCACCGCTGCAAACTCTCTGCACGGAGGAGCCGCAGAGGAAGAGACACACGTTCACTAAGCCGAAAAAACTATATCCGGTCACAGTGATCTGCTATTTTAAAGTAAATTCAACACATATCGACCCTAAATATAGCATATATTAAGAACGAGAAAGTGTTAACATCGTTTTTTGTAAACATATGACAAATGTGCGAGGGTGATGACATCAGAGCATCGTCCTATGGGCTTAGCCCCGGACAGGTACAACAGGTATTCACTCAGAGGGGGGTAGGTACTAAATGCCACCCATTTACATGTAGGCAAACAGTCAAAAATCAACATACAGTAGGGGGGTGGGGGATGGTGAACGGTATGTGGGTATGTGGGACACTGAAAAGTCTATGTTAAAAAGCCTCAGTCACCTTAATTCATGTAATAAAAACATCTCAGGTCAGTAACACTGAAAGCTAAATGTTACCATGTTCAGCTATGTTACTATTTATAATGTTATTGTTGTTACAACAGAAGACGTTTTTCTATATATTGAAGTTAAATGCATCAATCTGGTGCACTTTGAGGTCAAAATTAAGAGATTTATGGATACCGCTGGAAAAAGCTGCATATGCCGAGCCTGTACGTAGCGCTGTAACTTCCTCCACAAAAGCAGCCTTCTGTTTATTCAACGTGGTGGGGGCCGAGGGAACCGGGCAGAGTTTTTCGCCGGTCAACGTGTGTGAAAGTTTAAATCTTCCTTATTGAGCTTTAAAACAAATGAATAACGACTATATATAATAATAAAATAAACACCGGCTGTTGTTATGCCTGCTGTAACGTTAAATTACTCCGTTCTCCTCTTAAGTAATTATGCCGTTACAAGCTTCATAGTTGTATTTATCATCTAAATTTGCCGAAACAAGTTTAATATTCTGAAAGCCAAGACTTTGTTTATTTGAAATCAGATGAAAACAAACTGTAACGGACCCTGCCGTGTTATCTATGATTACTATGCCTTACTGTACATTCATAATTTCAGCCGGAGGGAGGGGTGCGGCGCTGCGGAGGAGCAGATTGCGAGTGAGGTGCCTGTCATCTTCCCTTTACAAGCTTCACAAATGTATTTATCGTGTGATTTTGGAAATAAAAGTTTCATATTCTGAAAGCCAAGACTTTGTTTATATATTATACGTGGGTAGCTATGACGTCAGAAGGAGTTACCGTAATTTGCAGCGACTTGACAGACATCTGCAAAGTCCTTATAAAATGATAGAATTTAAAAGAGTCTTGAAAAAGCATGGTGATGGCAATAAATGCATTAGTGTCTCGTTTGCATACTGTCTAATATCTACTTTATGTTGTAGTAAAACATCTCCTTAATAAAACTGTATTTATTGATATTTCTCGCTAAAGACTGCATTTTACTGTACTACATTGAACACATCTTGCTGACGTTATACATGCCTCCTCGCCCAATACACACTTTTACTGAATTGCGCCTGAATGCACCTTAACTGAAATCACCTCCGTCACTTTCTACTGAGAGCTAACGTTAACTCTCCTGCAGATTCCAACATGGATAGCGTTGCAAAAGCATGACAAATATAGTTTGCACTTAATTTTGTATAATAAGAACTCGATGCTGTAACTGCAGACTATGAGTTTAAATTGGGTACACTAAGATTGTTGAAAGATAATTCATTGCTCACAGTAAAACAAACGGCGAAATACATACAGAGGAATTAATATCAAATAGGCGCATTAGTAACTTACTCTTACATAACCGTTGGGTTATAAAGTAGTAGGGAATAGTTTTAACGGAGGTATTTTACCGCACAACATGCACGGCAGGAGAGCCTCTGAGCCCCGCGGCCGCATCACGGTGCCCGGGCCAACGCTTAGAGCGGCATAGGGGAACAGTTTGCGGAGTTGATTCTTAATACATACTCTTAACTTAACCACTTTTAACAGAATTGCGTCGGTAAGCACTTGATGCAAACTTTGCCCAACAACTTTGCGTGAAGAAATAGACTACATGAGCACGACAGGGCTGAGTCTAACTTTAACAGCAGTAATGGCGCTGGCATGCATTAAAATGTCGATGTTTCGTTCAAAACAGTGAATACAAGAAAAGTAAATAACACTTTCTAGTTAAAAAGCAGTAATTAATAACTCAGGTGGCATGCTTACTTGTTTTACGATGGTTTGAGGAGGATCCGCTGCAAAGAGGAACAGGAAGTCTCACACTTTTTTGATTATTATTCAAAATTATTATTCTCGTTTGAGGGCATGGCATGACCGTGGCGTTGAAAAAAGCATTTTTATTACGTTTTCCAAAACGTCTTTTTAAAGAAAGTTCAGAAAATGTGATATTAATTTACAAATTAATGAGTTCTTAAAACATGTTCTCATTGTTGCTTACGTGTTACTTATTTAAACGCACATTGAAAAAAAACTAATTTAGGGCAAGTAAATTACATAAAAAAATTGAGTTTTGTTGACTTCACCATCGGAACAGTTTTTACAGTGTAGAGGAGGGGGAGGGGAGCCATGACTGACTGTACTTCCTGTCTGCTGTGTTTCAGCTTCACTCAGAGACAACATGGCGTCCAAGTTAGAGCAAGATCTCTGCTGTCCGGTCTGTCAGGAAGTCTGTAGAGATCCTGTCATTCTGTCCTGCGGCCACAGCTTCTGTAAAGCCTGTCTGCAGACCTGCTGGGATGGGAAAGAAGTGAAGGAGTGTCCATTTTGTAAGAGAAGAATCTCAAAAGATCCACCTTATAACTTTGCTTTAAAGAACCTGTGTGAGACCTTCTTACAGGAGAGAGATCAGAGACCTCCAGAGGCTCTCTGCAGTCTGCACTCTGAGAAACTCAGACTCTTCTGTCTGGACCATCAGCAGCCAGTGTGTCTCATCTGCAGAGATTCAAAAACACACACCAACCACAGATTCAGACCCATCGATGAAGCTGCTCAGGATCTCAGAGAGGAGCTCCAGAAGTCTCTGCAGCCCTTTCAGGAGAAACTGAAGCTCTTTGAAGAAGTTAAAGTGGAGTTTGATCAAACAGCAGGACACATGAAGGTCCAGGCTCAACACACAGAGACGCAGATCAAGGAGCAGTTTAAGAAGCTTCACCAGTTTCTAGAAGAGCAAGAGGAGGCCAGGATGGCTGCACTGAGGGAGGAAGAGGAGCAGAAGAGGAAGATGATGGAGGAGAAGATGGAGGCTGTGAGCAGAGAGATAGCAGCTCTTTCCAACACAGTCAGAGCCACAGAGGAGGAGCTGAGAGATGAAGACGTCTCCTTCCTGCACAACTACAAGGCTGCAGTGGAGAGGCTGCAGCGCCCCCTGCTGGAGGATCCACAGCTGCCCTCAGGAGCTCTGATAGACCAGGCCAAACACCTGGGCAACCTCAGCTTCAACATCTGGAGCAAGATGAAGGACATGGTGTCCTACTCTCCTCTCATCCTGGACCCAAACACTGCTAATCCATTCCTCATCCTGTCTGAAGATCTGACCAGAGTGAGACAAGGAGGGAGACAGAAACTTCCTGATAATCCAGAGAGGTTTGATAGATACGGCTTTGTTCTGGGCTCTGAGGGCTTTAACTCAGGGACTCACAGCTGGGATGTCCAGGTTACAGACAGTACACTCTGGGCACTGGGTGTGTCAGCAGAGTCTGCCCAGAGGAAGGGAGACACACAGTCTGGATTATGGAGAATATGTTTCTATAAAGGTAAATACACAGCACGGCCACCATCAGCTCCAGACACTCCTCTCAGCCTGAAGAAGAAGCTCCAGAGGCTCAGAGTGGATCTGGACTGGAACAGAGGAAAGTTGTCGTTCTCTGACCCTGACACTAACACACACATACACACCTTCACACACACTTTCACTGAGAAGATGTTTCCATACATTAACACTGTGGAGGAAGTGAAGATATTACCACTGAAGGTGTGTGTGACAGTGGATCAGAGCAGGTAGAGATACACAGGATCATTATATCTGTGATGATCATCTCTTAAAGGGATCATTCACTGACCTCTGAACCTGTCCTCCTGCTGTCTCTTTATTCTAAACATGTTTTTATTCTTGTTGTTATTGAGTTTGATAATCTGCTTTTTGATCATAGTGTCAACCTCTATTAAATTGAAACACGTGCATTTAGCAGACACTTTTATCCAAGTAACATCATGTTCATCAAATACGCTGAACTGCTTCCTTTAGAGGAAATAAGAGATATATATTCTTTACATTTGAAATGATCTCACCCAGATTCAGATCTTTATGTCAGGTTATAGTTTAACCTTCTCTGTTTTATTGAAACTATGTCGTTATAACTTGTTCATTTGTGATTTGTGCTTGATGGGAAAATAAATAAAAAATATGTTTAATCCAACTGCAAGTTTGAGCAGCGAATCATTTGTTAGATACAAAATAAAATGCATTTTAATTAAACGATGTTTTGGCTTGTGTAACCATTAGCCAATCAGCAACCAAGGTAACCCCCCCCCCCCCCCCCCCCCCACCTTATCACCTGAATCTCCTCCGCACAATTAATGTAAATAATATCCTACTTTTAAATGTTGCTAGCAGTAATTTGTCCCTTCATAGTGTATACTTGACAGATATATATCTTTCACTGTCAAGATGTATCTTACTTTTTAGTTTAGTTCAATTTTGAGATATTTATATTTAATGTATGTGTTAGTTTATTTTCTACAATTGTTTTGATTTCCACATTATGTCCAATGCCTTGTTTATATGCTGCTGTGACGAAAATTAGGATAAATAAAGTAAATCTCATCTTAACTAGTACTTGTAACACAATACATTTTAAAGTAACCCTCCCAGCCCTGTCTAAGCTGAACAAATGTATTTACATATACATTTAATAGATTGTATTATTATCCACCTTTTTGTTTTATGTCCTTTTATTTAAAACATTCTTTGAGACTTCTTCTTCTGGTTCAAATTTCAATACATTTAATTTGTATAATCACTCTTTTGTCTTTATTCTACATGAAAATGTTAGAGATTCCATTCAAATCTGTTGATTATTCAGATCTTCCTCAGGAATAGTATGTCACATTTTTAATGCTAAATGTATATCATTTTCTCACAGGATATAGAATGAGACAACACAGTTTGTATCCATTGTGTATGAATGCTTCAGCTCTTCAGACCAACATAGTAAGATGTGAGCATGTTCCTAATTGTGTTGGTATGCAGCCTAGGTCTGGTCTGTTTAATAAAGCAAATCTGCCACTTTTATATTGTAGAATTTGTTCAATTAAAGCAGTCTTTAAAGGTAGGGTAGGTAAGTTTGAGAAACCGGCTCGAGTTCGCTAGAATTTGAAAATACACAACCGGAGAAAATCTGCCACTTCCTTACAGAGCCCCTCCTCCAACACACACGAACGCGCACATGACCAATGAGGGCACGAGATAAGTTTGTGCACAGATGGAAGGCTGACAGGCAGGTAGGCCATCCAGTTATTTTAGCCGGACCGGCTCAGATGATTGGTCGTACTTTTTACAGTATTACGGCTTCCACAGATGACATTTTTTTATGGATTCTTTGTCAAAGCACTTAAGATATTCATTGCTATCGGGATGTTAAGAGCATTCCATGGAATATAACAAAAAGTGTATCTCGAGCCGGTTTCTCAAACTTACCTACCCTACCTTTAATTGTTTGTCCTAAACATAGCAATATA
The DNA here is from genome assembly GCF_902827165.1 of Trematomus bernacchii. Lineage (NCBI taxonomy): Eukaryota > Metazoa > Chordata > Actinopteri > Perciformes > Nototheniidae > Trematomus > Trematomus bernacchii. The sequence goes on from NW_022987593.1 coordinate 17,763,342, forward strand.
TGCTTTTGAAATGTAACATGTCTTTGAAAAAATAACAGTATACAGTTTATATTGTGTATCACCTTTAGCTTGAAAATACATAGATGTGTTTTTTTAATCTATAAACTAAATAGACAGACAGACACTTTATCAATCCCAAATTGGGAAATTATTTTACAGCAGCAGTGTGTTCAGGTATTAAAATATTTAAAGTTGGAATAAAGTATAAACTACACAACACAAGTCTAATGCACAGCAATCCATAAGATAAGTCCGATATATTCATGAAAACTCCCCAGGAGGCACCAACACAAACGTGGCCGAGTGGACTCCGGAGTTTGCTGCATGAGTTGCACTGTATGATCTGTGGTGTAGTGGGCTGACACTCAAAAACTGAGTAGCCAATGGGGACGCACCCCTGAAAGTCCCGCCCACCTGGGACGTTTGTTTCAAAATCGAAAACAAAAAATGAGGGAGCGCAAAAGAGAAGAGCTGCAGCGAGAGCAAAAGTCAGATCATTGAGAAAGAAGCAACAAGAACTGCAAACAAAAAGATATGTTAAAACAAAGAAAAAAGACTTATAGTTTACATGATTACACAAATGATTTGAGTTTTATTTTTGAAATGTATTTTATTTTGCTTGACTCAGTTTTTTTTCTTTTAAACTCATAGTTTTGCTTTATTCTGAGAAAGTGTTGCTTTATCTTTATGAAACAAAACTAATCCCATAGCTCGACAGCTGGAACACAAACCACCAAATACAAAAAAATAATTCAGATCCAGTCGTCATGACTCCACTCCGGAGGGATTCCCCGATCATTTCTTACAGTTTCTCATCAAGGGGGTGTCTCCTGTCCCCGGGACAAACACACTGCCTGAGGAAGGTTATGTGTATTTTCTTTGTCATTAACCTTTTTCGGACCACTTATTTATTTATTTTGGTGACGATCCGTCCTCCATGCTGCTACTCTGGTTCAAACTGCATCCACCAAACAATATGATTTATTTCGACCTCCCCAAAATAACCAAAATCTGACACGGTGTGAGATGTCTTTTTTAGCTGTTGTTGTCATTTCCTGCGATCTTCTTCATGCAGTCAGTCACAATGAATGAATGAATGGGCGTTTCTTTGACTATTTATAGGCAAATATGGGCGTTACGTGAAGCCCGCAAAAGCTGCGCCGCATTACGAGTTGATTGTGATTTAGGCGGGGAAACCGGCGTAGGATGTGCCGTACGCAAGTCCTGCTCCGGTACGCAGTCTTTTATGAATCGGAAAGTGTCGGTGCGTATTTATTTGCTTTGTCCTACGTAAGCAACCTTCCCGCTAAAGAAGGGCTTCCAAATCCGGCAGCTACAACACCTGCTCTGCCGGATATGGAAGCCCCTCTTTAGTTTTGTACCTGCTGGGCCAAGAGTAAAATGCTTTTGTGAGCACAAACTACAGGGGAACAGCCAACACCAGTGTGATTTTGGTGACGTTGTGACTATCCTGGACAAAGATATAGGGGGGGTTCCAAACTACACTTAAAAACTGAAGTTTGTTCCAATACGAAGATTGTGTCCTTAAAACGAGCCTCCTCGCAATTGTATGCACATTATTTATTCAGCCGTTTGCTGTTTAATCTGATGGGAAATATATCATTCAAAACAGAGAGAAAAGCTTAGGAAACTAGGCGAATGCTCAATACAGGCGATGACGTCACCTTTGCGCGTCCCCGCGAACAGGGCTTCAATCTACGGCATGCCTTCAACCTACGGCACAACACCAGTGTAGGTACCATATGTGTTCGGCCTACCAGATGTGTTCGGCCTACCAGATGTGTACGCTTACCAATGACGTCACGCATTGGCTGTACGGCAACCCAAGAGGACATTTTACACGGCCAAATTCCGAATGTATTGAAACTCAACGTAAGAGCTTGAGCCTCTTCGGGGGGTGCTAACATTTAAACATACACTTCATTCTTTACTTTGTCCGTTATCATATGTAGAAGATATTACTTTTTTCTCCGTCATGTTGTTTCCATAGCAACAACTTCAAAATAAAAGCATCTAAATAAAACAGGAAGTTAACCTAAATTACATTTAAGACACTGCAACGAAAGTAACAAAAACAATGTAATATCCTTTTCCGTTTCACAGAACACAAATTGGGTTATTTACATAATTATGTTTACACTGTCGATTGATATATATATATATACAAGGGTGTAACTTTGGTTTGAGAAGTGGGGGGGACACAAAACAGGGGGTCCTCCACAATGAAACATTTTCTCAATTTAATTCCATTTCCTGCCTTTCTACAAATATATTAGGGACTACAGTGTTAACAAATCCAAGAAAAATGTGTAGTGTATATAATGAGTGTGCACAGATTTTTTTCTTTAAATTGAAGCTAAAAGCATCAATCTGGTGCACTTTGAGGGCAACATTAAGAGATTTATGGATACAGCTCTCAACACTCATATGAAACAGAACTGTATATATTTCAATAATCAAAAAGCCATTAGAATATGCTCACAACTAATAACAAATCATTGATAAACTCCTCTCTCCTATCTTTATCTTACCTAGTCTGCATTCTTTCTTTTTATTTATGCATATTTGACTAATCACTCCCCTTTTAAACTGTGTTTTTTATTTTGTACTGACCTATAGTACACATTGGAAGGATTTCTTAACTTATTTTATATACAACTAATAGAAATATTTGTTTACATAGATGACCAAACCGTTTGAGACCCACTGAGATAACTTAGACTAAAGTTTACAATCCTAATCACTCAGAGTCCTTTACCTCACTGAGCTGACGTTATCTCTCTCAGTCCGACAGGAGAGGACTCTCCCTCTCCTTATTGTTGAAACAGCTTCTAATCTCCGTTAGCTTCGAGCTAGCACCAGATGCTAACAACAACCCCCGTAACTCTCTATGTCTCTCTCTCTCTGTCTCTCTCTCTTTCTATCTCTCTCTCACAAGATGCGCTCGTGCCACACACAGACAGACACTCCTCCGTGACGATGACCGCTTGCGTAAAAAATAAATAATAAACACATTTAAAAAGTGGGGGGGACACAAATGGGATTTTGAAAAGTGGGGGGGACATGTCCCATGTATATATATATATATATATATATATATATATATATATATATATATATATAACTTATATTAGATATCCTATTGTAATATATTTGTCGATGTTGTTGTGATTATAATGTATTGCATTATTTGCAGTATTTTCTGTAATTAAAAATATGTTTCACAATACATTTTACCAAATAGTTCCAAATGACATAGATGAGTTAATTTTCTAAAAAAAGATACTGTCTGCATAACATGATTCCTCCTCCTCCTCCTCCTCCCATGGACATATTACTTGAAGGGGAACTTGAAAGTCTGGTTGGGCCTGTCACTACCATGGATGTATAATAAGAACTGGATACAGCGTGGGAGGCGGGGCCTCATTCATTCCTATGAGAGTTGCTCATTCGCGCATGATGATAAAATGGCCCAACTTTTGAGAAAGCGAAACGTCACAGATTACCCGGCATGCCTGAGAAGTACCCGTATGTGCTCTCATAGCGCATGCGCAACTTTAACCATGCCCCCCAAAATGCTCGTTCACATCAAGCACGTCAATTTGCGTACACGTAACAGCAGCCCACGTTCATGACAGCATGGTAATGGTTTGTTATTATGATAGATTTGATATTAACGAGGCAGCAGTTAGCAGCTAGCGGTTAGCTAGTAATTATGCTAATTTACACATCAATCGTTATGTACTTTTATATTACGCTGTAACAGGATCTAGTGATATCCAAGCAACAGAGCTTCATTTAGCATGAAAGAATTATTGCACTGTATATATATGAGTTATTGTTATTACAACGTGACTTCACTATTATTTAACAACTCTTTTTATTGGGTTCTTTTATTTGGGTTTAAGTACATTGTCAGAATAAGTGAGAAATGGATTTAACTTCTGTTAGACAGCAATCATACTGAATAAATATTTACTGTGAATGTATGCAAACATGTCTAGCATATAGCTGTCTAACAGAAGTTACATCAATTTCTCACTTATTCTGACAATGTACTTAACCCCAAATAAAAGAACCCAATAAAAAGAGTTGTTAAATAATAGTGAGGTCACGTTGTAATAACAATAACTCATCTCTCTCGGTTTTCAGAGTTTTCTTTGTGTGCTTTGCCAAAAGCCACTGTGTCAAGTGTCCTAGTTGGGTTGCCGTACGGAGTTGTGCAATATGGCGGACCATCTCGCACATGCGCACTGCAGATAGGGCAGGGCGGCAGATCGGGTAGTGACAGGGCCCATAGACTGTATAAAGGTTGGGCCACACAATCCAGCTGTGGAATCAAGCTCGAGAATATTTTCAAAAAATACAAGCAGGACACAAGCGACATTACTTTCAAAATAAAAGCACAAGTGTTCAAAAACAAGTTTAACAACATTGCCTTGATATAGACATTTATAATATCGATTGGGAGAATATAGAAATGATGCGTAATGTGTCTGATTGTGTTATTTGTGTTTTTGAAATATCATAACATGATACCATTATTTAAAAAAAAAAATGAATACAATATCAATGTCATCCATTATGAGGATTTAATCAATATTTACTGTAATGCAGTAGAAATACTATATGTATTTGGTTGATGAATGCAATAAGAAAACATAATAATAATAACAAAAATATCAATGAGAAGAATAAACAAATGGTATTATTCATTGTCTATAAGCATTATTTGTGCTTTGCTGATACATTTATTAACATTGTACAAGTCATGTTCGTCTTACAGCTGCTTACCCAGAAGCCTTTTAACTTGTTTTAGCACCTACCGTATTTACAATATTGTTTTTAAACTATTCTGCATCTCTTTTATGCATGGTTTGAATGGATCTGTTGTTCCATTATGTTCATTTATTGTGTTCCTCTCTGCTGTCTTATTATTAAGTGTTAATGATTATGTAAAGCACTTTGAATTGTTATAGAGCGCCCCTAGTTACACCAATCAGCGTGCGATTACCGTACAGCCAATCACAATGCGTGACGTCATTGGTAAGCGACGGACCCCGAACACATATGGTCGGGCGAACACATAGAGGGGCCGTTTCTCAATCGCGAGGATATTGGCTTCCAAGCCAATATTTCAAGGATGCTACGTCATCAAGTGGCGCAGCAGGACCGTTCCAATGTCCAGCATACTTGGAATTCCACCGAAATTTCGAGGCTGCACATGGGTAGACTTTGCGTCCTTAAAATCCCCACAATGCTTTGCTCACGGACCAATTTCCCCAAATCTGTGGCGGAAAATGTAAGGCGGGGCCTCTCATATGACGCACACCTGCACACTTGTTAGCCTGTTCCACTCTTCTTCGTTTTCCGAAGCCGTGGCTTGGAAGCATACTTGCTTCGTTTCTGAAGGAAGTGACTTGGAAGTACGCGACTACCAAGCCAGCATCCTCGAGATTGAGAAACGGCTGGGGTGTTTCTCAATTGCGAGTAAAGCTGCTCCAGAGCCACTATTTCAAGCATACTACGTCATCGAGTGCCGCCGAAGTACTGTTCCAATGTCCAGCATACTTGGAAATCTACCGAGCCCGGCGTACTCCGTTTGGAGAAATTTCGAGGATGCACATGAGTAGACTCCGCTGTCTTAAAATCCCCACAATGCTTTGCGCACGGACCAATTTCCAAAATCTGTGGCGGAAAATGTAAGGCGGGGCCTCTCATATGACACACACCTGCACACTTGCTAGCCTGTTCCACTCTTCGTTTTCCGAATGCCAGGAAGGATTCTTGCCTCGCTTCTGAAGCAAGATGCTCGGCAGACATGTGCTACCAAGCAAGCGAACTCGCAATTGAGAAACACCCTTGGTACTGACACCGGCACCGCCCTTTATCATAATTTTTTTTAAACGGCATCATGTAAAAAAAAAACAGGCAGTCGCTTGTTTAATTCTGTTGCGGTCTAGATTTATTAAATTGTTTGTTTCCTTCTGCGCTGCATTGCGTGCGTTGCGTGCGTGGCATGCGTGGCGTGCATGGCGTGCATGGCTTCCTTCTGGAGGTAACGGGGAGAAGCGCTCTGGCAGCGGTGCCGACCCCTGGTCTATAGCATAACGATAGCTAATTCTCTAAATGAATGGTTTTCTTTACATGGCTGATTATGTGTTAGTATGAATAACATCATTATGAAATCTGCCATTGTGATGAAGTCCAGGATAATTTGTTGATGGAGTGTTGACAGGTTCTTAGAGATAAATGGGTTCAATGTTTTAAACTGATGCCATATACTTGACAGATATTTGAGTTTGGTTTGTGAAACCTTCCCACTATGGGAGCATACTTCACCTCTTTAACAACATCTTAGTTAATAATGTAACTCACCCACTATAACCTTTATTCCAGCAATAAATCCGCACTTTAGACTGAGACACTCCCTGAGTTACATGAGAGCGAACAGAGTTCAGCAGAGGAGGCGTGACAGAGCTCCTCCCTCACTGACTCACTGAGACACACCAGGAAACAGTTTGTTATTCTCCCTCACTGCAGAGAGAGAGGCGGACTGAAAAACAGACGATCACATTCACCTTCAGACCAAACTAACAACTTCGGCTGAGTTCAGCTACAGGAGAGAAAAGTGGAAACTACAACACTGCTGCTTCAACCTGGGGACCCCCCTGAAGGTGAGTCTCCAAACATCACTCAAAGAGAATTTCAGTGAAGTCAGTAGAGGAGGGGGAGGGGAGCCATAACTGACTGTACTTCCTGTCTGCTGTGTTTCAGCTTCACTCAGAGACAACATGGCTTCCAGGTTAGAGGAAGAGCTCTGCTGTCCGGTCTGTCAGGAAGTCTTTAGAGATGCTGTCATTCTGTCGTGCTGCCACAGCTTCTGTAAAGCCTGTCTGCAGACCTGGTGGGAAGGGAAAGAAGTAAAAGAGTGTCCAGTTTGTAAGAGAAGAATCTCAAGAGATCCACCTTGTAACTTTGCTTTAAATAACCTGTGTGAGACCTTCTTACTGGAGAGAGATCAGAGACCTCCAGAGGCTCTCTGCAGTCTGCACTCTGAGAAACTCAGACTCTTCTGTCTGGACCATCAGCAGCCAGTGTGTGTCGTCTGCAGAGATTCAAAAACACACACCAACCACAGATTCAGACCCATCGATGAAGCTGCTCAGGATCTCAGAGAGGAGCTCCAGAAGTCTCTGCAGCCCTTTCAGGAGAAACTGAAGCTCTTTGAAGAAGTTAAAGTGGAGTTTGATCAAACAGCAGGACACATGAAGGTCCAGGCTCAACACACAGAGACGCAGATTAAGGAGCAGTTTAAGAAGCTTCACCAGTTTCTAGAAGAGGAAGAGGAGGCCAGGATGGCTGCACTGAGGGAGGAAGATGAGCAGAAGAGGAGGATGATGGAGGAGAAGATGGAGGCTGTGAGCAGAGAGATAGCAGCTCTTTCCCACACAGTCAGAGCCACAGAGGAGGAGCTGAGAGCTGAAGACGTCTCCTTCCTGCACAACTACAAGACTGCAGTGGAGAGGCTGCAGCGCCCCCTGCTGGAGGATCCACAGCTGCCCTCAGGAGCTCTGATAGACCAGGCCAAACACCTGGGCAACCTCAGCTTCAACATCTGGAGCAAGATGAAGGACATGGTGTCCTACTCTCCTCTCATCCTGGACCCAAACACGGCTCATCCAAGACTCATCCTGTCTGAAGATCTGACCAGAGTGAGAGCAGGAGAGATACAGAAACTTCCTGATAATCCAGAGAGGTTTGATAAACACCCCTGTGTCCTGGGCTCTGAGGGCTTTAACTCAGGGACTCACAGCTGGGATGTCCAGGTTACAGACAGTACAGTCTGGATACTGGGTGTGTCAGCAGAGTCTGCCCAGAGGAAGGGAGACACAGAGTCTGGATCATGGGGAATAGCTTTCTATGAAGGTGAATACACAGCATTGTCAGCATCAGATCCAGACACTCCTCTCAGCCTGAAGAAGGAGCTCCAGAGGCTCAGAGTGGATCTGGACTGGAACAGAGGAATGTTGTCGTTCTCTGACCCTGACACTAACACACACATACACACCTTCACACACACTTTCACTGAGAAGATGTTTCCATACATTCTCACTGTGGAGGAAGTGAAGATATTACCGCTGAAGGTGTGTGTGACAGTGGATCAGAGCAGGTAGAGATACACAGGATCATTATATCTGTGGTGATCATCTCTTAAAGGGATCATTCACTGACCTCTGAACCTGTCCTCCTGCTGTCTCATTATTCTAAACATGTTTTTATTCTTGTTGTTACTGTCAACCTTTATTAAATTGAAACACGTGCATTTAGCAGACACTTTTATCCAAGTAACATCATGTTCATCAAATACGCTGAACTGCTTCCTTTAGAGCAGGGGTGCCCAACCAGTCGATCGAGATTCCCAGTCCATCGCGAGATGTGTCTAAAAATAGAACAACAATATTCTGTTTTATCGTTAATGTCCTATAACATAATCTTCCTGTGCCAGAATAATGCACTTGAATGCATCAAAGCTTTGTGATTGGCCGGCGTGACCCCATGTGTAGGGGCGTGGCTGGTGGGCAGTGGGCACTAGTTCGCTGACGTTGTCCGTGTCAATAGGAGTGACAGTCCGCACACACACAAGACCGCAATTATGGCAGAAGCAAAAAAGCCCAAAATATATAATTTTCACTCCGAGTGGGAGGATGATTATTTTTGTATCTATTCCAATTCAAAGTCCATCTATCTCATCTGCAATGCGAGCGTGGCTTTATCGAAGAAGGGTAATTTAGGAGCGGCATTTCAAAACAGTGCACAAACGCTACGAGACGGAATTCCCTCCGCCCTACGTTCCCAAAAGGTGAGGGACCTGAAAGGACAGCTAAATGCACAGCAGTCCATTTTCACCAGGCCCAACAACAAGAGCAAGGCTGCTACCATAGCATCTTATCGTGTCAGTCACGTTCTTGCGAAACACATGAAGTCTTTCAAAGACGACGCCGACGCGCTTTTGGGGGACAATAAAAATAAACAGTGGCGTTTTCTCCTGGAGGCCAAGGGACGCCAGGTTTCCCCTGTTTTTTCGGATTGTAGTTATAATTTAAATAAATAAATAAAAACACTTTGTTTTGTTTCGATAATTCTCCTTTGCTGTGTGTTGCTGCCGGCCCGTCTCTCCCCCACTCTAAGTATTTTACAAAGAGTGAAACAAACAGCGCCCCTCTAGATGTTATGGTGAAACAGTAGATTGCATTCACTGTTGCGAGAGGAGGCCAGTCGGATCAGGCTTCCCTTGGTGAAAAAAATTGAGGGATTGACCAATCAGATGAGGCCCACGTGATGCCCCTGCCAACCTGTGATTGGTCAGGGCCATGCCAAGGGAAGCCAGCTAACTCTGGCTTCCCTTCAGAGGCGGCTGGCGATTTCACCTGAATAGATGAGATTGTTTATATTTTTTAGTTACTTTTGGACTACGGACTGAGCTAATTACAGAGACGAGGACTGTTGCTGCACTTGCCGTGTGTTAGAAAGGGAAGGGAAGAGAAGGTGGACTATCACATGCAAATGTTTCTGTACATAATTGTTTTTGAATTCATGTGTTTCACACACGCCTACTGATACTTTGATGTGAACGTAACAAAAGGTCTCCTGATTTACTTTGTGAATGAATGCTTCTTTTTTATTCATTACCGAATCTGCACTGCGCATTGAGCGGCTGGTATTGCATTTGGGGGGGGGGGGGGGTGTGTCTGCATAAATTAATAAGAAAATGCTTAAATTAATAAAACGAGAGTTTCGGCTGGAGAGTGCGTGCGGACCTGTCGGTTAGATAACAGGCGTGTGCAAGTCCTGCATCTGTGTGATACAAATGTGTGTAAAATGATACCGGCGCTGTAATCACTCATCTGGTTACGTTATTGACCACCCCCCCCCCCCCCCCCCCAACCAACCCAAAAAAATGGGCTTCCCCTACATTTTTCCCCACGCCACGCTACTGAAAATAAATAACAGTAGCATTTCAACAGGTTTTTGATATAATAAAAACTCAAGTTAGATACCGTTATTAATCACCTGTAAGTTTTAGTTTGTTTGAACTTATTCATTATAATTATTGTACAAAATGGTATAAGAATGCAAACTTAAATTGATTATAGTCTATTATCAATTCAGGTTAAGATACTAGTGTTGCTTGCATCCTATTTTAAAGGCATTTCTTTTTATACTCTACTAAAATGCAACAAAAAAAGGGTTTGATTCTATTAATTTTGTCTTTTTTATTGCACTCTGGCAGCAGATTCCTGAGTAGCTTCAGATCTGAGTTGTTTTATTAGTAAGCCTAATTTATACTTTTGTAGCAACACTATTTTTATATAATGGCAAAGAAAGGGTTCAGAGTCTTTTCTTTTTTTCCTGTATCATATGTGGCAGCACTGTTCAATGTTTCTTGAAAACATTACCCACTGTAGTTTGTGACGTGTGAATAAACTCCCAACTCTGTATCAACAACACTGTTGTGTAACTTCAGTTAAATACTTGTATGTGTGTAGATTAGAAATAAAGGATAAAGGATCTGCAGTATTTTATGAAGTATTAATCGTACAAAGGTCAGTTTTATACAAGTAGAAGTGTGTATTTACCTGGTAGTAGGCTGTCAGTAATGGCTACACCTCTCTATTTGGACTGGTAGATCTCGGCAGACTGGCAACTTTAAAAGTAGCTCTCGGTTCAAAAAAGGTTGGGCACCCCTGCTTTAGAGGAAATAAGAGATATATATTCTTTACATTTGAAATGATCTCACCCAGATTCAGATCTTTATGTCAGGTTATAGTTTAACCTTCTCTGTTTTATTGAAACTATGTCGTTATAAATTGTTCATTTGTGATTTGTGCTTGATGGGAAAATAAATAAAAAATATGTTTAATCCAACAGCAAGTTTGAGCAGCGAATCATTTATTAGATACAAAATAAAATGCATTTTAATTAAACGATGTGTTGGCTTGTGTAACCATTAGCCAATCAGCAACCAGGGTAACCCCCCCCCCCCCCCCACCTTATCACCTGAATCTCCTCCTAGAGCACCATTGTGTTCTTTGTAACCAAATCTCTCTCAGAGGGGCGTGGGGAGGGGCTCCTTATTTTCATCTAAAGTAACAGACAGAGAATCAGCACTTTGGAAACAGGGCTGAAACAGAGGGGATTATGGGACGCTGCAATGATCTGTTTGGTGTTTCAGCCAATCAGAGACAGGCTCTGTATATATCTGAGACCTATAATATATTGATGAAAAACAGTATAATAGGAGACCTTTAAAGTAACCCTCCCAACCGTGAGCAATAGTGACTTTTTGTCAAATGACAGGGTTGGAGATGGACTTGGACAGAAGGTGTTTGATCATAAAGGTTGAGGTTCACGCACTGAACGTATTTATTTCCTCCCATCTGGCCCTGAATGCCTCCATGATGGGAGTTCAGTGAGTCAGCAGCAGATGAACGTCAGCAAAAAACAAACCAAAACGCCTCACAAAGAGAGACATTCTTACATGGAGCAGTACGAGGCACGCCAGGAAATGACATGTTTTGCTTCGGCCTGCACGGAGCGGAGAAGCTGTCATGAGAGTCTGAAAAGTCTGAAACACCTGCTGTAACATTTAACTGAAAACACAACAGTTATATTACCGAAAGGCCTCTGGGGATCTTTATAAAGGCCCTTTTAACATCAGGGGTGAGCCATTAGAGGCACAGAAACGTTAAACTTATCTTACAAACTCAATCGACTATAAATAATGTGAAAAGATGTATCAGTATTTTATGATTTCCTGTATCTTTTAAAGGTTTTTGACGTTGCTTGATAACTGGACTCCACCACTTCTCCCTTTAAAACCTGTTCTGTATATATTGTCTTCACACTGTACATTTATATTTAATTAAGCATGCTATTTCTTGCACAATTAATGTAAATAATATCCTACTTTTAAATGTTGCTAGCAGTAATTTGTCCCTTCATAGTGTATACTTGACAGATATATATCTTTCACTGTTAAGATGTATCTTACTTTTGAGTTTAGTTCAATTTTGAGATATTTATATTTAATGTATGTGTGAGTTTATTTTCTACAATTGTTTTGATTTCCACATTATGTCCAATGCCTTGTTTATATGCTGCTGTGACGAAAATTAGGATAAATAAAGTAAATCTCATCTTAACTAGTACTTGTAACAGAATACATTTTAAAGTAACCCTCCCAGCCCTGTCTAAGCTGAACAAATGTATTTACATATACATTTAATAGATTGTATTATTATTCACCTTTTTGTTTTATGTCCTTTTATTTAAAACATTCTTTGAGACTTCTTCTTCTGGTTCAAATTTCAATACATTTAATTTGTATAATCACTCTTTTGTCTTTATTCTACATGAAAATGTTAGAGATTCCATTCAAATCTGTTGATTATTCAGATCTTCCTCAGGAATAGTATGTCACATTTTTAATGCTAAATGTATATCATTTTCTCACAGGATATAGAATGAGACAACACAGTTTGTATCCATTGTGTATGAATGCTTCAGCTCTTCAGACCAACATAGTAAGATGTGAGCATGTTCCTAATTGTGTTGGTATGCAGCCTAGGTCTGGTCTGTTTAATAAAGCAAATCTGCCACTTTTATATCGTAGAATTTGTTCAATTAAAGCAGTCTTTAAAGGTAGGGTAGGTAAGTTTGAGAAACCAGCTCGAGATCGCTAGAATTTGAAAATACACAACCGGAGAAAATCTGCCACTTCCTTATAGAGCCCCTCCTCCAACACACACGAACGCGCACATGACCAATGAGGGCACGAGATAAGTTTGTGCACAGATGGAAGGCTGACAGAAAGGTAGGCCATCCAGTTATTTTAGCCGGGCTAAAATGATTGGTCATGCTTTTTACAGAACTACGGCTTCCACAGATGACATTTTTTTATGGATTTTTTGTCAAAGCACTTAAAATATTCATTGCTTTCGGGATGTTGAGAGCATTCCATGGAATATAACAAAAAGTGTATCTCGAGCCGGTTTCTCAAACTTACCTACCCTACCTTTAATTGTTTGTCCGAAACATAGCAATATATGCTTTTGAAATGTAACATGTCTTTGAAAAAATAACAGTATACAGTTTATATTGTGTATCACCTTTAGCTTGAAAATACATAGATGTGTTTTTTTAATCTATAAAATAAATAAATAAATAGACAACACTTTATCAATCCCAAATTGGGAAATTATTTTACAGCAGCAGTGTGTTCAGGTATTAAAAATATTTAAAGTTGGAATAAAGTATAAACTACACAACACAAGTCTAATGCACAGCAATCCATAAGATGAGTCCGATATGTTCATGAAAACTCCCCAGGAGACGCCAACACTAACGAGGCCGAGTGGACTCCGGAGCTTGCTGCATGAGTTGCACTGTATGATCTGTGGTGTAGTGGGCTGTCACTCAAAAACTGAGTAGCCAATGGGGACGCACCCCTGAAAGTCCCGCCCACCTGGGACGTTTGTGTCAAAATCGAAAACAAAAAATGAGGGAGCGCAAAAGAGAAGACCTGCAGCGAGACCAAAAGTCTGATCATTGAGAAAGAAGAAACAAGAACTGCAAACAAAAACCTATGTTAAAACAAAGAAAAAATACTTATGGTTTACATGATTACACAAATGATTTGAGTTTTATTTTTGAAATTTATTTTATTTAACTTGACTCAGTTTTTTTCTTCTTTTAAACTCATAGTTTTGCTTTATTCTGAGAAAGTGTTGCTTTATCTTTATGAAACAAAACTAATCCCATAGCTCGACAGCTGGAACACAAACCACCAAATACAACAAAATAATTCAGATCCAGTCGTCATGACTCCACTCCGGAGGGATTCCCCGATCATTTCTTACAGTTTCTCATCAAGGGGGTGTCTCCTGTCCCCGGTACAAACACACTGCCTGAGGAAGGCTATGTGTATTTTTTTTGTCATTAACTTTTTTCGGACCACTTATTTATTTATGTTGGTGACGATCCGACCTCCATGCTGCTACTCTGGTTCAAACTGCATCCACCAAACAATATGATTTATCTCGACCTCCCCAAAATAACCAAAATCTGACACGGTGTGAGATGTCTTTTTTAGCTGTTCGGACGTAATTTCCTGCGATCTTCTTCATGCAGTCAGTCAAAATGAATGAATGAATGGGCGTTTCTTTGACTATTTATAGGCAAATATGGGCGTTACGTGAAGCCCGCAAAAGCTGCGCCGCATTTCGAGTTGATTGTGATTTAGGCGGGGAAACCGGTGTAGGATGTGCCGTACGCAAGTCCTGCTCCGGTACGCAGTCTTTTATGAATCGGAAAGTGTCGGTGCGTATTTATTTGCTTTGTCCTACGTAAGCTACCTTCCCGCTAAAGAAGGGCTTCCAAATCCGGCAGCTACAACACCTGCTCTGCCGGATATGGAAGCCCCTCTTTAGTTTTGTACCTGCTGGGCCAAGAGTAAAATGCTTTTGTGAGCACAAACTACAGGGGAACAGCCAACACCAGTGTGATTTTGGTGACGTTGTGACTATCCTGGACAAAGATATAGGGGGGGTTGCAAACTACACTTAAAAACGGAAGTTTGTTCCAATACGAAGATTGTGTCCTTAAAACGAGCCACCTCGCAATTGTATGCACATTATTTATTCAGCCGTTTGCTGTTTAATCTGATGGGAAATATATCATTCAAAAGAGAGAGAAAAGCTTAGAAAACTAGGCGAACGCTCAATACAGGCGATGACGTCACCTTTGCGAACAGGGCTTCAATCTACGGCAAGCCTTCCACCTACGGCACAACACCGGTGTAGGTACCATATGTGTTCGGCCTACCAGATGTGTTCGGGGTCCGTTACGCTTACCAATGACGTCACGCATTGGCTGTACGGCAACCCAAGAGGACATTTTACACGGCCAAATTCCGAATGAATTGAAACTCAACGTAAGAGCTTGAGCCTCTTCGGGGGGTGCTAACATTTAAACATACACTTCATTCTTTACTTTGTCCGTTATTATATGTAGAAGATATTACTTTTTTCTCCGTCATGTTGTTTCCATAGCAACAACTTCAAAATAAAAGCATCTAAATAAAACAGGAAGTTAACCTAAATTACATTTAAGACACTGCAACGAAAGTAACAAAAACAATGTAATATCCTTTTCCGTTTCACAGAACACAAATTGGGTTATTTACATAATTATGTTTACACTGTCGATTGATATATATATATATATAACTTATATTAGATATCCTATTGTAATATATTTGTCGATGTTGTTGTGATTATAATGTATTGCATTATTTGCAGTATTTTTTGTAATTAAAAATAAAAATGTTTTACAATACATTTGACCAAATAGTTCCAAATGACATAGATGAGTTAATTTTCTAAAAAAAGATACTGTCTGCATAACATGATTCCTCCTCCTCCTCCTCCTCCTCCTCCTCCTCCTCCTCCTCCCATGGACATATTACTTGAAGAGGAACTTGAAAGTGTGGTTGGGCCTGTCACTACCCGATCTGCGGCCCTGCCCTATCTGCAGTGCTGATGTGCGAGATGGTCCGCCATATTTGACAACTACATACGGCAACTCTACTAGGACACTTGACACAGTGGCTTTTGGCAAAGCAGAAAAAGAACCGAGAGAGATGAGTTATTGTTATTACAACGTGACTTCACTATTATTTAACAACTCTTTTTATTGGGTTGTTTTATTTGGGTTTAAGTACATTGTCAGAATAAGTGAGAAATGGATTTAACTTCTGTTAGACAGCTATCATACTGAATAAATATTTACTGTGAATGTATGCAAAAATGTCTAACAGAAGTTACATCCATTTCTCACTTATTCTGACAATGTACTTAACCCCAAATAAAAGAACCCAATAAAAGAGTTGTTAAATAATAGTGAAGTCACGTTGTAATAACAATAACTCATCTCTCTCGGTTTTCTGAGTTTTCTTTGTGTGCTTTGCCAAAAGCCACTGTGTCAAGTGTCCTAGTAGAGTTGCCGTATGTAGTTGTCCAATATGGCGGACCATCTCGCACATGCGCAGTACAGATCGGGCAGGTGGACCAATCGGGTAGTGACAGCGAGGAAATGAAAAATAAGAGAAGTGAAACGCAGCCCAGGAAACAGTGACAACATGGCGTCCAAGTTAGAGGAAGAGGCTCTCTGCAGTCTGCACTCTGAGAAACTCAGACTCTTCTGTCTGGACCATCAGCAGCCAGTGTGTGTCGTCTGCAGAGATTCAAAAACACACACCAACCACAGATTCAGACCCATCGATGAAGCTGCTCAGGATCTCAGAGAGGAGCTCCAGAAGTCTCTGCAGCCCTTTCAGGAGAAACTGAAGCTCTTTGAAGAAGTTAAAGTGAAGTTTGATCAAACAGCAGGACACATGAAGGTCCAGGCTCAACACACAGAGACGCAGATCAAGGAGCAGTTTAAGAAGCTTCACCAGTTTCTAGAAGAGGAGGCCAGGATGGCTGCACTGAGGGAGGAAGATGAGCAGAAGAGGAAGATGATGGAGGAGAAGATGGAGGCTGTGAGCAGAGAGATAGCAGCTCTTTCACACACAGTCAGAGCCACAGAGAAGGAGCTGAGAGCTGAAGACGTCTCCTTCCTGCACAACTACAAGGCTGCAGTGGAGAGGCTGCAGCGCCCCCTGCTGGAGGATCCACAGCTGCCCTCAGGAGCTCTGATAGACCAGGCCAAACACCTGGGCAACCTCAGCTTCAACATCTGGAGCAAGATGAAGGACATGGTGTCCTACTCTCCTCTCATCCTGGACCCAAACACTGCTCGTCCAAACCTCATCCTGTCTGAAGATCCAACCCTGTCTCCTAGAAATTACGTTCCCACAAAACTAAACTGCATTCTCAAATACGTTTTGCAAGAAACGTATTTCCTTCCACGTTACGTTTGTTATGAACATATCTTAAATACGTTTATTTTCTACATATCTTCTAGAAACCTATTTTCTCCCACATGACGTTTGTTATGAACGTATCTTAAATACGTTTGCTTTCTACCTATATTTGCCATTTCTTTTCTAGCTTATAATAATGATAATAGTCATTTATTAATATAATTTTAGAGCAAACTTATTTTCGCGCTGGCTGGCGGCTGACTTTTCAGTTGACCAAATCCGTTATTATGCTGGTTAATGGTTAATAATCAAAATATTGTTTGTAGTCGTTTCATACAGCATTCTCAATTACGTTTAATTTTGTCCCACGTTACGTTTGTTCTGAACATATCTTAAATACGTTTGCTTTCTACCTATCTTTGACATTTATTTTCTAGCTTATAATAATGATAATAGTAATTTATTAATATCATTTTAGAGCACACATTTGTAATCGACGATCGGGCTTGATATCCTATGGTTAAATTAAAATCAGTAGGCGAGGCTGTAATTTCGCCAGCTGCGAGGCAGAGTTTTAACATGCCAAAAAGCTGCTGTGTCGTTTATTGCACCTCAAACACCTCAAACTTCCTCTAAGGACAGCAGAAGAGCTCTGTGGCTTCAGGCTTGATCGCCGTTCAAATGACAGCGTTGGTTTCCCCAAAAGTGGGTGAGGCTGTGACGTAGATTTTACTCTCATCTATTATTCAAAACCATTCTATTTAATCCAAACGTAAATTACATGCCAGTGTTTTATCTTTTTATTAAGCGATTTGTTTATGTTGTTTAACTCATAGATATATATAAACATATGTTTTTATATATATCTATGGTTTAACTGGGAATGTTTTCACATTGAACCGGAAGTACGTCACTTCACTTTGTCTTCTTCGTCCCTTTTACGTTCCAGACAATGCATGGCTCAGCGTAACAGACTGAACAGCGACCCCAGGTGTGTCTACATTGGAATTACATCTTCATTACTGAAGGAAAAATACTTTACCTTGTGTTTGTTAACTGGGTTTTTAATGCAGTTGGCTTTTCTTAATGGTTACAATATTGCTATGAGTTACAGTATATATCTGAAGCAAATTATGTTTCTGAAGATGTGTAGTCAATTCCACCCTTCAATGTAGCATAAATGTGAACTCTCATTACAGGAACAATACCGGAAACAGACGTAGGAAAGATCCTCAGCTCGCTGATTGGATGTTTTAGCCGCAATGCACGTTGGGATATGGTGTTTATGCGATGTGAAATCCGAAAACATTAAAAAAAATAATAATAATACTTTATTCTGAGTGTTCTTGCTTTTCTCTTTGAAAGTCATCACATAACGGCATTGTAATACACGGTTCGGCTACATTAAATATTACACATCTGCCATAGTTCTTTATTTATAGAGCCCTGATGAGAAGACTTCTGGACTGAAGTTCTGGAAGAACTGCCGCCGAAACTGAATACGTGTCGTGGATCATAAATATATCAACAATTAAACAACATCTTACATTTCTTTTCACAAAATACGTCTCCTTGCAGTATCAATACTAATACGGCTGACTTTTATATTTGATCCAATTGGTAGATAGGTTATATTTACACCATAACGGTGCACAGCTGATAGAAAAGGACTTGTAGTTTTTAAAGATATTACTGATTTTCTTTGAATATAAGAATGTAAATACTGAGTTGAGAGAATAGTCAGGGGATTTGGGTGATGGGAGACACATCTATGGAATCACAATTTCAATAGCTTACCATTAAATGACGGATATACCTTTCTGTCTGTGATGTTTTACAAATCAGATATTAATGTGTAGAAGTAAACATGAGAAATAATATAGCAATATCCTGTACAATTATGTAAAAACATGAATAAAACTACACATCTTCAGATGTTATACATACATAAGTGTCCTACACTAATAATACAAAGTTATTATTATTATACTGTGTGTACCTTGTGTGCACCGCCTAGTGGTTAAAACACGTTATTTAATCATTTTTGTTGAATAATGTTATTTTTGTTGAATAATGTTATTTGATGAATAAAATATTAAGAGTACATACTTTCATAGGGGGAAAGTAGAAGGTCAATGATAGAAATATAGAATATAAAAAATCAAGAAGATACTGTAAGTGATCTCTACAATAAAACAGTTTAGTGCCTGATGTACAAAGATATTAATATGAGGATGTGCAAAACAGACAAACTAATTAACCTTTATTAACACATTAAACAATACTTTAGGTTTTCTTTCAAATAAGAAAAAAGCTTTGGGGGTATCTATCTACAGATAAATATTAAGCCTGACAAAGTACTTAGCGTCTAATATATTGCTTTCCTGCAATGTTAACTGTGTTGAAGCACTTATTTTAACTGATATTATATATATATTAATTATACTCTTATGTATGTAGATAGTATAAGACATGTGCAGAATTTGAGTTTAATGGTGGAGGAATACACACATATTGATAGATGTCTTGTAATGCACTGTTGAGGAACCTGTGACCCAAGTTTTTCATTAATTGCATAACTTCAACATCGTGGTGTATATGATATGTCAATACACCTTAGAAAATCTTGAAAGGGATGTGCAAAATAGCTATTATATACAGTTTTTAATTAACTATTAGTAGAGAATAACGAGTAATGAATATACTTTATAGAGATCTGCAGATAAATGTTTAGTCTTCTCAAGCACCAACTAATATCTCTCCTGATTGTTGGCACTTGACAATCACCTTTCCCTGAATTTTACTCAGGTGTAACTAAAGTCTGCTTTAAGGGTTGTTTATATTTCACATCATTAATCAGAATCTGCAAAGTAACTAAAATAAATGTAGTGGAGTAAAAATACCAGGTTAACCTCTGAATTGTAGTGGAGTAGAATTCCAAAGTAACAATGAGCTGGCATGTGGGTATATATTAATGCTTCCCATTATGGACACAAGCGATTTTCACCCATTTATTAATTACATGTTTTACATTTGTACACACCAATTTGTTTCCTATCCCCTAAACCTCCAGGGCTGTACACAGTTTAATACTGTCAACTTCTAATTTTGGGAAAAACGAAAACGTCTTTTAAAACTACAATTCCCAGTAGAGACGCTATAGAACATGTTGCGAAACACAATAGCCAGCATTTGTAGTTCTGGGGGGGGCGTTCGAGTCCAGTTTTGGAAAGTCTGCCGTGGTTTCGTTCCATTTCAAAGAGCTGTTTGGCGCTCGGCGTAACCTTGACGCACTGCCACTCCAACATCCAATCCCAGAGTTTGAAGATTAATCACGGGGTTTGTCAACAGGACTGTAGTCCCAAACGATAGCTGGGGATTATGGGTAGTGTAGTGTCTTCGGCCATCCTAAACTCTGATTCTTTTTTCGGATTTCATATCGCATTAACACCATATCCCGACGTGCATTGCGGCTAAAACATCCAATCAGCGAGCTGATGATCTTTCCTACGTCACTTTACAGCCCTGCTCACTTTTGGGGAAACCAGCTGTCATTTGAACGGCGATCAAGCCTGAAGCCACAGAGCTCTTCTGTTGTATACTGTCCTTTCTTCTTAGAGGAAGTACAGAAACACGTAACTCTGGATTTGTTTTAATGTTTGAGGTGCAATAAACGACACAGCAGCTTTTTGGCATGTTAAAACTATTATTTTCTGCCTCGCAGCTGGCGAAATTACAGCCTCGCCTACTGATTTTAATTTAACCATAGGATATCAAGCCCGATCGTCGATTTCAAATGTGTGCTCTAAAATGATATTAATAAATTACTATTATCATTATTATAAGCTAGAAAATAAATGTCAAAGATAGGTAGAAAGCAAACGTATTTAAGATATGTTCAGAACAAACGTAACGTGGGACAAAATACGTTTCTTGTTAAACGTAATTGAGAATGCTGTATGAAACGACTACAAACAATATTGTGATTATTAACCATTAACCAGCATAATAACGGATTTGGTCAACTGAAAAGTCAGCCGCCAGCCAGCGCGAAAATAAGTTTGCTCTAAAATGATATTAATAAATTACTATTATCATTATTATAAGCTAGAAAATAAATGGCAAATATAGGTAGAAAGCAAACGTATTTGAGATACGTTCATAACAAACGTCATGTGGGAGAAAATAGGTTTCTAGAAGATATGTAGAAAATAAACGTATTTAAGATATGTTCATAACAAACGTAACGTGGAAGGAAATACGTTTCTTGCGAAACGTATTTGAGAATGCAGTTTAGTTTTGTGGGAACGTAATTTCTAGGAGACAGGGTTGGAAGATCTGACCAGAGTGAGAGCAGGAGGAGGGAGACAGAAACTTCCTGATAATCCAGAGAGGTTTGATAGATACGGCTTTGTTCTGGGCTCTGAGGGCTTTAACTCAGGGACTCACAGCTGGGATGTCCAGGTTACAGACAGTACACTCTGGGTACTGGGTGTGTCAGCAGAGTCTGTCCAGAGGAAGGGAGACACACAGTCTGGATTATGGAGAATATGTTTCTATAAAGGTAAATACACAGCACGGTCACCATCAGCTCCAGACACTCCTCTCAGCCTGAAGAAGAAGCTCCAGAGGCTCAGAGTGGATCTGGACTGGAACAGAGGAAAGTTGTCGTTCTCTGACCCTGACACTAACACACACATACACACCTTCACACACACTTTCACTGAGAAGATGTTTCCATACATTAACACTCTGGAGGAAGTGAAGATATTACCGCTGAAGGTGTGTGTGACAGTGGATCAGAGCAGGTAGAGATACACAGGATCATTATATCTGTGATGATCATCTCTTAAAGGGATCATTCACTGACCTCTGAACCTGTCCTCCTGCTGTCTCTTTATTCTAAACATGTTTTTATTCTTGTTGTTATTGAGTTTGATAATCTACTTTTTGATCATACTGTCAACCTTTATTAAATTGAAACACGTGCATTTAGCTGACACTTTTATCCAAGTAACATCATGTTCATCAAATACGCTGAACTGCTTCCTTTAGAGGAAATAAGAGATATATATTCTTTACATTTGAAATGATCTCACCCAGATTCAGATCTTTATGTCAGGTTATAGTTTAACCTTCTCTGTTTTATTGAAACTATGTCTATAAATAAACTATATATATATATAAATAACTATAAATTGTTCATTTGTGATTTGTGCTTGATGGGAAAATAAATAAAAAATATGTTTAATCCAACTGCAAGTTTGAGCAGCGAATCATTTATTAGATACAAAATAAAATGCATTTTAATTAAACGATGTTTTGGCTTGTGTAACCATTAGCCAATCAGCAACCAAGGTAACCCCCCCCACCTTATCACCTGAATCTCCTCCGCACAATTAATGTAAATAATATCCTACTTTTAAATGTTGCTATCAGTAATTTGTCCCTTCATAGTGTATACTTGACAGATATATATCTTTCACTGTCAAGATGTATCTTACTTTTTAGTTTAGTTCAATTTTGAGATATTTATATTTAATGTATGTGTTAGTTTATTTTCTACAATTGTTTTGATTTCCACATTATGTCCAATGCCTTGTTTATATGCTGCTGTGATGAAAATTAGGATAAATAAAGTAAATCTCATTTTAGTACTTGTAACAGAATACATTTTAAAGTAACCCTCCCAGCCCTGTCTAAGCTGAACAAATGTATTTACATATACATTTAATAGATTGTATTATTATCCACCTTTTTGTTTTATGTCCTTTTATTTAAAACATTCTTTGAGACTTCTTCTTCTGGTTCAAATTTCAATACATTTAATTTGTGTAATCACTCTTTTGTCTTTATTCTACATGAACATTTTAGAGATTCCATTCAAATCTGTTGATTATTCAGATCTTCCTCAGAATCAGTATGTCACATTTTTAATGCTAAATGTATATCATTTTCTCACAGGATATAGAATGAGACAACACAGTTTGTATCCATTGTGTATGAATGCTTCAGCTCTTCAGACCAACATAGTAAGATGTGAGCATGTTCCTAATTGTGTTGGTATGCAGCCTAGGTCTGGTCTGTTAATCTGCCACTTTTATATTGTAGAATTTGTTAAATTAAAGCAGCCTTTAAAGGTAGGGTAGGTAAGTTTGAGAAACCGGCTCGAGATCGCTAGAATTTGAAAATACACAACCGGAGAAAATCTGCCACTTCCTTACAGAGCCCCTCCTCCAACACACACGAACGCGCACATGACCAATGAGGGCACGAGATAAGTTTGTGCACAGATGGAAGGCTGACAGGCAGGTAGGCCATCCAGTTATTTTAGCTGGGCCGGCTAAAATGATTGGTCGTGCTTTTTACAGTACTACGGCTTCCACAGATGATATTTTTTTATGGATTTTTTGTCAAAGCACTTCAGATATTCATTGCTATCGGGATGTTAAGAGCATTCCATGGAATATAACAAAAAGTGTATCTCGAGCCGGTTTCTCAAACTTACCTACCCCATCTTTAATTGTTTGTCCTAAACATAGCAATATATGCTTTTGAAATGTAACATGTCTTTGAAAAAATAACAGTATACAGTTTATATTGTGTATCACCTTTAGCTTGAAAATACATAGATGTGTTTTTTTAATCTATAAAATAAATAAATAGACAGACAGACACTTTATCAATCCCAAATTGGGAAATTATTTTACAGCAGCAGTGTGTTCAGGTATTAAAATATTTAAAGTTGGAATAAAGTATAAACTACACAACACAAGTCTAATGCACAGCAATCCATAAGATAAGTCCGATATGTTCATGAAAACTCCCCAGGAGACACCAACACTAACGTGGCCGAGTGGACTCCGGAGTTTGCTGCATGAGTTGCACTGTATGATCTGTGGTGTAGTGGGCTGTCACTCAAAAACTGAGTAGCCAATGGGGACGCACCCCTGAAAGTCCCGCCAACCTGGGACATTTGTGTCAAAATCGAGAACAAAAAATGAGGGAGCGTAAACGAGAACAGCTGCAGCGAGAGCAAAAGTCTGATCATTGAGAAAGAAGCAACAAGAACTGCAAACAAAAAGATATGTTAAAACAAAGAAAAAATACTTATGGTTTACATGATTACACAAATGATTTGAGTGTATTTTTGAAATTTATTTTATTTAACTTGACTCAGTTTTTTTTCTTTTAAACTCATAGTTTTGCTTTATTCTGAGAAAGTGTTGCTTTATCTTTATGAAACAAAACTAATCCCATAGCTCGACAGCTGGAACACAAACCACCAAATACAAAAAAAATAATTCAGATCCAGTCGTCATGACTCCACTCCGGAGGGATTCCCCGATCATTTCTTACAGTTTCTCATCAAGGGGGTGTCTCCTGTCCCCGGTACAAACACACTGCCTGAGGAAGGTTATGGGTATTCTTTTTGTCATTAACCTTTTTCGGACCACTTATTTATTTATTTTGGTGACGATCCGACCTCCATGCTACTACTCTGGTTCAAACTGCATCCACCAAACAATATGATTTATCTCGACCTCCCCACAATAACCCAAATCTGACACGGTGTGAGATGTCTTTTTTAGCTGTTTCCTGCAATCTTCTTCATGCAGTCAGTCAGAATGAATGAATGAATGGGCGTTTCTTTGACTATTTATAGGCAAATATGGGCGTTACGTGAAGCCCGCAAAAGCTGCGCCGCATTTCGAGTTGATTGTGATTTAGGCGGGGAAACCAGCGTAGGATGTGCCGTACGAAAGTCCTGCTCCGGTACACAGTCTTTATGAATTGGAAAGTGTCGGTGCGTATTTATTTGCTTTGTCCTACATAAGCAACCTTCCCGCGAAAGAAGGGCTTCCAAATCCGGCAGCTACAACACCTGCTCTGCCGGATATGGAAGCCCCTCTTTAGTTTTGTACCTGCTGGGCCAAGAGTAAAATGCTTTTGTGAGCACAAACTACAGGGGAACAGCCAACACCCGTGTGATTTTGGTGACGTTGTGACTATCCTGGACAAAGATATAGGGGGGGTTCCAAACTACACTTAAAAACGGAAGTTTGTTCCAATACGAAGATTGTGTCCTTAAAACGAGCCACCTCGCAATTGTATGCAGATTATTTATTCAGCCGTTTGCTGTTTAATCTGATGGGAAATATATCATTCAAAAGAGAGAGAAAAGCTTAGAAAACTAGGCGAACGCTCAATACAGGCGATGACGTCACCTTTGCGCGTCCCCGCGAACAGGGCTTCAATCTACGGCAAGCCTTCAACCTGCGGCACAACACCGGTGTAGGTACCATATGTGTTCGGCCTACCAGATGTGTTCGGGGTCCGTTACGCTTACCAATGACGTCACGCATTGGCTGTACGGCAACCCAAGAGGACATTTTACACGGCCAAATTCCGAATGTATTGAAACTCAACGTAAGAGCTTGAGCCTCTTCGGGGGGTGCTAACATTTAAACATACACTTCATTCTTTACTTTGTCCGTTATTATATGTAGAAGATATTACTTTTTTCTCCGTCATGTTGTTTCCATAGCAACAACTTCAAAATAAAAGCATCTAAATAAAACAGGAAGTTAACCTAAATTACATTTAAGACACTGCAACGAAAGTAACAAAAACAATGTAATATCCTTTTCCGTTTCACAGAACACAAATTGGGTTATTTACATAATTATGTTTACACTGTCGATTGATATATATATATATATATATATATATATATAACTTATATTAGATATCCTATTGTAATATATTTGTCGATGTTGTTGTGATTATAATGTATTGCATTATTTGCAGTATTTTTTGTAATTAAAAATAAAAATGTTTTACAATACATTTTACCAAATAGTTCCAAATGACATAGATGAGTTAATTTTCTAAAAAAAGATACTGTCTGCATAACATGATTCCTCCTCCTCCTCCTCCTCCTCCTCCTCCTCCTCCTCCTCCTCCTCCTCCTCCTCATCCTCCCATGGACATATTACTTGAAGGGGAACTTCAAGGCATATTTGACAACTACATACGGCAACTCTAATAGGACACTTGACACAGTGGCTTTTGGCAAAGCAGAAAAAGAACCGAGAGAGATGAGTTATTGTTACAACAACGTGACTTCACTATTATTTAACAACTCTTTTTATTGGGTTCTTTTATTTGGGGTTAAGTACATTGTCAGAATAAGTGAGTCATGGATGTAACTTCTGTTAGACAGCTATCATACTGAATAAATATTACTGTGAATGTATGCAAAAATGTCTAGCATATAGCTGTCTAACAGAAGTTACATCCATTTCTCACTTATTCTGACAATGTACTTAACCCCAAATAAAAGAACCCAATAAAAAGAGTTGTTAAATAATAGTGAAGTCACGTTGCCCCCAGGAAGTGCGCCGGACTCAGATGAAAATATTCGTGCTGGCCAAACGGCGGTACTACACTTCTTTTTGGTTGCCAGGCCCGGAAACACTTTTTCCCATTGACTTACATGGGGAAAGAGTGGTCTGTAAATCGTTGGATAATTTTTTTTAAACTAAATAAACTACCCAGTATGAACACTTGTATAGCCCTTATTAAAAACATTCGTTCCTCAAGTTGTAAAAATGTGCCAATAACGTTATTCTGTGAGTTATTTCCCTCTGCATTATGAACGCGCATCTAACCCACGGGACCGCGCCGCCCGGCACGTTCATGTCACGTGTTCAGCACCACTTCAGTTGGGCCATTTTATCATCATGCGCGAATGAGCAACTCTCATAGGAATGAATGAGGCCCCGCCTCCCACGCTGTATCCAGTTCTTATTATACATCCATTACATGCGCACTGCAGATAGGGCAGGGCGGCAGGTCGGGTAGTGACAGGGCCCATAGACTGTATAAAGGTTGGGCCACACGATCCAGCTGTGGAATCAAGCTCGAGAATATTTTCAAAAAATACAAGCAGGACACAAGCGACATTACTTTCAAAATAAAAGCACAAGTGTTAAAAAACAAGTTTAACAACATTGCCTTTATATAGACATTTATAATATTGATTGGGAGAATATAGAAATGATGCGTAATGTGTCTGATTGTGTTATTTGTGTTTTTGAAATATCATAACATGATACCATTATTTAAAAAAAAAATGAATACAATATCAATGTCATCCATTATGAGGATTTAATCAATGTTTACTGTAATGCAGTAGAAATACTATATGTATTTGGTTGATGAATGCAATAAGAAAACATAATAATAACAAGAAAAATATCAATGAGAAGAATAAACAAATGGTATTATTTATTGTCTCTAAGTATTATTTGTGCTTTGCTGATACATTTATTAACATTGTACAAGTCATGTTCGTCTTACAGCTGCTTACCCAGAAGCCTTTTAACTTGTTTTAGCACCTACCGTATTTACAATGTTGTTTTTAAACTATTCTGCATCTCTTTTATGCATGGTTTGAATGGATCTGTTATTCCATTATGTTTATTTATTGTGTTCCTCTCTGTTGTCTTATTATTAAGGGTTAATGATTATGTAAAGCACTTTGAATTGTTATAGAGCACCCCTAGTTACACCAATCAGCGTGCGATTACGTACAGCCAATCACAATGCGTGACGTCATTGGTAAGCGACGGACCCCGAACACATACAGATGGAGCATCTTATTTCAGACTCCAGCTTACTGCTTCCTGCCTACTACCTGCCAGTTACCTGCATAAGACCTGCCAAAGACCAGTATCTGGGAATGTTAAGCCCTCCCACTATTTTCCAAGAGGGCGTTGCCAGATTTTCAATTTCAGGATTTATCACAAAAACAGGAAGAGAACTTTCATGGACTTTCAGTTTTGTTTAGAAGAGCATTTGAACACATCAATATTTTAGATCAAATAAAGTATATCTAATCTTGTAATTCAATAATATATAGTCTTTATATATTAAATAACTATGGCCAAACTAAGACTTAGTTTTTCACAAGAGAAAATGCAGATATTATATAAAAAACTAAAGTTAAAATCTTGTTTTTAATGCCCCAAGAGCAATAAAAACACTTGGTAAAAAAATCCTGAGTGAGGCTTTCATAAATTGCATTTAGCTGACGCTTTTATCCAAAGCAACTTACTATTTAATAAATGATAAATGATTATTCATAACAAATATGAGTGATGTGTGATTATTATTCATGCTATATACTGATATAGGGCTAAGTAAGCAATCAATCCTGCAAATTAACCCTTAGTTGTTCAATATATTTATTCAGACGATGTGAGTAGGAATACAGAAATTCTGCTCCCACCTAAGGCCAACGTTGCAATATTACAACATTTCCCTAAAAACGTACCAAAACATAAACATTTTTAAAACTCTTTCATTTCTGCTCCAGAGGCCAGGGGTTAAATTGGGATTTGATATGTGGGGGGGCTCTGTTAGAAGGTGCGACGGGGGGGGGGGGGGGGGTGTTTTCGGCCGTAAGCGAACCGGGCCGTTGGCGTCCGGCCTATCTGTGATTCTCCAGAACTCACAGCTGGCCAGGGATAAGTCCCGACTCTCCCGACGGCCAATCCGTGCCTCCCCTGACTGCACGTTGCTGACACACACCGCTGCAAACTCTCTGCACGGAGGAGCCGCAGAGGAAGAGACACACGTTCACTAAGCCGAAAAAACTATATCCGGTCACAGTGATCTGCTATTTTAAAGTAAATTCAACACATATCGACCCTAAATATAGCATATATTAAGAACGAGAAAGTGTTAACATTGTTTTTTGTAAACATATGACAAATGTGCGAGGGTGATGACATCAGAGCATCGTCCTATGGGCTTAGCCCCGGACAGGTACAACAGGTATTCACTCAGAGGGGGGTAGGTACTAAATGCCACCCATTTACATGTAGGCAAACAGTCAAAAATCAACATACAGTAGGGGGGTGGGGGATGGTGAACAGTATGTGGGTATGTGGGACACTAAAAAGTCTATGTTAAAAAGCCTCAGTCACCTTAATTCATGTAATAAAAACATCTCAGGTCAGTAACACTGAAAGCTAAATGTGCAATACCATGTTCAGCTATGTTACTATTTATAATGTTATTGTTGTTACAACAGAAGATGTTTTTCTTTATATTGAAGTTAAATGCATCAATCTGGTGCACTTTGAGGTCAAAATTAAGAGATTTATGGATACCGCTGGAAAAAGCTGCATATGCCGAGCCTGTACGTAGCGCTGTAACTTCCTCCACAAAAGCAGCCTTCTGTTTATTCAACGTGGTGGGGTCGGGGGGACCGGGCAGAGTTTTTCGCCGGTCAACGTGTGTGAAAGTTTAAATCTTCCTTATTGAGCTTTAAAACAAATGAATAACGACTATATATAATAATAAAATAAACACCGGCTGTTGTTATGCCTGCTGTAACGTTAAATTACTCCGTTCTCCGCTTAAGTAATTATGCCGTTACAAGCTTCATAGTTGTATTTATCATCTAAATTTGCCGAAACAAGTTTAATATTCTGAAAGCCAAGACTTTGTTTATTTGAAATCAGATGAAAACAAACTGTAACGGACCCTGCCGTGTTATCTATGATTACTATGCCTTACTGTACATTCATAATTTCAGCCGGAGGGAGGGTGCGGCGCTGCGGAGGAGCAGATTGCGAGTGAGGTGCCTGTCATCTTCCCTTTACAAGCTTCACAAATGTATTTATCGTGTGATTTTGGAAGTAAAAGTTTCATATTCTGAAAGCCAAGACTTTGTTTATATATTATACGTGGGTAGCTATGACGTCAGAAGGAGTTACCGTAATTTGCAGCGACTTGACAGACATCTGCAAAGTCCTTATAAAATGATAGAATTTAAAAGAGTCTTGAAAAAGCATGGTGATGGCAATAAATGCATTAATGAATCCCCAAAATCTACAGAATACATTTCATTTCAGTATCTCAGGTCAGTAACACTCAAAGCTAAATGTGCAATACCATGTTCAGCTATGTTACTATTTATAATGTTATTGTTGTTACAACAGAAGATGTTTTTCTTTATATTGAAGTTAAATGCATCAATCTGGTGCACTTTGAGGGCAAAATTAAGAGATTTATGGATACAGCTCTCAACACTCATATGAAACAGAACTGTTATAATAATGAAGAGAAACTATGAAATAAGAAATGAATCAAATTAAAATGTAATTATCATATCATATATTATATAGTGTATTGTATTATTAAGTAATATCATGCATTAACCCCATTATAGCAGATGCCACATTGAATGGATGAACACATTTATGCATCAATAATTACAACAGAGTATTTCTAAATACAAGTTGTAAAAATACTTATATGTATTTAATACTAATAACATAATGATTCATTTTACTTTCAGATGATAATACTTTTCAGGGTTAGGGTTAGGTCTGGTCTGACAGCGCTTAGCTCTCTGCTGCAGAGAGGAAGAGAAGATCACTGCTCTAAA
This sequence comes from Trematomus bernacchii, assembly GCF_902827165.1. Lineage (NCBI taxonomy): Eukaryota > Metazoa > Chordata > Actinopteri > Perciformes > Nototheniidae > Trematomus > Trematomus bernacchii. The sequence continues at coordinate 17,793,755 of NW_022987593.1, forward strand.
CAAAGTCAAAAATCAACATACAGTAGGGGGGTGGGGGATGGTGAACGGTATGGTCAATGTTTGTAAACACAATCCCCAGGATGTGGGACACTGAAAAGTCTATGTTAAAAGCCTCAGTCACTTTAATTGATTTGATTTGATGCTCATACTTTTACCTTTACAATCGTTTGCTTTAATATTATTTCTAAATACAAGTTGTAAAAATACTTATATGTATTTAATACTAATAACATAATGATTAATTTTACTTTCAGATGATAATACTTTTCAGGGTTAGGGTTAGGTCCGGTCTGACAGCGCTTAGCTCTCTGCTGCAGAGAGGAAGAGAAGATCACTGCTCTAAACAAAGTCAAAAATCGTACATCCAAACGGAATAAATATAATTAATTGTTATTAATACGTTAAGTCTTGTCCATTGTTTTTCACTTTTATGAAATGTTTGATATTTCCGGCACAGACCCTTTCATACCGGCAATGCGCGATAGAAACAACAGGAACTGCGACAGCATAAATATGCGAACACAAACCTACAGACTGCTGGAGAAGAGATATCACAGGGGGGGGGGGTTGGGACACACACATTCCGATGGCCAATTAGTTTTAAACAAAGAGTATACTCAACATAGGGGGGTGGGGGCTGGTGAACGGTATGGTCAATGTTTGTAAACACTGTGACATTTTGACTTTATTTGATCATTTTAGTTAAAAACTAACGTTCATATTTCTCTTTTTGAGAAGAGAAATATGAATATGTTAGTGGCTGACCCAGCCCCATGGTCTGTCACAGTAGTGCGGGGAAAAGAGAAGTGCACTGTTTTGCCAGGCTGGACCTGTAATTTACAGGAAAGGAGTGCACGCTACTAAAGAGACACGCTACCATGGAAACCAAACAATGGTGTTGCTGTATTGAAGTCCGAGTGGAAACAGTCATATTTGGAGCGTTATGTTAGAATGAAACAGCCAGGTCGTGACTCACAAAAAAAAAGTGTTACTTCACTAACTGTAAGCTTGTCACTCAGAGTAACCTACAGTTAACTTAACTGTTGGAAAAGAAAGATCAGGGGGGGGAGAGAGCTGTGGCTGATGGGCAATTAGGTGTGTAAACACACAGCTGAGAGCTGCCGTTTCATTCTGACTGTTTAAAAAACGGTAACAACAGACTATTTTTATTAACGGATGCATGTCAATTTAAATCAATACATACAACTATTTTTTAAATCAATAAAAACATTTTCTAAATCCATAAAAGCATTTCAATTAATATTGGGAGTCATGTCGTTACTTTGTTGAGAATGTGGCCATGTAATAAGCGGGATAATTTGCAACGACTTGGTCATTATGGGGAAAAATAACACCCAGGGATCAAGATCCATCCGCTACGCGTCGGGATCTTGATCTGCCTGACAAGGCTCCATTAAAATATAAATATTTTTAGTGAATTACTGAGTTTAGGCACGTTAATAACATTTTAATGAATACAATATATTCATATTTGTCAGTGATTTCATGTCAATTCGGCGAACATAAACATAAATGATCGTGGTGAAGATGATGATTAAATTAGGATTAAAAATCGAGAGCCGGCTGCATTTCCTCTCGTTCGTTTTTTTCGACTAAACAACATTATTTTGTTAAATAACAACATGGTGATGTTTTGTAAATGATTACATGTCTTATTTAGCACAGACTATGATCCTATCCGTGACATATGGATCTTAACAAAGATCCGCTATACATTAGTACCAGACATACTGTACATCCAGTTTATTGTATCGAAGTTGATTTCACATGAGCTCCAGTGTGGAACCCCACTGCACCCCCTGGTGGATCAATGATCCATTGCAGCTGGCTTCACAATAATTACATTTATTTATCACGGGGGGCGGTATCAAGTCAGACTGGGGGCCGGCTCTTCATCACGAACCAATCACGGGCCGATCACGGACCAATCACGACCCAATCACGACCCTCGCGTTTCAAACTGTCTGAAATAAGATGCTCCATCTGTATGGTAGGGCGAACACATAGAGGGGCCGTTTCTCAATCGCGAGGATATTGGCTTCCAAGCCAATATTTCAAGGATGCTACGTCATCAAGTTGCGCAGCAGGACCGTTCCAATGTCCAGCATACTTGGAATTCCAACAAGGCCGCGTCCTTGGTTTGGGGGAAATTTCGAGTCTGCACATGGGTAGACTTCGCGTCCTTAAAATCCCCACAATGCTTTGCGCATGGACCAATTTCCAAAATCTGTGGCGGAAAATGTAAGGCGGGGCCTCTCATATGACGCACACCTCCACACTTGCTAGCCTGTTCCACTCTTCGTTTTCCGAATGCCAGGAAGTATTCTTGACTCGATTCTGAAGCAAGTGACTCGGAAGACATGTGCTACCAAGCAAGCGTACTCGCGATTGAGAAACACCCATGGCACTGACACCGGCACCGCCCTTTATTATCATTTTTTTTAAACGGCATCATGTAAAATGACATGTTACGCTCGTGTTGTGTTCAAGGAACCTGTCCTTGGCCAGGAAAAACAGGCAGTCGCTTGTTTAATTCTGTTGCGGTCTAGATTTATTAAATTGTTTGTTTCCTTCTGCGCTGCATTGCGTGCGTTGCGTGCGTGGCATGTGTGGCGTGCATGGCTTCCTTCTGGAGGTAACGGGGAGAAGCGCTCTGGCAGCGGTGCCGACCCCTGGTCTATTGCATAACGATAGCTAATTCTCTAAATGAATGGTTATCTTTACATGGCTGATTATGTGTTAGTATGAATAACATAATTATGAAATCTGCCATTGTGATGAAGTCCAGGATAATTTGTTGATGGAGTGTTGACAGGTTCTTAGAGATAAATGGGTTCAATGTTTTAAACTGATGCCATATACTTGACAGATATTTGAGTTTGGTTTGTGAAACCTTCCCACTATGGGAGCATACTTCACCTCTTTAACAACATCTTAGTTAATAATGTAACTCACCCACTATAACCTTTATTCCAGCAATAAATCCGCACTTTAGTCTGAGACACTCCCTGAGTTACATGAGAGGAGACAGAGTTCAGCAGAGGAGGCGTGACAGAGCTCCTCCCTCACCTGACTCACCTGAGATAAACCAGGAAACAGTTTGTTATTCTCCCTCACTGCAGAGAGAGAGACGGACTGAAAAACAGACGATCACATTCACCTTCAGACCAAACTAACAACTTCGGCTGAGTTCAGCTACAGGACAGAAAAGTGGAAACGACAACCCTGCTGCTTCAACCTGCTGACCCTCCCCCCCTGAAGGTGAGTTTCCAAACATCACTCAAAGAGAATTTCAGTGAAGTCAGTAGAGGAGGGGGAGGGGAGCCATGACTGACTGTACTTCCTGTCTGCTGTGTTTCAGCTTCACTCAGAGACAACATGACGTCCAGGTTAGAGCAAGATCTCTGCTGTCCGGTCTGTCAGGAAGTCTTTAGAGATCCTGTCATTCTGTCCTGCGGCCACAGCTTCTGTAAAGCCTGTCTGCAGACCTGGTGGGATGGGAAAGAAGTGACGGAGTGTCCATTTTGTAAGAGAAGAATCTCAAAAGATCCACCTTATAACTTTGCTTTAAAGAACCTGTGTGAGACCTTCTTACAGGAGAGAGATCAGAGACCTCCAGAGGCTGAAGCTGCTCAGGATCTCAGAGAGGAGCTCCAGAAGTCTCTGCAGCCCTTTCAGGAGAAACTGAAGCTCTTTGAAGAAGTTAAAGTGAAGTTTGATCAAACAGCAGGACACATGAAGGTCCAGGCTCAACACACAGAGACGCAGATTAAGGAGCAGTTTAAGAAGCTTCACCAGTTTCTAGAAGAGGAAGAGGAGGCCAGGATGGCTGCACTGAGGGAGGAAGAGGAGCAGAAGAGGAGGGTGATGGAGGAGAAGATGGAGGCTGTGAGCAGAGAGATCGCAACTCTTTCACACACAGTCAGAGCCACAGAGGAGGAGCTGAGAGCTGAAGACGTCTCCTTCCTGCACAACTACAAGGCTGCAGTGGAGAGGCTGCAGCGCCCCCTGCTGGAGGATCCACAGCTGCCCTCAGGAGCTCTGATAGACCAGGCCAAACACCTGGGCAACCTCAGCTTCAACATCTGGAGCAAGATGAAGGACATGGTGTCCTACTCTCCTCTCATCCTGGACCCAAACACTGCTTATCCACAACTCATCCTGTCTGAAGATCTGACCAGAGTGAGAGCAGGAGGAGAGAGACAGGAACTTCCTGATAATCCAGAGAGGTTTGATGCACACGCCTTAGTCCTGGGCTCTGAGGGCTTTAACTCAGGGACTCACAGCTGGGATGTCCAGGTTACAGACAGTACACTCTGGGTACTGGGTGTGTCAGCAGAGTCTGTCCAGAGGAAGGGAGACATACAGTCTGGATTATGGAGAATATGTTTCTATAAAGGTGAATACTATGCACGGTCACCATCAGCTCCAGACACTCCTCTCCGCCTGAAGAAGAAGCTCCAGAGGCTCAGAGTGGATCTGGACTGGAACAGAGGAAAGTTGTCGTTCTCTGACCCTGACACTAACACACACATACACACCTTCACACACACTTTCACTGAGAAGATGTTTCCATACATTCTCACTGTGGGTGAAGTGAAGATATTACCACTGAAGGTGTGTGTGACAGTGGATCAGAGCAGGTAGAGATACACAGGATCATTATATCTATGAATGATCATCTCTTAAAGGGATCATTCACTGACCTCTGAACCTGTCCTCCTGCTGTCTCTTTATTCTAAACATGTTTTTATTCTTGTTGTTATTGAGTTTGATAATCTGCTTTTTGATCATACTGTCAACCTTTATTAAATTGAAACACGTGCATTTAGCAGACACTTTTATCCAAGTAACATCATGTTCATCAAATATGCTGAACTGCTTCCTTTAGAGGAAATAAGAGATATATATTCTTTACATTTGAAATGATCTCACCCAGATTCAGATCTTTATGTCAGGTTATAGTTTAACCTTCTCTGTTTTATTGAAACTATGTCGTTATAAATTGTTCATTTGTGATTTGTGCTTGATGGGAAAATAAATAAAAAATATGTTTAATCCAACTGCAAGTTTGAGCAGCGAATCATTTATTAGATACAAAATAAAATGCGTTTTAATTAAACGATGTGTTGGCTTGTGTAACCATTAGCCAATCAGCAACCAGGGTAACCCCCCCCCCCCCCCACCTTATCACCTAAATCTCCTCCTAGAGCACCATGTTCTTTTTAACCAAATCTCTCTCAGAGGGGTGTGGGGAGGGGCTCCTTTTTTTCATCTAAAGTAACAGACAGAGAATCAGCACTTTGGAAACAGGGCTGAAACAGAGGGGATTATGGGATGCTGCAATGATCTGTTTGGTGTTTCAGCCAATCAGAGACAGGTTCTGTATATATCTGAGACCTATAATATGTTGATGAAAAACAGTATAATAGGAGACCTTTAAAGTAACCCTCCCAACTGTGAGCAATAGTGACTTTTTGTGAAATGACAGGGTTGGAGATGGACTTGGACAGAAGGTGTTTGATCATAAAGGTTGAGGTTCACCCACTGAACGTATTTATTTCCTCCCATCTGGCCCTGAATGCCTCCATGATGGGAGTTCAGTGAGTCAGCAGCAGATGAACGTCAGCAAAAAACAAACAAAAACGCCTCAAAAAGAGAGACATTCCTACATGGAGCAGTACGAGGCACGCCAGGAAATGACATGTTTTGCTTCGGCCTGCACGGAGCGGAGAAGCTGTCATGAGAGTCTGAAAAGTCTGAAACACCTGCTGTAACATTTAACTGAAAACACAACAGTTATATTACCGAAAGGCCTCTGGGGATCTTTATAAAGGCCCTTTTAACATCAGGGGTGAGCCATTAGAGGCACAAAAACGTTAAACTTATCTTACAAACTCAATCGACTATAAATAATGTGAAAAGATTTATCAGTATTTTATGATTTCCTGTATCTTTTAAAGGTTTTTGACGTTGCTTGATAACTGGACTCCACCACTTCTCCCTTTAAAACCTGTTCTGTATATATTGTCTTCACACTGTACATTTATATTTAATTAAGCATGCTATTTCTTGCACAATTAATGTAAATAATATCCTACTTTTAAATGTTGCTGGCAGTAATTTGTCCCTTCATAGTGTATACTTGACAGATATATATCTTTCACTGTCAAGATGTATCTTACTTTTTAGTTTAGTTGAATTTTGAGATATTTATATTTAATGTATGTGTTAGTTTATTTTCTACAATTGTTTTGATTTCCACATTATGTCCAATGCCTTGTTTATATGCTGCTGTGACGAAAATTAGGATAAATAAAGTAAAACTTAACTAATACTTGTAACAGAATACATTTTAAAGTAACCCTCCCAGCCGTGTCTAAGCTGAACAAATGTATTTACATATACATTTAATAGATTTGATTATTATCCACTTTTTTTGTTTTATGTCCTTTTATTTAAAACATTCTTTGAGACTTCTTCTTCTGGTTTAAATTTCAATACATTTAATTTGTATAATCACTCTTTTGTCTTTATTCTACATGAAAATGTTAGAGATTCCATTCAAATCTGTTGATTATTCAGATCTTCCTCAGGAATAGTATGTCACATTTTTAATGCTAAATGTATATCATTTTCTCACAGGATATAGAATGAGACAACACAGTTTGTATCCATTGTGTATGAATGCTTCAGCTCTTCAGACCAACATAGTAAGATGTGAGCATGTTCCTAATTGTGTTGGTATGCAGCCTAGGTCTGGTCTGTTTAATAAAGCAAATCTGCCACTTTTATATTGTAGAATTTGTTAAATTAAAGCAGTGTTTAAAGGTAGGGTAGGTAAGTTTGAGAAACCGGCTCGAGATCGCTAGAATTTGAAAATACACAACCGGAGAAAATCTGCCACTTCCTCACAGAGCCCCTCCTCCAACACACACGAACGCGCACATGACCAATGAGGGCACGAGATAAATTTGTGCACAGATGGAAGGCTGACAGGCAGGTAGTCCATCCAGTTATTTTAGCCGGGCCGGCTAAAATGATTGGTCGTACTTTTTACAGTACTACGGCTTCCAGAGATGACAATCACTTATATATATATTATTCATTCATTGCTATCGTGTCATGCTTTTCCGGTTATTACCCGTCCCCTTGTGTGTTATGAAGGTTTTTATGCATGTAAACGGTGTGCAGAGTCAAAACCCTCAAAGTTCACCCTGTAGCGAGTAAAACTCTAACACATAAAATACCTCCCCAAAACGCCTCATTGGAGATACGTCACTGTCCATTTGATTCTTCCGGGTGCGGCATGATGTCATGCGGTACCCGGAACAAAATGGACCAATCTGGAAGAGCTATGGCCACACCCAGCGGCGCTGGCCGCACCCTCTGCCAGCCTAACATTTACTGTTGGAAGCTCTGGTTCAGTTCACAATCGATCCAGTCATGCCAATGCCAAGGACCTGTTTCCTGAAATGGGAGGAGAAATCTGAGCTGTTTGTCCTACCGACGGAAGAACCACGACGAAGTCAGTGGTTGAAATGTCTGTTTAACACTGTTCCTTCAGAGGTTCACAGTACTGTGACTGCCAGTCTGAAAGTCTTAGACGATATTAAGGCTGCTTTGGATAAGAAATCAGTTTGTGTTGCATTGTTTATTGACCTAGCCAAAGCATTTGACACTGTAGATCACCACATTATGTCTAATGTTATGTTGGTGTCTCGTTTCGGTCACAATGCCATTTGCTGGTTTCAGAGTTATCTAACCGACCGTACTCAATGCGTCAGGTTGGGTAGTACTGTCTCTGACCCTGTCACCTTGGAGAAGGGAGTTCCACAGGGCTCTATTTTGGGGCCCTTGCTCTTTTTATTATATGTAAACAATATTTGTAATCAGATGCAATTTTCTACCTATCATATGTATGCTGATGACACTATTGTATACTCATGTGCTCCTTCTCTGGATATGGCCGTTTCCAATTTAAAATCAGATTTTATCACGCTGCAGCATGCGCTTCTTGATTCCAAACTGCTATTGAACAGTAAGAAAACCAAAGCAATGCTTTTTGCTCCCAAGTCAGCGTCCTCCTCTTGCCTCTCCATTGACACCCTTGATGGCGTTTCTGTTGAGTTTGTTGATACCTACAAATATCTGGGCTTTTGGTTGGACAGTAATCTGAACTTTAAACACCATATTGAAGTTTTAACAAAGAAATTGAAATTCACTCTTGGCTTCCTTTTCAGACTTAAATGTTGTTTTTCAATTTCATCCCGTAAAAGGTTGGTCTTTGGCTTATTCCTGTCCCAGCGGGATTACGGTGATACCATTTATAGATTTGCCTGTCCCACTGTTTTGGCCAAACTTGACCCACTTTACCATGCTGCACTGCGTTATATATCAAATGCACCCTATAGGGCTCATCATTGCACACTGTATAGCCTAACTGGATGGTCCTCACTTACTATGCGTAGGATGCAGCACTGGTTTTTATTAATGTATAAAGCCATTTTAGGTAAGCTTCCACTCTACATATGTGTCAGATTTGCCCCATTTTGCGACTCTTACAACCTCAGATCCAGTGCCTGGATACGGTTCCAGGTACCTGCTGTGCGGACTGAGGCTGGAAAAAGGAGTCTTTCTTATTATGGTCCTTGGTCTTGGAATGACCTTCAATCAAGCCTAAAACTGATGGCACTTGTCTCTACAGCATGTTTTAAATTGAAGTTGTCTGAAGTCCTCACCACCAGCTGCTTTTGCAGTAATAAGTAGTACTTTTCTTACTGTCCTAATGTGCACAATGTAGTGACTGCTTTTTCGTCTTTTGTTTTCTTAGTTATGTTCTCTGTATTTTATATGTTTGTGTTATGTGTTATGTGTAACGTTGCTGCCTTCTTGGCCAGGTCAGCATTGAAAATGAGATTTTATCTCAATGTTTTTTTATCTGGTTAAATAAAGGTTAAATATAAAATTAAAAAAAGTTCGAAGAACGTTACTGTGTGCGCGGCATTTCACAGACGAAAGCTTCCAAAACATTGCCCAGTTTGAGGCCGGATATGCACAGCATTTGAAACTGAAGGACGATGCTATTCCTAGTTTGTTTGGACCGTTTGGAGCAGGGGAAGATTCGGGGACATAAATAAAGTTTGATGGAAATACTTAGTAGGCCTATCCTTTCTTCCCTGAATTATTTGCTCCTATAACATATCATTCATATATAGCAAACCATGATTTGATTTCTCATCAAACAGTAGTAGTTTATTACAGGTAAAAATAACTTACTCTTCTATAACAACAGTTATAGGTACAGTTCGGTTAGTTAGCGTATAAAATATACGGCTGTACCGAGGCCATTATAAGACTGTTGTTCCGCTGAGAGCGAGCCGAAAAAAGCACTGTTAGACATGGGCGGAGCCTCTCTGGTGGTTGACTAATCAGAACAGAGTGGCCGAGCTGACCAATCGGAGCACACTAGGCTCACAGGGAGGGGGGGGCAAGAGCTCCAAAGAGCCGTTTAGTGGAGAGAGTGAATACTGCTGAATACACATACTTTACAGAGATGCTGTATGCGAAACCAATGTGAGTTTGGAAAATTGCACAGTAGAAATCTATTTTAGTATACCTCAACAATGTAATTATGATCAGTGGAAATGGCCATGACACCTGTCCTTTAAGAGCATTCCATGGAATATAACAAAAAGTGTATCTCGAGCCGGTTTCTCAAACTTACCTACCCTACCTTTAATTGTTTGTCCTAAACATAGCAATATATGCTTTTGAAATGTAACATGTCTTTGAAAAAATAACAGTATACAGTTTATATTGTGTATCACCTTTAGCTTGAAAATACATAGATGTGTTTTTTTAATCTATAAAATAAATAAATAGACAGACAGACACTTTATCAATCCCAAATTGGGAAATTATTTAACATCAGCAGTGTGTTCAGGTATTAAAAATATTTAAAGTTGGAATAAAGTATAAACTACACAACACAAGTATAATGCACAGCAATCCATAAGATAAGTCCGATATGTTCATGAAAACTCCCCAGGAGACACCAACACTAATGTGGCCGAGTGGACTCCGGAGTTTGCTGCATGAGTTGCACTGTATGATCTGTGGTGTAGTGGGCTGTCACTCAAAAACTGAGTAGCCAATGGGGACGCACCCCTGGAAGTCCCGCCCACCTGAGACGTTTGTGTCAAAATCGAAAACAAAAAATGAGGGAGCGTAAAGGAGAAGAGCTGCAGCGAGAGCAAAAGTCTGATCATTGAGAAAGAAGAAACAAGAACTGCAAACAAAAAGATATGTTAAAACAAAGAAAAAAGACTTATAGTTTACATGATTACACAAATGATTTGAGTTTTATTTTTGAAATGTATTTTATTTTGCTTGACTCAGTTTTTTTTCCTTTAACCTGTTAAGCCCGAGAGACCCCGTACCGGGGCACTGCCGCAACATCTTGCAGGAAACAGTGTCTGAGGGCATGTTCATTTAATAAACTATGAATGTTTTATATCCACGTAACGGGAAGAAACTCATCTAACTGATCTTTTTTTTTTTTTTTTTAAAAGAAAACCCACAATGCTAACACTGAGCCTCTGAATTAGCAACGAGCGAAAAATGCTAACAGATTACTGCACCGAACATCACTCACAAAACCTTATTATTTATCTCTTCTCTACATCCATGACATCGATTCACATCGTGAGGTGACACAGAATCGATGGGTACCCTCATTATCACTGAATTATACGAATTTGCGACGTTATAAACAAAAACAGACATCAAAACAGGTAAAAATGCTAACATTCTTACCTTGGCTCTGTAGTCTCTCCAAAGTGGTCTTCAATGGCATTACAATTATAAAAACGCTGCTGAAGTTAATCCATAGGTTAATTCAATGTGTCTGTGTCCCTTTGAAATGATTTCTGATAATCCATAAGCAATAAAACTGCTTTTCCGTTTCCAGATGTCAGAGCTAGAGATAGGTCCACTCTGATGGAGAATTACATGCGCGAAGCCCACACCTTTTTTCCACAATGAGTGTTTGTGGGGGACTCCCCCTTCGATTCTATTGGCTCTAACGGTCAGAAAGAGGTGTCAACCATCAAAATCGACAAAGGGGGGCCAGAGATATGGAAAAAAAAACATTTCCACCAAAATCACCTCAGAGGTGGAGTTTTTTTGCTAAACCTCTCTAAAAAGGTCAAATGTCACTTGTTTTGCATCAATCTTGATACAGGGTACTTATTATATGTTGTACTTTGGATTCCTAAAGCTTTTAGTCTACCTTACCATCATCCAAGGGTAGTTTTCACTATAAGTAAAAAATAATCTTTGGACGGACACTAACATTTACAGTTTTTTACTATGTAAAATCTGAATTTTCTTTAAAATAAAAAACATCTATATTGATTCTGACTTTTCTACATCCAACTCACAGGTTTATCATTACTTTGAGAAAAAAGATTATTAATTTAACCCTTTTAGAAGGGAAGATATGGTCATTTGTTCTGGGAATGTCATTTTCGAGCCTGAGACCTGAAAAACAGGCTCAGGGCTTAAGAGGTTAAACTCATAGTTTTGCTTTATTCTGAGAAAGTGTTGCTTTATCTTTATGAAACAAAACTAATCCCATAGATCGACAGCTGGAACACAAACCACCAAATACAAAAAAAGAATTCAGATCCAGTCGTCATGACTCCAATCCGGAGGGATTCCCCGATCATTTCTTACAGTTTCTCATCATGGGGGTGTCTCCTGTCCCCGGGACAAACACACTGCCTTTGTCATTAACCTTTTTCGGACCACTTATTTATTTATGTTGGTGACGATCCGACCTCCATGCTGCTACTCTGGTTCAAACTGCATCCACCAAACAATATGATTTATCTCGACCTCCCCAAAATAACCCAAATCTGACACGGTGTGAGATGTCTTTTTTTAGCTGTTCTGTCGTCATTTCCTGCGATCTTCTTCATGCAGTCAGTCAAAATGAATGAATGAATGGGCGTTTCTTTGACTATTTATAGGCAAATATGGGCGTTACTTGAAGCCCGCAAAAGCTGCGCCGCATTTCGAGTTGATTGTGATTTAGGCGGGGAAACCGGTGTAGGATGTGCCGTACGCAAGTCCTGCTCCGGTACGCAGTCTTTTATGAATCGGAAAGTGTCGGTGCGTATTTATTTGCTTTGTCCTACGTAAGCAACCTTCCCGCTAAAGAAGGGCTTCCAAATCCGGCAGCTACAACACCTGCTCTGCCGGATATGGAAGCCCCTCTTTAGTTTTGTACCTACTGGGCCAAGAGTAAAATGCTTTTGTGAGCACAAACTACAGGGGAACAGCCAACACCAGTGTGATTTTGGTGACGTTGTGACTATCCTGGACAAAGATATAGGGGGGGTTCCAAACTACACTTAAAAACGGAAGTTTGTTCCAATACGAAGATTGTATCCTTAAAACGAGCCACCTCGCAATTGTATGCACATTATTTATTCAGCCGTTTGCTGTTTAATCTGATGGGAAATATATCCTTCAAAAGAGAGAGAAAAGCTTAGAAAACGAGGCGAACGCTCAATACAGGCGATGACGTCACCTTTGCGCGTCCCCGCGAACAGGGCTTCAATCTACGGCAAGCCTTCTACCTACGGCACAACACCGGTGTAGGTACCATATGTGTTCGGCCTACCAGATGTGTTCGGGGTCCGTTACGCTTACCAATGACGTCACGCATTGGCTGTACGGCAACCCAAGAGGACATTTTACACGGCCAAATTCCGAATGTATTGAAACTCAACGTAAGAGCTTGAGCCTCTTCGGGGGGTGCTAACATTTAAACATACACTTCATTCTTTACTTTGTCCGTTATTATATGTAGAAGATATTACTTTTTTCTCCGTCATGTTGTTTCCATAGCAACAACTTCAAAATAAAAGCATCTAAATAAAACAGGAAGTTAACCTAAATTACATTTAAGACACTGCAACGAAAGTAACAAAAACAATGTAATATCCTTTTCCGTTTCACAGAACACAAATTGGGTTATTTACATAATTATGTTTACACTGTCGATATATATATATATATATATATATATATATATATATATATATATAACTTATATTAGATATCCCATTGTAATATATTTGTCGATGTTGTTGTGATTATAATGTATTGCATTATTTGCAGTATTTTCTGTAATTAAAAAAATGTTTTACAATACATTTGACCAAATAGTTCCAAATGACATAGATGAGTTGCAAACATGTATAGCATATAGCTGTCTAACAGAAGTTACATCCATTTCTCACTGTGTGCTTTGCCAAATGCCACGGTGTCAAGTGTCCTAGTCCGCCATATTGCACAACTCCGTACGGCAACCCAACTAGGACAGTTGACACAGTGGCATTTGGCAAAGCACACAAAGAAAACTCCGAAAACCGAGAGAGATGAGTTATTGTTATTACAACGTGACTTCACTATTATTTAACAACTCTTTTTATTGGGTTCTTTTATTTGGGGTTAAGTACATTGTCAGAATAAGTGAGACATGGATTTAGCTTCTGTTAGACAGCTATATGCTAGACATTTTTGCATACATTCACAGTAAATATTTATTCAGTATGATAGCTGTCTAACAGAAGTTAAATCCATTTCTCACTTATTCTGACAATGTACTTAAACCCAAATAAAAGAACCCAATAAAAAGAGTTGTTAAATAATAGTGAAGTCACGTTGTAATAACAATAACTCATCTCTCTCGGTTCTTTTTCTGCTTTGCCAAAAGCCACTGTGTCAAGTGTCCTATTAGAGTTGCCGTATGTAGTTGTCAAATATGGCGGACCATCTCGCACATGCGCACTGCAGATAGGGCAGGGCGGCAGATCGGGTAGTGATAGGGCCCATAGACTGTATAAAGGTTGGGCCACACAATCCAGCTGTGGAATCAAGCTCGAGCAGCAGCTGGCCCGAGGCTCTGGAACACTCTGCCCCTCCATGTGAGGTCGGCCCAGACCCTAGGGGTTTTTAAATCTACTCTTAAGACACACTTCTTCTCCCTGGCCTTTTAGTCAGAGCGGAGCACGACTCCTGACTTTTCCCTTTGTTTTCTTTTTAAATAGCTGTTGTAATTTATTGTCTTTTATTGTGCTTATAGAAATGTGTTTTTATGTGATTGTAGTTATTACATGTACAGCACTTTAGCCCGACCAAAAATCGCTTTTAAATGTGCTCTATAAATAAACCTTGATTTGATTTGATTTGATTTGATACCATTATTTAAAAAAAAAAATGAATACAATATCAATGTCATCCATTATGAGGATTTAATCAATATTTACTGTAATGCAGTAGAAATACTAGATGTATTTGGTTGATGAAGGCAATAAGAAAACATAATAATAATAACAAAAATATCAATGAGAAGAATAAACAAATGGTATTATTTATTGTCTATAAGCATTATTTGTGCTTTGCTGATACATTTATTAACATTGTACAAGTCATGTTCGTCTTACAGCTGCTTACCCAGAAGCCTTTTAACTTGTTTTCGCACCTACCTTATTTACAATGTTGTTTTTAAACTATTCTGCATCTCTTGTATGCATGGTTTGAATGGATCTGTTATTCCATTATGTTTATTTATTGTGTTCCTCTCTGCTGTCTTATTATTAAGTGTTAATGATTATGTAAAGCACTTTGAATTGTTATAGAGCGCCCCTAGTTACACCAATCAGCGTGCGATTACCGTACAGCCAATCACAATGCGTGACGTCATTGGTAAGCGACGGACCCCGAACACATATGGTAGGGCGAACACATAGAGGGGCCGTTTCTCAATCGCGAGGATATTGGCTTCCAAGCCAATATTTCAAGGATGCTACGTCATCAAGTGGCGCAGCAGGACCGTTCCAATGTCCAGTATACTTGGAATTCCACCAAGGCCGCGTCCTTGGTTTGGGGGAAATTTCGAGGCTGCACATGGGTAGACATCGCATCCTTAAAATCCCCACAATGCTTTGCGCACGGACCAATTTCCCCAAATCTGTGGCGGAAAATGTAAGGCGGGGCCTCTCATATGACGCACACCTGCACACTTGCTAGCCTGTTCCACTCTTCGTTTTCCGAATGCCAGGAAGGATTCTTGCCTAGCTTCTGAAGGAAGTGACTCGGAAGACATGTGCTACCAAGCAAGCGTACTCGCGATTGAGAAACACCCCATGTGTGTGAAGAAGCAGGAAATAAAAAGGAACTCACCTTGTGGTATAACCGGCAAGAGAGAAAGCCTTTGAGCTCCATACTGTTTCAGAAATAATCCTTGATAATCCATGATATGGCGTTTCATCACCGCAGTATTTAGTTTAGACAGTAGCTGCCGGGTCCCGCATGAGCTCAGCCCCCTCCTTTTTTATTTTTCAATTTCTTTCTTTTTTTTTTTAAAGCTTTATACTTAAAATCAGCACTTTTGAAACAGGAAGTGAAATAGAGGGATATGAGGCATGGCTAGAATGGGTGATCTGTTTGGTATTTTGAGCAAAACACTTCATGGACATGTTTTTTATATATTTTTATATATCTGAGACCTATGCTATTGCCTAAAAATAGCATGATAGGTGACCTTTAAAGGTGGGGTAGGTAAGTTTGAGAAACCGGCTCGAGATCGCTAGAATTTTAAAATACACAACCGGAGAAAATCTGCCACTTCCTTACAGAGCCCCTCCTCCAACACACACGAACGCGCACATGACCAATGAGGGCACGAGATAAGTTTGTGCCCCGATGGAAGGCTGACAGGCAGGTAGACCATCCAGTTATTTTAGCTGGGCCGGCTAAAATGATTGTTCGTGCTTTTTACAGTACTACGGCTTCCACAGATGAATTTTTTTAATGGATTTTTTGTCAAAGCACTTAAGATATTCATTGCTATCGGGATGTTAAGAGCATTCCATGGAATATAACAAAAAGTGTATCTCGAGCCGGTTTCTCAAACTTACCTTTAAGTAAAAATGAAGCAAGGATCGTTTTTTACTCAAAAGACTTGTCTTATTTTCTGAAAATAACATGTATAAGAAATGTAATGCTCATTTGTTCCTGGATAAACATACCAAGTTCTTGATTTTCACATAAATTAAAACCTTATACCAAAGAACAAATGGCACTTCAAAGCTGATCTAGTAGAGAGAATTTGCAAATATCAATAGTAATGTTCGATATTGTTGTAAATTGAGATAAAGACAATATATGTTAGGGATTGTATAAATTATTTGTATTTCTGTATTGCTTTTTTGGTACCACTTTACAATAAGACTACCCTTATAAAGGGTTTACGAATAGTTTGTAATTAATTTATTAATTAGGTTGTGAACAGCTTTTATAAGACCTGAGATAAACAGGGCAACTGTGACCGGTTGCTTGCCAAATAGTGAGCCCACATTTATCTGTACTGCTAAGCCTATTGGCTACTTAGCTTACTTCGTCTTCTTCATCAGCCAGCATCCTTGGTATCTGTTGCTCACTGAGTTGATTCTCGCTAAGTAGCCAATATAAGGCTTAGTCATCTTGCCAAATAGTGAGCCTGTGTTGATGTATGAAAACTATGTTAGAACTGGTTTATAAATGCTTCTGAATGATTAATAAAGTGTTTACAACCTAATTCATAACCTAATTATAAACCCTTTATGAGGGTAGTCTTATTGTAAAGTGGTACCGCTTTTTTAACCCCCCTCATGTTCTGGATCAATTTGACCTATAATGGTACCAAAGGGTTGAACATGGAATACAAGAAATGCATCCTGACTTTGTTATATATATTATATTTAAAAAAACAAAACAATTCAGTAATGTTGAGAACTATATATTTGTTTACTTTATTATTTGCCCCTTTTGTTTGTTTGTTTGTTTGTTTGTTCACCATGTAAAGCGGCCTTGGGTCCCTTGAAAGGCGCTATACAAATGTAATCTATCATTAATATTATTATTATAGGAAACCTCTAAAGAAACAATATACCGCTCTGGAGTGCAGGTGACCCGCCAAAATGAAATGTAACAGCAATGCAGCAGGTTATTTCATGTGGAAACTGTAATTATATTGATTATTCTGACCGGCTTTTCATAAATTAGGTCAATAACACTTTCTATATCGGTCAGACCAGAGACTTCAGACCTCTAGCTGCTTCCTCCTCCCTCTCTGTGCTGCATTGCCACAAATCTGACCCTGCACTCTCACTCAGAGCCACGCCCGTCCCTTTAACGCCGTGTAGACAGAAATAAAGTCCAGTTTGCTGCAGCTCCTGGGAAACAGTGCACATACAGAGAGAGAGAAGTGAAGCATTCTGGGTAGAAAGACATCACACTGCAACCATAAAAACCTTCAATCTGTTTTTATTTACAATACATTTCCTGAGACAAAGTGCAATATTATCTTGTATTTCACCAGTGTGGACAATTATCAGACACAAATTATCACACTATCATCTTACAGGGATTATCAGTGTAGAAAAAAAAGATAATAGAAATACAAATTTAAAGCACGAGGCATTAAATCCACAAAATCAAAAGGTGTATCAGCTCCTGTTGTTTTCCGTGTCCATGCTGTAAGGATTTCCAAGGAGCATATATTTTAATAACAGCCACTATAATATAAAAAAATATTCTTTAATGCAGTAGTTCCCCCTTAATCGTCCAAAAAATGTTCATTCTAAGTTGATTCATTGGGATCAAATAGATTAACACATTAGTCTAAATAAACCTTCAGCTCAGTGTTGAATGATGTTCCTTTGTTTGTACAGAATTAATAAGTCAATTAGAGACATTTAAGCCACAATGGAGCTTTTCCACATCTGTCAAGCATCAAATTAAGTCATGACAGAGAGGGAAATGTCATGGTACAAGGACCCTTCATTTTAAACAATTGAATATAATTCAGCCATTATTAAAATGTTTAAACATGTGCTATTCCTAGTGTAAAATGTCTTAGATTTCCTTTGTGAAAATGTCACGTTCGAGGCCGATTTGGTCTAAATGCGCCCAAAACACTTCCAATCGTAGAAACTCGCTACAGCTTCAGAAACTATGCAAATATAAAAACACAAATGTGCCAAAACACATGCAGATTTTCAAATATATTGACGCTTATGAGACGGCCAACAGAGTAGTGTAGTGTTTCGGTTCTCCACTGTTTTTATTAAAAGCTTCATTTGCATGTGTTTTGGCACAATTGGCATTTTATATATGCATCGTTTTTTAAGCTGCTGCACGTTTCTCCCAATGGAAGAGTTTTGGGCCGTTTGCACCTGTGGGCCAACGTATATTAAAGGTCCCATGTCATGCTTTTCCGGTTATTAACCGTCCCCTTGTGTGTTATGTAGCTTTTTATGCATCACAAACCCTCAAAGTACACCCTGTAGCGAGTAAAACCCTAACACAGAAAATACCTGTCTATGCTGCCCCAGAACGCCTCGTTGGAGATTTCTCTTTTTCCATTGTTTTCTTCTTATAGTATAGTAAGTACAGTGACGTATTGGGTATAGTGATGTAACGGACTTCCTCACACACACACACTCAATCTTTTCTCAGCTGCAGCTCCGCGGATTTTTCAGCCTGAACTCAGCCTGAACTCAGCCTGAACTCAGCCTGAACTCAGCCTGAACTCAGCCTGAACTCAGCCTGAACTCAGCCTGAACTCAGCCTGAACTCAGCCTGAACTCAGCCTGAACTCAGCCTGAACTCAGCCTGAGACGGCGAGACGCGGCGGGGCTCGGCCTGGGCTCGGCCCGGGCTCGGCCTGGGCTCGTTCTGAGCACACATGCAGACTCACAGCCAGGCTGCAGGTGTGTGTGTGTGCTCAGGCTGGGTTCAGGCTGGGTTTCGCTGTGTCTCGTTGTCTCGCAGATCCCCCGCAGCAACCAGGAAACGACACCAGTAAGCCAGCTCACACTGTCCGCTCCAGCAGCGAGCCCCGCAACGTCCCGCCAACACGGCACCCAGACCCCATGCAGCATTCTCATCTGTTTGTCATTACTGGTGTCATTTTCTGGTTGCTAACAAACGCCATTGTAACACATAATCACTGATGTTCCGCTGTAACGGTGGTGGACTCATCAGAACATAGTGGGCGAGCTGACCAATCAGAGCACAGTGGGCTCATAGGGAGGGGGGGGGGGGCAGGAGCTCCAACAAGCCGTTTAGGACAGAGAGTGAATGCACATACTATACAGAGATGCTGTATGAGAAACCAATGTGAGTTAGGAACATTGAACAATGTAAATCTATTCTAGTAGACCTCAACAATGGAATTATGATCAGTAGAAATGGCCATGACATGGGACCTTTAAAGTGAAAAAAGAAACAATAACACTTTGAAGCGGAGCCGACATATTGGGCGCATACACAAAATATCTTTGTTAAAATGTCAAAATATGGCATCGAGGAGGTCTGCAATCTCTAATATACAGTAATAAGTTAAATAAGCTGGTGTCAAATAAAAACTCTACAGACTCTCGTTCATTGTTTTCCCCCACAATCTGCAGTGCTCTTCACATATACATTGCATTAAGTGTTTTCAGTATTGCAGTTAACATGTGCAGCAATAATGAAAGAGCAGTCAAGTTTGGTATAAAAAGGATTCAACCCCAATTTAAAGCACTACCCCCTTCTATTGGACTCTTGTTAGCATTAAATCATGCTGCAAAAACGTTGCTGTTAAGGCTTAGATTGCATTCAAAGAGTAAACCCATAATATATATAAATAACCCCTTCAATGCACATTCAAATTCATGCAGCAGGAGGGCAAAGGGAATATATATTTAAATGAATATTAATTATTCTGGATAGTACATCTTAAATTGTAGACTTTTCTTTCACTTTCTTTGATTTTAGTTTCAAATGTGGTGATCAAATAGCTCAAATCAAACGTAACATACAGTAAAAATGGGACATTTCTGAATAAAAACATTCGAAAAAAAACACGGCTATGATAGTGTTGTGTCAAGCTTAACCTAGTTTTCTACATTATCAACATACATGGTGGTAGATTATGGAGAACCTGATGGTGAGGATACAATAGTATGATATGTGTGTCCAGTTTAGTTACATTACATGTTACTTGCTTTTATCCTTACATACTCAATACTGTGGGCAATCCCCACAGGAGCAATTTGGGGTGAAGTGTCTTGCCCAGGGACACAACGACATGCTGACTGCAGTGGGGTTTGAACCTGTGACCCCCTGATCCCAACACCAACGCACATCCCACTGCACCACACGCCTCTAGTTAATATGGAAGATGCTGGCTTCATAAACCCAATAAAACAATGGCTATGAAGTCGCCACAGTCAGAAGACCACTTTCATTTCACCTCTGATAATAAAAACAACCCCAGATAAATCAGTAATTATTCATATGGATCTACAGGGCTTAGCTACGGGAACGTATTTGAAGAGGTTCAGTGGCTGCACATCGTGTGATGAATAAAACTGAAATGTAATAAAAGTCTGACCCAAGATTAAAACAGGAATCTGTATTCAGACCGGCATCTTTAATCTGTCTTTATCTGCGACACAGTCTGATGGCCCTCTGAGGTCCAGAGAGAAAGAGGGGAATGACATTGCTATCTTCAAAAGAGAAAGCTAAGATAATGGGAACGATGGGTGAGTAGTTTCTGTATAAGTGAAGGCGTTATATTGACGACTTTTTCCATGAAGAATAAGCAAAACTGAAGAAAGAAAAAACAACAAACAAACAAGTAAACAAATCCAGCCTGGTCATTGCTTAATAACAATTTGGGCAATCAGTCAGATACTTCAGATTACAGAGTGGTGCAGGAATAAGTCCTAAAACCAAAGATGAGTTAGCATATCAGCACTTCCTGTTCCCTCGCCTACAAGTCAATGGTTTTTAGTAAGTAAATACCCCACTGGTGAATTTAAAAATGGTGGTTGTGTCTAAATGAGACTGCTAAACGTCTTTAATCCCAACATTAGCCACCTTTAGCTTAGCGGTGGTGACGTGAAGTCATGTGACCGTGCTGTAGTTCCTTTATAGCCCAACATTAGCCGCCTTTAGCTTAGCGGTGGTGACGTGAAGTCATGTGACCGTGCTGTAGTTCCTTTATAGCCCAACATTAGCCTCCTTTAGCTTAGCGGGGGTGACGTGAAGTCATGTGACCGTGCTGTAGTTCCTTTATAGCCCATCATTAGCCGCCTTTAGCTTAGCGGTGGTGACGTGAAGTCATGTGACCGTGCTGTAGTTCCTTTATAGCCCAACATTAGCCTCCTTTAGCTTAGCGGTGGTGACGTGAAGTCATGTGACCGTGCTGTAGTTCCTTTATAGCCCAACATTAGCCGCCTTTAGCTTAGCGGTGGTGACGTGAAGTCATGTGACCGTGCTGTAGTTCCTTTATAGCCCAACATTAGCCACCTTTAGCTTAGCGGTGGTGACGTGAAGTCATGTGACCGTGCTGTAGTTCCTTTATAGCCCAACATTAGCCACCTTTAGCTTAGCAGTGGTGACGTGAAGTCATGTGACCGTGCTGTAGTTCCTTTATAGCCCAACATTAGCCTCCTTTAGCTTAGCGGTGGTGACGTGAAGTCATGTGACCGTGCTGTAGTTCCTTTATAGCCCAACATTAGCCTTCTTTAGCTTAGCGGTGGTGACGTGAAGTCATGTGACCGTGCTGTAGTTCCTTTATAGCCCAACATTAGCCTCCTTTAGCTTAGCGGTGGTGACTTGAAGTCATGTGACCGTGCTGTAGTTCATTTATAGCCCAACATTAGCCACCTTTAGCTTAGCGTGGTGACGTGAAGTCATGTGACCGTGCTGTAGTTCCTTTATAGCCCAACATTAGCCTTCTTTAGCTTAGCGGTGGTGACCTGAAGTCATGTGACCATGCTGTAGTTCCTTTATAGCCCAACATTAGCCTTCTTTAGCTTAGCGGTGGTGACGTGAAGTCATGTGACCGTGCTGTAGTTCCTTTATAGCCTAAAGTTAGCTTTTTACTTCAAGAATCATAAAGTGGTGTTAATATTTGGAGATTATCCTCATAAATGTTTCTTTGACACATAGATTATTTTCTCAAATCCCATTGGCTTTTTGTCGAGGGAACCAGGGAGATGCTGTCTTCCGGGTCAACCTACAAAAATATATAATCAGTGCACCACTCTAGCAGAGAAACAAGCAAAAATTAAAAGCATGAACACAATGCAGTTTACTTCTGTTGAGCGATGAGAAGCGTTGTACAAAAACAGCAACATCTTTGGTGTCTTTCATCCGTTTCCTGTGTACAGTTATTCCCTTTAGCTTCATTAGAGAGGTGATTGCATGAGGAGGGTATATAGTGTATAAAAACTATTATCTTTCTACAAACATTATACATTCAAAGTCATTCCTTTATATACAAGCATGAAAAACCTGTGAAGAAGCTTCAGTTCGATGCATATTGCCAAAGATGCGACCCCCGTCTGTTTTGATTTAAATGGTTTCTTCCATCCATGTGTTCAGTACATTCCTGCTGATGGACCACTTCATCTCCTACAGCGGGGGTGTGTGTTTTTTTTCAGATAAAACTCTGATAGCTGTAGTTTACCAACCACATCGTCTTTACAAACATCTTAAAGAACCATCAGGAGACGGTGGAGTTCACACACACTCACACACTCTCTCTACTAGGTTTTCACAAGCGGCTGTTATGAAATGTCCTCTGGTGTCTTTTCTCCTTCCCGGGATTTTTTCCTCTTCCTGTGGCCTGAAATAGACGAGACAGGTTAAAAATTGAAAATTAAAACTTTTAGGTTTACGAGAAATATAAATACACAAAAACAAAGTACAATAAATATTTGACAAATTACTCAAATAAAACGTGCCCAGTATAACATTAATTCATCCACTTATTATTGTTTTAATTTAATAACTTAATTAACTTAAAGTGGACCTATCATGCTATATTTAAATGATATATTGTAGGGCCATACCTATATAAGGTATATTTATACGTTTCTGTTTTCAAAATACCAAACAGATCATGCATTTTAGCCATGCCTCATTTCGCTCTATGTGCTGTTTGCTGTCTACGGGTCTGATTCTGCTGACCACGCCCCCCTGCAGGAGAGGGGAGCCGTGCTCTGATCAGCTGCTGGGCTGTCAGAAGAGGGGGAGAAAAAGAGATCTCCGTCCTCCGTGTTTTATTATATAGAGTCGTTATTCATTTGTTTTAAAGCTCAATAAATAACAAAGAAGACCTTTGACCGGCACTTTTCTAATTTTGTCCGGAAGATTTAAACTTTAACGGACATCTTGACCGGCGAAAGAAACTGAAACTGAAACTCTGCCGCACGGTCCCCTCGTTCCTTGGAAGAGGCGGAGAGGTGGGTGTTTGTCATCTGCTGGTGGACTAACCGGAGAGAATTACAGTGCTTGCCTCGAAAAAAAAGCCACAGCGGAGAATAAACAGAAGGGTAACCATGGTAACTATGGGCGGGAAGTCTTCTTCGCTGCTTTTGTGGCAGACTACAGCGCCACTTACAGGCCTGGCATATGTACTACAGCGTCTCCAGCGCTTTCGAGCGGCAATGGCCGGCCGTGGCCCAACCCCACATTCCCCTGATAGGTGGAGAGTTGGCCCAATAGCCGTAGGGCCACCGCCCTGACGTCAGGACAGTGTTCAAATCTGGATCAGTTTTTATCAGATCCGTTGCAGCCCCTTTTTTAGAGATTTGGGTATGGAGGAAAATAGAGAGGGTTGTGTTTTCTGACACTTGGTGAGTTCCCTGGAACACCGGGGACACATATTCATGTATAAAAGACGTACAAAAGTGCATTTTGCATGATAGGTCCCCGTTAATGTATTATTTATAAATTAATTTAGCCATTAATAGATTTTTTATTGATGTGTTTATTAATTTATTTGTATTTGTTTATTTGTTTATTTTCTTTTCTTTTCTTTAAATACGTTTATTTGACATTAATACACATTTCTTTGCATGCGCCAGAGTTTGCCAAGAGGCTATTTTACATAGTCTCTTCAAAGATGTAAAGAGGTTAAAGTTGAAAGTTTAGAGCTGTGTTTTGCATCACTGGCAGGGTGATTAGTTATAAACTATTATAAACTATGCTTTCCATCTATAGAGCCAACAACTGGAACTCTTTCAGAAACTTCATGAGAATACTAAGCAGGCGAGAGCTCATACATTGTGAGGCATAGAAAAGGTTGTGAATAGGTGTGTGTGTGTGTGTGTGTGTGTGTGACTCACTGAGTTTGAGCAGGAGTTTCTTGCCCAGTGTGTCCTCTGAGCCGCTCAGAGACAGGCTGCTGATGAAAGGAGACGTGTCCGTTTCTATGGCTACACAGGCCATGTCTGAAGGGGGTGAGAGAGAGAGAGAGAGAGAGAGAGAGAGAGAGAGAGAGAGAGAGAGAGAGAGAGAGAGAGAGAGAGAGAGAGAGAGAGAGAGAGAGAGATAGAGAGAGAGAGAGAGAGAGAGAGAGAGAGAGAGAGACCTATTTTACATAATGAGGTCTTTAAAACAGAGACTTCCCCAACATATCAGGTTGTTTGTCAGCATTTTGTAGTGACCTTGATCCAAATTCTTGACCCCTAATTTTTCCCCTAGGTATGTAAGTTGCCGAAAGAGGACATATACTAATTTTCAGGTTCATAATAGTGTCTCTACTGGGACATGTCTCCATGCTTTAATGTTCAAAAAGCTCTTTATTGTTCTCATACTGTCTGTGCTGCAGCACCTCTTTTCACCCTCTGTCTGAAACCAGAGCCCAGTCTGCTCTGATTGGTTAGCTGGCCGGCTCTGTTCTGATTGGTCAACCGCTTAGAGATGTCCCGCCCCTTAGCCTATCACGTACAATGTGTTAAGGCGCTAGCTAATAGGAGCAGGAGTGTGACAAAGTGATGGTCACCATGTTCTGGAAGTAAACAAAGGAGTGGAATAAAACCCTAGGAGAAAGGGAAAACCCCCAAAAGCATAATATAGCCTTTTTGAATGACATGTTATGTAATATGTAGCCTACCATCGTGTGCGTCCGCCTCAGATCTGTCCTCTCTGATGTACGGGATCTCGTCCATCCTGAGGAACACTGAATCACTGGGACTCTTCTGACCGTCCGACTTGCTTCCTGCAGCAGAAACACATACATTAACACACACATTAACACACACATTAACACACACAGAAACACACACAGAAACACACACATAAACACACACATAAACACACACATAAACACACGCATAAACACACACATAAACACACACATTAACACACGCATAAACACATGCATTAAACACACACATTAACACACACATTAACACACACATTAACACACACATTAACACACACATTAACACACACATTAACACACACATAAACACATGCATTGACACACACATTGACACACACATAGACACAAACATTAACACACACATAAACACACACATAAACACACACATTAACACACACATTAACACACACATTAACACACACATTAACACACACATTAACACACACATTAACACACACATTAACAC
Organism: Trematomus bernacchii; assembly: GCF_902827165.1. Taxonomy (NCBI): domain Eukaryota; kingdom Metazoa; phylum Chordata; class Actinopteri; order Perciformes; family Nototheniidae; genus Trematomus; species Trematomus bernacchii. The sequence goes on from NW_022987593.1 coordinate 17,819,308, forward strand.
ACACATTAACACACACATTGACACACACATAAACACACACATTAACACACATTAACACACATAACACACACATAAACACACACATAAACACACACATAACACACACATAAACACACACATAAACACACACATAAACACACGCATTAACACACGCATAAACACATGCATTAACACACACATTAACACACCTTAACACACACATTAATACACACATAAACACACACATTAACACACACATTAACACACACATTAACACACACATTAACACACACATTGACACACACATAAACACACACATTGACACACACATAGACACACACATTAACACACACATTAACACACACATTAACACACACATTAACACACACATTAACACACACATTAACACACACATTGACACACACATAAACACACACATTAACACACACATAGACACACACATAGACACACACATAAACACACACATAAACACACACATTAACACACACATTAACACACACATAAACACACACATTAACACACACATTGACACACACATAGACACACACATTAACACACACATTAACACATACATTAACACACACATAAACACACACATAAACACACACATAAACACACACATAAACACACACATTAACACACACATTAACACACACATAAACACACACATAAACACACACATTAACACACATGAAAATAACGAAATAACGTTTCCCACAATCGCGAATACAATAACAAATATGTATAAAAATATGTATATACCTATATATATATATATATATACAATCATTGAACTGGTTGTAAATCATTTAATTTAAAGCCAGGAAACAAATGAATAAATCAAGACAACAGTTTCTTTTTGTAAACCAATAACTTTCAAACTGCTCACACATTTAATTTTAAATCCAACTTTTTTTCACAACAAACAACTTTTCTCTAACAACATCTTGTTAAAACGAGTGACTATATAACCACGTTTAAATGACAAGGGATATACACAGACGCTCTTATAAATAAATACAATCAGGCATCAACAAACCTGTACATGTTTCCTTCTATTTCCTTACAAAGACAATCCCAGCTATAATCAATGTTCCTAGAGTCCACACACACCCAGTGTATCTCCACATGGAGCATGACTTGGTGCAGCTCTTTGAACAAAGTAATGAACTTCAGTGCTTTAAATGTTGATGTTCTCCCCCAGCGGTGCATTCAAATACTGATTAAAGTGCGCAGTAAAATAAATGCAGAGAGCCCCTGCTGCAGTGCATTAGCACAGATATCACAGTCAGCATTTGTATAGTAGTTGCAGTCAAATGTAAATATGTTTGCAAAAAAGTGCTTATGAAATAACAGGTTTATATTTTTTAAGACCTCTTTCAAATATCTTGTTTACATACTGTTTGTTTTCTATTATTACCACTATGTAGTCAGTTTTATGATGAGGCGAAATGTCATGTGTGCAGCATTTGAGTCAAGACAAATTCCCCTATGAAGACAATCAATGTTGTATATTGTATTAAATCTAGAGTATATCCTTCCAAAAATGGCCCTAGCTAAACAATCTCAACAGTACTTGCTTAATATCACTCCCTAGAACATTTAAAATGTAACTTCCCCCATAATTCAACACTAATAACCCTCATATTTATTATATATATTTATCATCGCATGCCTTTTCCACCTGCGATGACACTTGTGCTGTAACACTGCACATCTCCCACCTGTTGGACCAATGAAGGATTCCTAATGTCTGATGTCTGATATGATACGTAAACAAAGAAGTCCAATGGAGGCGTTTCAGGCAGGGTGGGGGGGGGGGGGATAAAACCCTAAGAGAAAGAGAAAACCCCCCAAAAGCATATGATAGAGACGATGTTACTCACGGACGATGCGGTTCTTCTCGTTCAGCAGCGAGGTGGAGGGTGTGACGCCGGACTGCTGCCCTCTGGCCCTCGCTGAGCTGGGTCTGTAGTGCTCCCTGGGGGGGGGCATGAGGGTGGAGGGGGGGGGCATCAGGGTGGAGGGGGTGGAGGAGGAGGGGGTGCTGCTGCTGTGATCTCGAGGCCCAGCAGGAGGTCCTGGGGTCGGGGAGACGTCCTCTGCCAGGCAGGCGTCTGCATCTGGAGTCTGAGGGGAGCTGTCCATCCGAGAGGCTGTCATCGCGTTCTGGTAGTGGCTCCGGGTTATCTGACACACAGGAGCAAAGGATTATGGGTATTTCAGTCAGACGACTCAAGTGTTTCTTGATGTTAGAAAAATATCACTCGTCACTGGCTTGGTCTTCAATATCAGCATACATGTCTTTATTATCCTTGCAAGAATGGAAGTAGTCATCACACACAGAGCTGCGTGGGACAAATAGTTCCCAGAGTAGAGTCCTTGATATGCTTATATACAAGAGAGGGTGTTACAGTCAACAAGATGGAAGAATACTGGTTCAAAGCAGTATTCTGACATTAGTTCAGATTAGCTAAGGCCTGCGTAAGCAATACACATGACAGTCATATGCCTATCTCTCTAGATTCTGTGTCATCATGCCAATCTTAGGAGCATAGCTATCATAACTCCATCACAGTGTCTCATGAGCGTCATCCATGTAGTCAAACATCCGGCTACGTACACAGCTACGTAGGGCCTCTGTTATCACGTGCTACTCTGATATAGAAAGAACATTCAGTATTTTCCCAACACTTGATATGTGTATTAGAAGCAGCATATAGTTTGAGTTTGGCGTCTAGGCTCGGGCCTCATCACTCCACAGATGTACATAGAAGATGGAGTGATGATAAGATAACTATCCCCCGAGCCTACAGGTGGATGCTGGGGTTGAAGCTGGGGGTGGTGGGGCAGCGAGCAGCAGCATCATGGAAGTAGCAGCAGCAGCAGCAGCATCATGGAAGCAGCAGCAGCAGCAGCATTATCGAGGCAGAGGCAGCAGATCTGGCAGCTTAAGTAGAGCGGCATGTTTAGGAGAATGTGATTGGTTGGTTGTAAGAGGGATGAGGCGCGTCACGTGTTAATGTATCCTCAGGGTTGATAGCATCTGTGTGTGAAAGTGTCAGTTAAATGTAACAACAGGAGTTACCTTGATGACCTGCAGGGCTGTGAGCTGTCGGACAGAATAATCCGGCAGGTAGACGTTCCCCCCGCCGCTCAGTTGGCTCGAGCTGCCTCCATTCAGCATGGTTTCAGAGCGGTCCAGACCACTGCTGCGGGAGGGGGATCTGTGCACTGCAGGGGGGACAAACCTGTACATAATTCACTGAGCACTTCCTATCCTATCATGAGGTGGGCTCAGGGAGGCTGCCAAAATCACCCTTCACCTGATGAACCATGCCTTTATTTCTTGGCAGGGAAATGACTTCTGTTTAAACTGCAGTTTTTTGGAGAGTTTGCTGATCAGGGTTTTTAGTCTTGCTCTTTGTGCACATTTACAAAACAAACACTACAGTATGTTCAGGCCAGCAGCTGTAAGAGTCTACAGTATTGTTGTTTTATAGATTATTTTATTGTTTTGAAACTATGACTGTAGCGGCCAAAATCATAAAGAAATAAACTAATCTCTCTACTTGTGAGAAATTAAAAACAAGCACATTTTTGGGACATTCGGTCACTTTAGGGCAGGGGTGTCAAACTCAAATACACAGTGTGCCAACATTACAAAATGGGTGCTAGTCGAGGGCCGGACTGGTTCAATGTTTATTGCAAAACTTATTGAAATGAACTTATTGCACATATTAAACCTGGAACTAACAAAGCTTAAATTATTGCCTATCCTGTTGTCTCAACATTAAACATTAAATAATCAGTTGCATTCATTTCTTATGGCTCTATCTGCAGCTTTTCCAGAGTCATTTCTTATGATTACATTTTTCCACAGGACAACAACAGCTTCAACAAAACTATATTTCCCTCAAAGAAAAAACCAAGTGCAAAAGGAAACATCCATGTAAACTCAGTTTGCTGCTCTGTGATGCTAGTTCAAGCCAGATACTTGGCATCTCATCTTGGGTGCAAGGTCATCAATGTTTGGGCTCAGGCTCTGAGCTGAGGAGACCCTCAGGATTGAGTGAAGGTGTGCGTGCAATATACCGGCGGGCCAGATCTAATAGTAATTAGAAATTATCCTACGGGCCGAAATTAAATCCACCAAGGGCCGGATTTGGCCCCCGGGCCTTGAGTTTGACACATGTGCTTTAGGAGCTAAATTAAGATTTTTATATTAAAGGGGACCTATCATGCAAAATGCACTTTTGTACGTCTTTTATACATGAATATGTGTCCCCGGTGTTCCAGGGAACTCACCAAGTGTCAGAAAACACAACCCTCTCTATTTTCCTCCATACCCAAATCTCTAAAAAAGGGGCTGCAACGGATCTGATAAAAACTGATCCAGATTTGAACACTGTCCTGACGTCAGGACGGTGGCGCTACGGCTATTGGGCCAACTCCACCAATCAGGAGGAGACAGCCACGGCCATTACCGTTCGAAAGCGCTGGAGACGCTGTAGTACATATGCCAGGCCAGTAGGTGGTGCTGTTCTCACAGAATCTGCCCTTGCTAAAACAGAGCTAGAAATTGTCAAATTGAGCAAAATGAGGCATGGCTAAAATGCATGATCTGTTTGGTATTTTGAAAAAAAAAAAAGTATAAATATGCCTTATATAGGTATGGTCCTACACTATATTATTCAAATATAGCATGATAGGTACACTTTAAGTGGCATTAAGTAATCTTTATTTTTAAACATTTCCGAACTCTTTTTAATCTCTGGACACCCTGTCCCTTATTTTCTTCTTTCTTCAAAATGTTATTCATTTCAAATGTTTACTTTCTTGAGTTTGGGTTTTCTCTGGTTTTGCTTTTCTACATTTCTTGTGGATTTGAACGTTGAATAGTATGTTTACACCTTCAAGTAAAACAGCCGCTGAGGCACCAGTTAGCGCATCTTACGCAGGGTTCAATGATCCAGTTAAGAGTCCTTTCTTTGCATTGATGCAATGAAATGCTTTTATTACTATTATTACGGCATTGCTCAGTGGTACAAACACATTGTTTTCTTTTTACACGTGCCATTTCTCTTATAAAGATATTAAACAAAAGTTAAAGTTTTACGTTTTGATTAAAATTGGGAATCGTTTTTTTGCAGGTAAAGTCTGTGGTGTTGTTTGTTGGATTTGTTTGGATATCAGGGAGCAGTAATCGGAAAGTGTCCCGTAAGAATATAAAGACATCAGTGTGTGATTTCTACCTGTTGGCATGATGGAGGGAACCCCAAAGTAAGAGAAAGCTCCGTTCTCAAACTTCAGCGCCTCCTTTCCGAACTCCACCTCCACTCGACCCTGACGGTGAAACACAGAGCGTTTGATCAGAAACTGTCTGAGAAACAACAGCAACATGGTTTTACTGCAGAATAAAACGTACCTGCAGCACGAGGATGAAGTGGTCCACAGGTTTGTTGCGCTGGAACAGGAAGTGATGCGGCGATCGTTTGTTCTTCTCGTCGAACTTGAGTTCCTGAACGACGCTCGGGTGTTTGATCAGCCTCAGCAGGATCTTCTCTGAGATGTGAGCGGGTTTGAAGGGCTCCACCTCTACAGGAGGGAGGAGAGAAAATGCTTTTATGGCACAATATTGTCTGTCCTAACTTCCTTAAAACAAATGTTCAAATCCTACAGAAATGTGACAGAAACAGAAATTGTAAACTTTTTTGCAAGATCGGCAACTTTTTAAATCTTTAACCAGGTCTCTGTTATACTGATATGGAAAATTAAGATTGCATATAGTTCATATATAAATATGCATTTCCATCAGGATTTTACGACATCTGAATTTGGTGTTTTTATCAAACTCAGGCCTTAAAACTGACTCTAATCTACCAAGCAGTCATTTCTAAACCAAAAGCTAACATTTTAATCCCTTAAAGAACCAAGACTATGAGATTTAAGAAAACCCTCAATTCAAATGTCTCTCTATGAGGAAGTGTTTATCCACAAAGTAATCACTGACACAGAGCAGCGATCTGATTGGCTGTTACCTGTGGACAGGAAGCACAGAGCAGCGATCTGATTGGCTGTTACCTGTGGACAGGAAGCGGTGTGTGGCCATGAGCAGCTGAGGAGAAATGTTCACTTTCATCTCGTTCTCCGACAGCTTGAAGATGGAGAAGTCCTGCTGCTTCCTCTCATGGTGAGAAACACGCCGCTTAGTACGGTTATCAGCTGACAGAACACACACACACACACACACACACACACACACACACACACACACACACACACACACACATAACACACACACACACACACACACACACACACACACACACACACACACACACACACACACACACCACACACACACCACACACACACACACACACACACACACACACACACACACACACACACACACACACACACACACACACACACACACGAATGAGTATATTTATATTGCATTTGCACAACTTTTATCAGGAAGGGGAGCTGTGTGTGTGTGTGTGTGTGTGTGTGTGTGTGTGTGTGTGTGTGTGTGTGTGTGTGTGTGTGTGTGTGTGTGTGTGTGTGTGTGTGTGTGTGTACATACTGTAGAGGTCTGTCTCGTCCAGGATCTCTGACTTGATGATCTCCTCGATGACGTCCTCCAGGGTCACGATGCCCAGCACCTCGTAGAAAGGGTCTCCCTCGCCCTCGTTGTTGACGCGCTGCACGATGGCCAGGTGGGACTTCCCTGGAGGAAAAAAGGTTAAATTAGTATTTTAACCCAGAATGCATTTAAAAAATACTTCACTGGGCAAAACATGTTTCATAGAAAAGGTTCAATCAGAATCAGAATACCTTTATTCGTCCCACAGCGGGGCATTTGCATTTGTTACAGCAGAAAAGAGCCAAAGACAGCTTAATGTTAACTCAGTTTTGAAGATATAGAAAATTACTATTTTAACTCAGAATGCATTTCAAAAAATACTTCACTGGGAAAAACACTTGGACGGTAGTGCCAGTGAAATATCTTTATCAACAATATATATATATATCTGTTACATAGAAAAGTGTTATTTTATTGTAGTTTAAATGTAATGAATGTGTGATTTTCCATTTCAAATAACCCTGAACAATTTGTACTCATCCTCCACCTCACTGCATTTAGATTTGTATTAAACACTGTAACTTCTTTGCACACATGATATTGTTTTAAACTTTCTTTAATAGTAAATTGGTATATTAATGTGTATTCTAATTCTAATGCCATCTCTTCTTCATGTGGGTATGACTCACACTGAGCTCCTTAAGTGAAACAGCAGCTGGGAGGATTCCACACGCACACACACACACACACACTCACACACACACACACACACACACACACACACACACACACACACACACACACACACACACACACACACACACACACACACACACACACACCATCTTTGCATGCAGTCACACACTCCGTCACATGAACACACTCCCGAGCTGCAGAGTGTTTTCCTCCAGGATGATGAGTGTGTGTTTCCGGAGGTAAAATCTCGGGGCGTTCCCGAAGATAAACGAGTCGTTAATAATCCGTTCACTGTTGTGTGACAACGTTTCTGTCCTGAAGCCAAAACAAGGCTAACGAGATTCTGCACTGCATCTCAGTGGGCGTCACACAGTTATACCATTACACAACTCACAACTGTATTCACACACGCACAAATATATGTAGGAATATGCATACACAGAACACAGAGGGAATCCTTGTTAGTAACTCTGGCTGCAAATCAACTTCCTCACAGAGCTTCTACACTGTCTGCCTGCCAAACACTACCTCCAACACACACACACACACACACACACACACACACACACACACACACACACACACACACACACACACACACACACACACACACACACACACACACACACACACACAGCAATGTAGCTAAATAGGTCAGCCTTACATACAAACTAGTCCGAAAGCAGGAGAGGAGAGAGTGTTTGCAGCTAAAGTCTTATGTTTTCATCCAGATAAATGATAGTGTCTCTTTGACCTCATAACCTTTTCTCAAACTCCCTCTAAACATCCTCAAACTATACAAAGACTCAATGACATTATCATACTTTGATGGAATTGAATCAAAAACTGTATGTAAAGAAAACTGTTTATATTAACATAACTATGGATGGCTACAGCATGCAAAACAGAAAATGTAGACAACATTTAGGACACTTTCCTGTTAGGTAGCGTGTTGTGTTTTGTGCTTGTTGGGAGGCTGTGGCTCAGTGGGTAGTGTGCTGGACTTCAAATCAGGGGGTAGCAAGTTTGAGTCCCACTGCAGTCAGCATGTCGTTGTGTCCCTGGGCAACACACTTCACCCCAAATTGCTCCTGTGGGGATTGTCCACAGTACTGACTGTATGCTAGTCGCTTTGGATAAAAGCGTCTAACAAATGACACACCTGAACATCAGCAGGAGAGGACTCTTTAAAGTAGAGACACTACATACTGATATACACCTGAACTACAGCAGGAGAGGACTCTTTAAAGTAGAGACACTACATACTGATATACACCTGAACTACAGCAGGAGAGGACTCTTTAAAGTAGAGACACTACATACTGATATACACCTGAACTACAGCAGGAGAGGACTCTTTAAAGTAGAGACACTACATACTGATATACACCTGAACATCAGCAGGAGAGGACTCTTTAAAGTAGAGACACTACATACTGATATACACCTGAACATCAGCAGGAGAGGACTCTTTAAAGTAGAGACACTACATACTGATATACACCTGAACATCAGCAGGAGAGGACTCTTTAAAGTAGAGACACTACATACTGATATACACCTGAACATCAGCAGGAGAGGACTCTTTAAAGTAGAGACACTACAGACTGATATACACCTGAACATCAGCAGGAGAGGACTCTTTAAAGTAGAGACACTACGTACTGATATACACCTGAACATCATCAGGAGAGGACTCTTTAAAGTAGAGACACTACATACTGATATACAACCTGAACATCAGCAGGAGAGGACTCTTTAAAGTAGATACACTACATACTGATATACACCTGAACATCAGCAGGAGAGGACTCTTTAAAGTAGAGACACTACAGACTGATATACACCTGAACATCAGCAGGAGAGGACTCTTTAAAGTAGAGACACTACGTACTGATATACACCTGAACATCATCAGGAGAGGACTCTTTAAAGTAGAGACACTACATACTGATATACACCTGAACATCAGCAGGAGAGGACTCTTTAAAGTAGAGACACTACATACTGATATACACCTGAACATCAGCAGGAGAGGACTCTTTAAAGTAGAGACACTACAGACTGATATACACCTGAACATCAGCAGGAGAGGACTCTTTAAAGTAGAGACACTACGTACTGATATACACCTGAACATCATCAGGAGAGGACTCTTTAAAGTAGAGACACTACATACTGATATACACCTGAACATCAGCAGGAGAGGACTCTTTAAAGTAGATACACTACATACTGATATACACCTGAACATCAGCAGGAGAGGACTCTTTAAAGTAGAGACACTACATACTGATATATACCTGAACATCAGCAGGAGAGGACTCTTTAAAGTAGAGACACTACGTACTGATATACACCTGAACATCATCAGGAGAGGACTCTTTAAAGTAGAGACACTACATACTGATATACACCTGAACATCAGCAGGAGAGGACTCTTTAAAGTAGAGACACTACATACTGATATACACCTGAACATCAGCAGGAGAGGACTCTTTAAAGTAGAGACACTACATACTGATATACACCTGAACATCAGCAGGAGAGGACTCTTTAAAGTAGAGACACTACATACTTCTGAAGCAAGATACTCGGAAGACATGTGCTACCAAGCAAGCGTACTCGCGATTGAGAAACACCCATGGTACTGACACCGGCACCGCCCTTTATTATAATTAAACGGCATCATGTAAAATGACACGTTACGCTCGTGTTGTGTTCAAGGAACCTGTCCTAGGCCAGGAAAAACAGGCAGTCGATTGTTTAATTCTGTATCATGGCTTCCTTCTGGAGGTAACGGGGAGAAGTGCTCTGGCAGCGGTGCAGACCCCTGGTCTATAGCATAACGATAGCTAATTCTCTAAATGAATGGTTTTCTTTACATGGCTGATTATGTGTTAGTATGAATAACATCATTATGAAATCTGCCATTGTGATGAAGTCCAGGATAATTTGTTGATGGAGTGTTGACAGGTTCTTAGAGATAAATGGGTTCAATGTTTTAAACTGATGCCATATACTTGACAGATATTTGAGTTTGGTTTGTGAAACCTTCCCACTATGGGAGCATACTTCACCTCTTTAACAACATCTTAGTTAATAATGTAACTCACCCACTATAACCTTTATTCCAGCAATAAATCCGCACTTTAGACTGAGACACTCCCTGAGTTACATGAGAGTGAACAGAGTTCAGCAGAGGAGGCGTGACAGAGCTCCTCCCTCACCTGACTCACCTGAGATAAACCAGGAAACAGTTTGTTATTCTCCCTCACTGCAGAGAGACAGACGGACTGAAAAACAGACGATCACATTCACCTTCAGACCAAACTAACAACTTCGGCTGAGTTCAGCTACAGGAGAGAAAAGTGGAAACTACAACCCTGCTGCTTCAACCTGCTGACCCTCCCCCCCTGAAGGTGAGTCTCCAAACATCACTCTAATGCCGCGTTTCCACTACACGGCCTCGCTCGGCCCCGCTCGGTATGGCTGGGCCTCGTTAGGACTGGTTCACTTTATGGCGCATTTCCATTACAGTTTAGGAACTGGGGCAGTATCTATAGTAACGCAGTGTAGGCGGAGCCGTGACGTGATCTTCAGAGGACCCCAGAAAAACAACACAGCCGTTAGCTGTTAGCACTCAGAGCTCACAGCTCCTCATATATGTTCAGAAACTAGACAAAAGTTAAACAAGTACAAACCACAGACTGCCTGTGTCATGGCGAATACAGTCGCTGCTTTATTTATGTCTGTATAGGCCGTTGTTGTGAGTGTGGACGGTCGGGGCATATACTGCGTTAGCTTAGCCAATCTCCATCTAGAAAACAAGCATTTTAAAAGGTTTTTCCCCTGCCGTCTGTCTGCAGACTTGACAAAGCATTAATTCATGGTTTTTACTAACCGGTATCAGTATGTTGTTACTTCGGCATCATTTTGAAACGTGTATTACAATTAAATCACGGTCAAATATGTCCATCTTGTTGTAGTTGTTGCCCCCTTGCCAGCGACGCTCTCTCTAGTTTAGCATACTCAGCCCGACTCAGCCTCGTTGTCTCTGGCCCTGGCCCCACGATTTTATGAGGCCAGAAAAACTGTGAATTAGGACCCGCCGGCCGGTACTAGGCCAAGTGGAAACGCAACCAAAGACGGGCCGCTGACGTCACAGCCCTCTTAAACCGGGCTGCGGGCTGTAGTGGAAACGCGCCATTATACCCCTTTCACACCAACGGTGTTTCAGGGCCGGTTCGGAGCTGGAGCTTGAAAAGCACCGTTTTTTCCTGTTCACCCCGCAGCGGAGCAGCCTCTAAGCTCCGGAATCCGGTTTGTTTCGAGCACCAAAAAGTTGTCCGTCGAGAACCAAGAACCGCATACGTCACGCTTACGTCGGAGGGGGGCGAGATTAACCTGAGCTAACAGTTAAGGCGAGTACGGCAAATAAAAGTTGTAACAAGCAGTAGTGCTGAGCAAAGTGACTAGAACGCAACCACACACTTGAAAAAAAAAAAACACGCTTTATAAAGTCAGGCAACACTAACCAGGCTTCGTGTGATTCTGTTTATTTGTACCTTACTTTGACCATCCGTTCGCTGTTATTGATCATTGTGGAGAGCAGGCAGACGTTTTGTTTGTTATTATAGCAGCTATCGGATGGAATCAATACATGGGCTGCACAGGTTGTCATGTCCGACGATCACAAGTAGAATCATAATGAAAAATACGCCGGTAAAATGTGCCTGTAGAAAACGGCTTATGCCACAATAGGATAGCAACAAGTAGTCAAGTTATAGTCAGTTTAACTTCGGTTGCTATGCTAACATCACCCATGTTATACCAGAGAAACTTTCATAACAGCGTTGTGATGCCAAACAGCGTCAATTCAGACTGACACACATTCACTTAAGGGGAATTGGGGATATGTATCAGCTGCTTGTGTGACAGTCAGACAGTGAATACTTTAGAGCCGTGTGAGCTAACCCGGAGCTAACGGGAGAATAAACTCCCGTGGAAGAGCAGCCGGCCAGCACTGCAGCGGTCGGTAAATGCCGCTGAAACACATTAATAAACAATGAACCACGGCACTCTGGAGAAAAGTATAAGGTTGGAGAAGTCGTTATTTAATTTAATCTGGCTTCGTATGATTAAAAGCAACACGATCATCGACCCGACGCAGTCCCCGGCCCGTTGTTGTTGTGAGCTCCGTTGGGGAGAAAATCAGCGATGTAAACTGTGACGTCATGACGCAGCAGCGGCAACACCAGTCGGGCTCTGAGCGGTGTGAACAGGAGAACCGGTTCTGAACCAGAAAAGCTCTAGCACGAAGCTAGAACGGGAAAAGCCTTGGTGTGAAAGGGGTAAAAGAGAATTTCAGTGAAGTCAGTAGAGGAGGGGGAGGGGAGCCATGACTGACTGTACTTCCTGTCTGCTGTGTTTCAGCTTCACTCAGAGACAACATGGCTTCCAAGTTAGAGCAAGATCTCTGCTGTCCGGTCTGTCAGGAAGTCTGTAGAGATGCTGTCATTCTGTCCTGCGGCCACAGCTTCTGTAAAACCTGTCTGCAGACCTGGTGGGATGGGAAAGAAGTGAAGGAGTGTCCAGTTTGTAAGAGAAGAATCTCAAAAGATCCACCTTATAACTTTGCTTTAAAGAACACGTGTGAGACCTTCTTACTGGAGAGAGATCAGAGTCCTCCAGAGGCTCTCTGCAGTCTGCACTCTGAGAAACTCAGACTCTTCTGTCTGGACCATCAGCAGCCAGTGTGTCTCGTCTGCAGAGATTCAAAAACACACACCAACCACAGATTCAGACCCATCGATGAAGCTGCTCAGGATCTCAGAGAGGAGCTCCAGAAGTCTCTGCAGCCCTTTCAGGAGAAACTGAAGCTCTTTGAAGAAGTTAAAGTGGAGTTTGATCAAACAGCAGGACACATGAAGGTCCAGGCTCAACACACAGAGACGCAGATCAAGGAGCAGTTTAAGAAGCTTCACCAGTTTCTAGAAGAGCAAGAGGAGGCCAGGATGGCTGCACTGAGGGAGGAAGATGAGCAGAAGAGGATGATGATGGAGGAGAAGATGGAGGCTGTGAGCAGAGAGATAGCAGCTCTTTCACACACAGTCAGAGCCACAGAGGAGGAGCTGAGAGCTGAAGACGTCTCCTTCCTGCACAACTACAAGTCTGCAGTGGAGAGGCTACAGCGCACCCTGCTGGAGGATCCACAGCTGCCCTCAGGAGCTCTGATAGACCAGGCCAAACACCTGGGCAACCTCAGCTTCAACATCTGGAGCAAGATGAAGGACATGGTGTCCTACTCTCCTCTCATCCTGGACCCAAACACTGCTCATCCAAACCTCATCCTGTCTGAAGATCTGACCAGAGTGAGAGCAGGAGGAGAGAGACAGGAACTTCCTGATAATCCAGAGAGGTTTGATAGTGTCCCCTGTGTCCTGGGCTCTGAGGGCTTTAACTCAGGGACTCACAGCTGGGATGTCCAGGTTACAGACAGTACAGGCTGGGTACTGGGTGTGTCGGCAGAGTCTGCCCAGAGGAAGGGAGACACACAGTCTGGATTATGGGGAATAGGTTTCTGTGAAGGTGAATACTCAGCATGGTCACCATCAGATCCAGCCACTCGTCTCAGCCTGAAGAAGAAGCTCCAGAGGGTCAGAGTGGATCTGGACTGGAACAGAGGAAAGTTGTCGTTCTCTGACCCTGACACTAACACACACATACACACCTTCACACACACTTTCACTGAGAAGATGTTTCCATATATCAGCACTCAGGAGGAAGTGAAGATATTACCACTGAAGGTGTGTGTGACAGTGGATCAGAGCAGGTAGAGATACATAGGATCATTATATCTGTGGTGATCATCTCTTAAAGGGATCATTCACTGACCTCTGAACCTGTCCTCCTGCTGTCTCTTTATTCTAAACATGTTTTTATTCTTGTTGTTATTGAGTTTGATAATCTGCTTTTTGATCATACTGTCAACCTTTATTAAATTGAAACACGTGCATTTAGCAGACACTTTTATCCAAGTAACATCATGTTCATCAAATACGCTGAACTGCTTCCTTTAGAGGAAATAAGAGATATATATTCTTTACATTTGAAATGATCTCACCCAGATTCAGATCTTTATGTCAGGTTATAGTTTAACCTTCTCTGTTTTATTGAAACTATGTCGTTATAAATTGTTCATTTGTGATTTGTGCTTGATGGGAAAATAAATAAAAAATATGTTTAATCCAACTGCAAGTTTGAGCAGCGAATCATTTATTAGATACAAAATAAAATGCATTTTAATTAAACGATGTGTTGGCTTGTGTAACCATTAGCCAATCAGCAACCAAGGTAACCCCCCCCCCCCCATCTTATCACCTGAATCTCCTCCTAGAGCACCATGGAGTTATTTTTAACCAAATCTCTCTCAGAGGGGCGTGGGGAGGGGCTCCTTATTTTCATCTAAAGTAACAGACAGAGAATCAGCACTTTGGAAACAGGGCTGAAACAGAGGGGATTATGGGATGCTGCAATGATCTGTTTGGTGTTTCAGCCAATCAGAGACAGGCTCTGTATATATCTGAGACCTATAATATATTGATGAAAAACAGTATAATAGGAGACCTTTAAAGTAACCCTCCCAACCGTGAGCAATAGTGACTTTTTGTCAAATGACAGGGTTGGAGATGGACTTGGACAGAAGGTGTTTGATCATAAAGGTTGAGATTCACCCACTGAACGTATTTATTTCCTCCCATCTGGCCCTGAATGCCTCCATGATGGGAGTTCAGTGAGTCAGCAGCAGATGAACGTCAGCAAAAAACAAACAAAAACGCCTCAAAAAGAGAGACATTCCTACATGGAGCAGTACGAGGCACGCCAGGAAATGACATGTTTTGCTTCGGCCTGCACGGAGTGGAGAAGCTGTCATGAGAGTCTGAAAAGTCTGAAACACCTGCTGTAACATTTAACTGAAAACACAACAGTTATATTACCGAAAGGCCTCTGGGGATCTTTATAAAGGCCCTTTTAACATCAGGGGTGAGCCATTAGAGGCACAAAAACGTTAAACTTATCTTACAAACTCAATCGACTATAAATAATGTGAAAAGATGTATCAGTATTTTATGATTTCCTGTATCTTTTAAAGGTTTTTTACGTTGCTTGATAACTGGACTCCACCACTTCTCCCTTTAAAACCTGTTCTGTATATATTGTCTTCACACTGTACATTTATATTTAATTAAGCATGCTATTTCTTGCACAATTAATGTAAATAATATCCTACTTTTAAATGTTTCTGGCAGTAATTTGTCCCTTCATAGTGTATACTTGACAGATATATATCTTTCACTGTCAAGATGTATCTTACTTTTTAGTTTAGTTCAATTTTGAGATATTTATATTTAATGTATGTGTTAGTTTATTTTCTACAATTGTTTTGAGTTCCACATTATGTCCAATGCCTTGTTTATATGCTGCTGTGACGAAAATTAGGATAAATAAAGTAAATCTCATCTTAACTAGTACTTGTAACTGAATACATTTTAAAGTAACCCTCCCAGCCCTGTCTAAGCTGAACAAATGTATTTACATATACATTTGATAGATTTTATTATTATCCACCTTTTATTTAAAACATTCTTTGAGACTTCTTCTTCTGGTTCAAATCTCAATACATTTAATTTGTATAATCACTCATTTGTATTTATTCTACATGAAAATGTTAGAGATTCCATTCAAATCTGTTGATTATTCAGATCTTCCTCAGGAATAGTATGTCACATTTGTAATGCTAAATATATATCATTTTCTCACAGGATATAGAATGAGACAGTAGTGTTACCAATCCCGCTTCAATCTCATTAGTATGCATAAAAAAGTGACAGGTCACACCTTCGAAGTCCCGCCCCCTAATTATGCTAATGAGCCCCTTTGATATGCTAATGAGCCCCTTTGATATGCTAATGAGCCCCTTTGTTCGAGGTGTTATCGCGTATAGGTGTTACATCCCCCCCCCGGTAGCCCCCACCCCCCTCAGCCCGCCCCCCCTCCCCCTCACATACAGGTGTTACATCCTCACCGGTAGCCCCCACCCTTCTCAGCCCCCACCCTTCTCAGCCCCCACCCAGCCCAGCCCCCACCCTCTCAACCCACCCCCTCCTTACAGCAGGTGTTACATCCGCCCTGTCGCCCCCACCCCCTCCCTCCATATTCCCGCCAGAAGATAGTGAGGGGGTGGAGTCAGGCATAAAAAAAAAAAAATCTATGTAAAACTAGATAAAAGCCAGTTATTTCCACTCAACAAGTCACCTAAACTTTCAGAAAAGAAAATGGCTAAGAGACGCATCGATATGGGTTTAATCAGCGAGACGCCGGTAACAACTTACCACCATCCGTCGGGAGCGCCGGTCAAGAAACGGATGCAGTATCTATGCCGGGTTCAAACCCCTCCCGCAGAGGCTCTTCATGAAAAATGGAGTCTGGAAAATGGAGATGTTTGGGGTTTTGTGTTCAACTATATGGCGAATGAACTGCACTTCTACAATCTGAAGAATGGCGAAACCTATGGACCCAGCAGTGTTAAAGCGACGTTGACCTCAACAGATTGGGCTGTGTTAACTCTGGTGTCTTCCAGAGATCTCCGTGCAACCGTTGTATCAGAAAAAACAGTGCATCAAGAAACCATCGTGGATCCATTGTGGAATCATTCATCCCTTGTACGTGCAATGTCTATGAAACCTGCATCAAAAAGCAAAGAAACGCAAACTGTGGTTGAGATCAAAGAAGAGTTTTCATCGCAACCCCTCCATGTGGAAGAAGAGGGAGAAAATATTCACCCGCCGCCGCCAGTGAAAAGAATCCTGACAAGCACCGTCTGGGAAACTAAAAGCGGCCCGTCGGGTAGATGGTATTACCGCTCAAGCCGTTTGGTGACACGGGGGAAGGACCCCTCTGATGATTTTGTTTTGGAGTATTTCAACTCTACATGTGGGGTTTTTCAAACATCTTTGCGTGTGCCTCTGGCTGCTTGGCTGAAAATGATCGATGAAAAATCTACAAAGCTTAAAGAACTTTTTAAACAAAGTCAAACAGCGATAGACATTATAATGGTGAAAAAAACTCTAATTTTTGCAGATGACTCCTCCTCCTCCTCCTCCTCCTCCTCAACATAATAAGTCCCACCCCTCACCAGATCATTTAAAGCTAAGGACCCCCTAAGACAACCATTGAAGACTAACCATGGATCTGAGAAAAAACAAGTCTCTCCCCGCGAGCTGCCGTCTGGAACAAGCCCTGGATCTGAGAAAAAACAAGTCTCCCCCCGCAAGTTACAGCCTGGAACAACCCCTGGATCTGAGAAAAAACAAGTCTCTCCCCGCGAATTGCAGCCTGGAACAAGCTCCTGACAGACCGCCATCATCTCCAACAATCTGGACCCCCGAGCTCAACAGTGATGACGATGGCGTTGATGTTACTGGCTGGGGGCTTGTGTATCAACCTCCATCTACTCCACCAAAACCCCCGAGGAAATCAACAGCTTCTTCAGACTCCTCGGTAGAAGACGACGATGGATCGACATGCTATGCTTATAACTATGGTTATACTTCAGAGTATGATGCTATAGACGGGGCAAGGACAGCTTCATTCCTGAATACGGTAAAAGCTGTGGTGGTTCATCTGTTGGATAAGGTCGTACACATGTACAGAAAGGAACAATGTTATGGCTGTCAAGTCGATCATCCCAGTCAAGTGCAACATGAGTGTTTGTTTGAGATGCCAGAATATTTTCTGGAGCGAAACTATGATGAAGTGGTAAAGAGACTGTGGACCGACCGTTTCATTCCAGCCATTAGGGGTTCTCTACATTCGAGCAAGCTTCATATGTCGGAGAGAAGGATCTTTGGAGCTGCCGAGGCGATTCTTCACAATCTCAGAAGCACAAGACGCTTTGAGGTTAAAATCAACAAGCTTTACGAAAAGCTTGTTGAAAACGACGAGTCACAGCTGAAGAATATAGCAGACGCATGGGACTTTTGGCAACGAAAGGAAGAGTTGGAAACTTATTTGTAAAAAAGTAACACCATGTTTTTTTATTTTACTTTTTTTATTTTTATTTTACTTGATCTAGTGTGTCCTTCTTTGTAATCATGTTTTTTTTAATTTAATTTGTTTTTGATTTTCTGCCTGGAGAAAAATGTTTTTTAAAATCTGTTGTTGATATATGCATCAAATCAATAAAAATGTGTTGTAACAAAACTGTTGTATTCATTACCTCATTGGGACGGTAACAGGGAACATGTCTGAGAAACGTGTCATGCAAAGAGTGTATTACACTCCCTCTAATCCAGGGAGTTTAGGGGGCGTTGATAAACTCCATAGGGCTGTACAGAATGAGACGGGTAAACAAATAAATGTAAAGAAAGTCAGAGATTTTTTATCTGAACAAGATGCTTATACTTTACACAAGCCGGCAAGGGTACATTTTGTAAGAAACAGAGTTTTCGTACTCAGACCGCTACAACAATTTCAAGCTGACCTTTGCGATATGCAGTCGTTATCCAAGCATAATGACGGTTTTAATTATTTGTTAACAGTCATAGATGTATTCTCGAAAAAAGCCTATGCACAGGCATTAAAGAAGAAGACTGGTGTAGAAGTGGCGAAAGCCTTTGATAGAATTTTAACACACAGTCAAATTCCTAAAAAGATGCAAACAGACGCGGGGAAAGAATTCTTCAACAAAGTTTTTCAAGCCTTATTGAAGAAACGAGGTATTGCACATTATGCAACAGCCAGTGATATGAAGGCGTGTGTGGTAGAGAGATTTAACCGTACGCTGAAAACTAAAATGTGGAGGTATTTTACAGCTAAAAACACGCATAGATACATAGACGTCTTGCCTGAACTAATTGAAAGCTACAATAATAGTTATCACCGAAGTATTAAAATGACGCCTCTGCAGGTGACAAAGGAAAATGCGGCTCAAGTGTATCGTAACCTGTATACCCCATCCATCCATCGTAAAAAAGCTGCTACGAAAATGAACTTTAAGGAGGGGGAACTTGTACGAATATCTAAGCTGAGAGGGGTCTTTGATAAAAAATATGAACAGAGTTATACCGACGAATTATTTACGGTGTCTGAAGGCATACCTCGTCAGCCCCCTGTTTACAAACTCAAAGATTATGATGGAGAGGAGATCAAGGGGACTTTTTATGAGAAAGAGTTACAAAAAGTGAAGGTATCTAATGACAAGGCTTTTCAAGTCGAGAAAATTCTGAAAAGACGTGTAGTGAGAGGGAAAAAACAGATGTATGTATGCTGGAAGAACTGGCCCGAGAAATTCAACAGCTGGGTTGATGCTGGGGAGATCAAAGATGTATAAAAACAACAGACTTAACGCTCAGTCCTTCATTACAGCCATGGAGATAAACGAGGGGTTTTATATTACGCTGCCTTCCAATGCCAGTCTTGATGTATTTCAAAACAATACAAGCTCTAGCTACCAGGTAAACCTAGCACAACCTTTACATTTAGACGGTTCATGGCAGGTAGCCATGACAGAAATGTCGTACCCACACACTTGGTATAACTTACCTCTAGATGTAGCATATTTTGAATGGATAAAGAAATCAAAATCCCCCGAGATAGTGAGCAAGGTAAAGCTTCAAATGTTCAATGGGGGTTACTACAGCACCATAAGTCAGCTCAAGGCGGAACTGGAGTCCTGCTTCAGAAAAATTGATTCTGATGTCCATTTTTACTATAGTCCGATTCATCGGAAAATCGAATTTCAGGGTGGTGGACAACATCGTTTTCGCTTTCCAAAGCCCCTCGCCTATATGCTTGGAATAAAACCAGACCAGTGGATCAAATTTGATGACAAATCAGCAACCTACCCCGCGGATATAAATGAAGGCGCAACTCATCTCTACTGTTATAGTAACGTTGTCAGTCATCAGAGAGTAGGTGACGCGTTTGCTCCTCTCCTGAGAACCGTAGATATAAAAGGGACATTCGGTGATACCATCACCCAGTATTTTAGTCCTGCATATTATTTGCCGGTAACAAAAACGCATATCGAAAATATACAGATAGAGATAAAAAACGATCAGAACGAACCAGTAAAGTTTACCTACGGCAAGAGTGTAGTGAAACTTCATTTCCGACCTTCAAAAGCGGGGCAATCATTTGCGAAACGATGATTAATCAGGATCCGCAACGTTTTGTTAGCTACTATGAGAATCAGGCTGGAGGGTCATTGCCTGGTTTTTATGGAGCACCAGTTATGTACGGTCGAGGCATTGGTTCTATATTCTCAAGATTATTTCGTTTTGTAGCACCATTGGTGAGAAGGGGGTTTGCCATAGCTAAACCTCATCTCAAATCGGCGGCTAAAAATATTGCATCTGATGTAATCAGTAAGGCGGTCCATAATTTTGGCGGCCAATCGGATCACGGGTCTCAAGAAGGATCAGGGGGTCTGATGGTTTTAGCGAGAAGGGCCAGAAAGAGACCTCCAGGAAAACGGGTTCCGGCAGGCTTTAAAAAGGGGAAGCGCTCAACCAAGAGAAAATCATTAGGGAAAAAGCACCCACGAAGAAGGAACACCCTAGGGAGAGATATATTTTAGAGTGTTAAATATGGCTCTTTTACATCACAAATCTGCTGAATGTAGCATGGCAGAGTTGGATTTGTTTTCGGCTCCCATGACGCAGCTTTCTATAGATGAAAAACACTACACAGAGGTCCTCCCGTTGTCTGCCATTACAGAGGATGGACCCATTGAATTTTTCATTCCAGGGGACGGGGATAAATACCTTGATATGAACGACACACTGATGCATCTCAGGGTCAAAATAACCAACGCCGATGGGACTAATCTGGCAGTCGATGCTCCCGTGGCACTTGTTAATTATCCTCTAAACACAATTTTTAGTCAATGTGACGTTATTCTAGGGGATAGGCTGATTTCTCAGTCCAGTTCGACACATCCTTACAGAGCGATGATTGAAACTTTATTGAATTACTCTGATTCTACTTTAAAAACTCAATTCACTGCCGGCTTATTTTATAAAGACACTGCAGGAGCTATGGACTCTGTAGTGATCGCCAATGGGCCAAACAAGGGTCTCGTAAAGAGAGCGGTGTTCACCGCAGAGTCCCGAGAGCTGCATCTGATGGGGGCTTTGCATACCGATATATTTTTCAGCGAGAGGCTTCTCCTGAACTCTGTAGATTTGAGAATCAAACTCACCAGATCTAACGATGCCTTTACTCTCATGTGTGCAAATGACTCCACATACCGTCTAAAAATACTGGGGGCCTCGCTTTTTATCAAGAAAGCGACCATTGCCCCAGCCGTGCGTTTAGGTCATGCTGCTGCACTGATGAGAGGCAACGCTCTCTACCCACTATCTCGTGTAAATATCAAAACATACAGCATACCTGTGAATTCCAGAATATGCAATCAAGAAAATCTCTTTCTGGGTAATATGCCTAAATACATAGTTTTGGGTATGGTAAATCACGAAGCGTTCACAGGAAGGAGAACGCTTTCACCTTTTAATTTCCTTCATAATGATATGGAATATCTGGCTTTGTGTCAGGATGGCAGACAAGTACCGGCCAAAGCATTCCAACCTCAATTTAACCGAGGGTCTTCAGTCCGAGAGTTTTACAATATGTTCACTGCTACAGGGAGACACATGAAAGATCTCCCTCTGAGTATTGACCGAGAGGACTTTGAACAAGGATATTCCTTATTCGTATTTAATCTCACTGCAGGGGAAGATGCTGACGCATTATCACCAATCACCAGCGGTAGTTTAAGACTGGAAATGAGATTCCGAGTACCGCTGCCCCAGACTACAACTTTAATCGTATATTCTTGTTTTGATTCAATTCTGGAGATTAATTCAAAACGTCAAGTGCTGGTAGACTATTACTAAGAAAAATATTACAAAATGAATAATCATCAATTGGACAGTCTCCTGCGACATATGGTGGGGGACTCGTTTGGGGGTGTATGGGCGTCAGATCAGCTACCCCAAGTAAAACAATTATTCAGATACCCTGTATACATGATTGTAAATACCCACCCCTCCCACATGCCAGGGGAACACTGGCTAGCAATGACTTTAGAAGGAGACAATGTGGGGACTTTTTTCGACTCTTTCGGATTTCCCCCCAATTTTAGTCATTATCCTAAAAGCATTCTACAATTTCTAGAAAAACAATGTAAAACTATATTACACCATAATCATCAGCTTCAAAATGTCCTGTCTACAGCCTGTGGTCAGCATTGTGTTTTCTACCTATGTAAAAGAGCGTCGGGGTTGTCTTACGAAGATGTGTTATCTCTGTATCAAGATGATGTGATAAAAAATGATGCTACTGTAACACATTTTGTGAAAAAATATCAACGGTGTGAGAGACGTCATAAAGACACTCATTTTAACCACAGTGTTTGTTCTCTACAAATGTTTAAAGATTGTTACAAAATGTAATTCATTGACAATTTAAAATAAAAAAGGTCTGGAGACAAAATTAATTCAAATGACTCTGTCTTTATTAAAGGGAATAATTTAACCAACGAGGGCTTAACTGTACAGCTCTCCTTGATCTCTTCTTTACTGCAGTCGAAGGAGGGTCTAATTTACTTTCTTCTTCTTCTTCATGGTCTTTTCCTCCTCTTCTTCTTCTTTTTGTCTTATGCTCTACAGTCTTATGCTCTCCATGCAGTTCACCTGTTTTAAGTAAACTGTATTGTTCACGAGCCTGGCGGTTATGAAAAACGGTCGACGGAACATTTAGCCCTCTGAGAGTATTCAGGAAAACCGTCCAGCCTTTAGGTTCTTCTGTATTTTTATATGACCACGAGAGATTTTTTAATAAATCCATCATATGGGATCCTTTCACAGCTCTACCCTTATCTATAAATTCACCCGTTTCATTCCATCCACCGCTGCTTTGGACTAGTTTATTCATAATGTACTCTGCATTCTTACGGTAACGTTTTGGAAGATTCTGGAGTACCTCATTCTTTATGCCATCAGTGGAAATACCCTTCTTTTCTTCTCCTTTTTGCAGTCCCGTGTCTTCAGGTAGATTTAAAGTATTATGTCTTTCCTCTTGTCCTGCTTGTTTGAGTAAATTGAGGTATCTCTGCAGCAAGGCGTTGTATTTTCTTATTTTTTCATAAGGGGTTATTCCTGTTTCGTTTAGTACGGCTCTCATTTTTTCATCCAGAACATCTTCTGCTGTACGTCTCATTGTTTCCTTGCTGTGGGGGGTAGTTACACCAGTCGGATTGAGCTGATTAAACTGGTGAGGTGTTAATAAAAACATCTTTTGACTCATGGTTTACTTTGGTCGAATAAGCCCTCCTAAAAGCTGTCCTAAAATGGGAATCACAGCACCTAGCAGAGGCAGAAGGAAACCCCCAGATTGTTTTCTTAAGGCCTTGTGTTTAGTTTTTATGTTGGTCTTTTTACTGGCCAATAGTTTGATAATTTTCTTTTGTTTTTTGAGTTTCTTATACTGAGCACCAGATAGCGGTATGTTCCCCTTTAAGAGATTTAAAGACAGTTCACAGAGTGATTGAAGAAAATCCGTGGAGCAGTTGTTGAGAATATCCTTACGCTTCGAAGGCCTGGCCTGACATAATGCCTTTAGCAGTGGCATGTTTCTTTTTAAACGAGCAGACATACTGTTTTCAAGTTTTCGGTTTTGGTACGTAAACAACTAGCCACTGTGTACGTAGTACTCCTGACCGAAGTCTATAGATGTCTGGACAGCTAGGGGTCAGGTCCAGGACTAAATATCCATGGGGGTCCTTGGTGGCATCCTCAAAACTTTGTAGGAAAAATGATTTATTACCAGGGTATATTTGCTGTGCAAGTATATTCATCTGTAATCTGTCTCTGGGGTTTTTAAACAAGACCATGTAATTAGTATTCAGACTAATTGTTCGACTATTCTTCCCCTGATGAAACACATTTTGGGTGAGCATCATAACACTCATATTTCTGTGATGGCGGTATTGGGTGAAAAGTCGGACTACTTCCGGATGCTCCGAGGCTTGAAATATAACATCGTCCAGTATAATCAAATGACTTTGATCAGGAGGAAATAGAGATTCATCTTCAAATGATTCAGGCAGACCTTTGATGAATTTCATATTTTTATTCTGTTCCTGCAGTTCTGCGTACATGGGCTGGAATGAAGTATAAATCCATACAATATTTTGAGGCTGTACATCCATTACATGAATACAATTTTGCAATACATTCTTGACAAAAAAAGTTTTTCCACACCCGCTGGGTCCTACTATTATACATGAAAAAGGGACACGCAGTCTGGGTTCAAAATCAATTTGGCTAGGTGAAAACATTTTGTCTCTTCTTATTATTTCTCAATACCCAAAAGGCAAAGTATCTCCTCCGTCTAACAGACGTCTTTTATCAAACACCACTCTGAACTTTTTGGTGAATGACACATTTCTCAAAACGAAACCCTCTTTATTTCGTACAATGTTGTGTTGTGGGACCTCGAGAACCCGCCCCCTCTCAGTGTTTTGAACGTAGCCTTCCACCAGCTCTGTAATGGCGCATTTCCATTGCAGCGCGTAGCTCGCTTTAAGCGTGCCGTGTCGTGCCGTCCACTTTTTTGGTTGTGCTTCCACTAGGCCTCGTTCCGGCGCGGCACGGCGCGGGGCCACTTTTTCCCCTCTTTTCTGGCCCTAGAAAATTGTGGTTCTATCGGGGCCAACAAACAGGGCTGAGTCGGGCTGAGTATGCTAAACTAGAGAGAGGAGCGCTGGCAAGAGGGCTAGAACTACAACAAGATGGACATATTTGACCGTGATTTAATTGTAATACACGTTTCAAAATGATGCCGAAGTAACAACATACTGATACCGGTTAGTAAAAACCATGAATTAATGCTTTGTCAAGTCTGCAGACAGACGGCAGGGGAAAAACCTTTTAAAATGCGTGTTTTTCTAGATGGAGATTGGCTAAGCTAACGCAGTATATGCCCCGACCGTCCACACTCACAACAACGGCCTATACAGACATAAATAAGGCAGCGACTGTATTCACCATGACACAGGCAGTCTGTGGTGTGTACTTGTTTAACTTTTGTCGAGTTTCTGAACATATATAAGGAGCTGTGAGCTCTGAGTGCTCACAGCTAACGGCTGTGTTGTGTTTCTGGATTTCTCATTGAAGATGACGTCACGGCTCCGCCTACACTGCGTTACTATAGTAACTACCCCAGTTCCTAAACTGTAATGGAAGCGCAGCATGAAGTGAGTCGGCCCTGTTAAGGCCCAACGCGGCCAAGCCGTACCGAGCCGTACCGAGTGTGGCCGAGGCCGACCGTGTAGTGGAAATGCGCCATAAGACTGTCAAAGTTCACCCGTTCACAGCACTCATGCGTCTGTGTAATCCCTTTCACTCGCATTACAACCTTTTTCTGATTTTTGGTTTGGTATGCATAACTTTTAGGACCTGCAGAAACAAACTCTTTGATTGTATCACCGCCCAGCTCGTCTGTAAGATCCCCCAGATAAACCCCCATCGGAAGTGGAGTCTCTCCAGGTCTTGTTACATATATGATACTATCTGTGTCGTAGTAGAAGACTCTGTGCTGCAATTTCTCCAATTCGCTGTACAGTTTTAGCCTGGCATAGGCCGTGGTGAATGCTGCAATGAATATGTTATCCACCTTGTTGGGAGGGGAGTGACCATCGTCGTCATAACACCATTGGACCAGAGCTGTCCTGTCATTGGTGAATGAGAAATACTTAACCTTATGTTTAGCTGAAAACAAGAGGTTAAGAAATTCTTCTGGTTTGGTCACAATCTTAGTCTGTGTCAGATTGCTTCTCTGAGCAAATTTACCCCAGAAACTGTTGAGACATAGCTTTGACACTTGTCTTTTGGCTGGGTTTGATGTGATTTTAGCTGCGTCGAGCTGTATGCCTTGATTAGCATGGTAGTCTGTCACATACTTTTGTCTGCTCTCATCATCTGTTGCTTCTGAAGGATAACCAGATGCTTCTTGTTTACCCTTCAAGAATGTGTGTATATAATCTACAAAAATGCTGTCACTTTTGTTCTCAAAATGCCACACCTCTGTGATCTGAGTCAGCTTGTAACCCATGTCCAGAGCCTTGTTGAATTCTGTTGTCACCCATACTCCTGTTAATGCTCTTTCCTCTTTGCTGTGCGTGCAGGGCCCCTGTTGGTTGTTAAGCTCAGCGCATGTACGACAGAGGGTGAACACAAGTTTACCCGCTGCAGTTTTGTAAGGCAGAACTGGAAAG
The DNA here is from genome assembly GCF_902827165.1 of Trematomus bernacchii. Taxonomy (NCBI): domain Eukaryota; kingdom Metazoa; phylum Chordata; class Actinopteri; order Perciformes; family Nototheniidae; genus Trematomus; species Trematomus bernacchii. The sequence continues at coordinate 17,845,938 of NW_022987593.1, forward strand.
TAAAGACCCCTGGGAGGTTCTACGGTAGCTCTGATTAACCCGAAATAACTCTGAGGATCTTTGAAATCTCGGAAGATGATCTGAGGGTGGCCTAGCGGGTAGAGGCCTGTGCAGTTTACAAAGGGGTACAGGGAGGTGAAATCACAATAATGAATCAATTCATCTGCCGCTGCCGTGTACCTCAACTTCACTGCACACGTTCTTCCCCCGTATAAAGCAGCCCTGGGGGTCAACGGTTCTGGAGCTTTGTAATCCCTGAGGAAAGCCTGCAAATCTTGATTGGATTTTTTCATCTCACCCCATGTATGCTCTCGCATAACGATCACTTTGGCCCCGTGAACAGACTGTAGCTCATGCAGCTTTTCCTCACTAGCTGCATGGAGCCGTTCAAATGTGCCACCTGTCAGGGGGTTTTTCTCATGCCCCTTATAACACGACGGACAGCCGTGATAAAAGCACCCAAGAAATTCCCAGACAATCTTTACTCCCTCAACTTCAGCAAAACCATCTACGACGAAACGTCCCACTCGTTTCTCACCTTCATTCAACGCATGTTGAATAAATACCCCCTCAGTATGAGCCACCCAATCTAACCACTGGATACCAGCGCTGGAGTATGTCTTGTTTTCACGACGGTAATCATCGGGCGGGGGGATGGCTAGGGTTTTTGGAGGCAGAAAGTTTGTGGTGAAAACTTTCATACAGGCCGAAGCAATGGTCGCACGACTAAAAGGATCTACACCAGTCTCTTCAAGGAATCCTTTTCGGAATAAAGTGCAGCCCTGTGCAAGAATGTCGACATCGTTTTTACAGTAAAGCAATGCCTGCTTTCGAAAATCAAAAGTACCCGTGCGTACCGTCTCATACCATGCGAAAAAGTCACTCTTTTCATCAGTTGTCATGCGTTCAATCCCATAACAGTGTGCTGGTGGGTAAGGTCCGATATAACTCAGATTGGCCTTAGAGCTGAAACCGTGAGGGAAATACCCCTTGGTTTTATCTTCGAACCCCAAAGCTTTGGGCATTGCAGCCAGCCGCATAGAGAGGTAAGACAGAGAATCTATGTACTTTTGTCTGAAATCTTGGTCAGTAAAATAAATCACTTTACTTCCCTGCATTACCAAAGATGGTTTTAACCCTTGTTCAATCATTGCATTGATAATGAGATAGCTGTCAAAACCCTTGGCATTGTGAGCAATGAAGGTTGCATTCTTGAATTTAGGGAGTCTAAAGTGGGCCAGAAACTGCAGTGCACAGTCGGTGCCCTCAGCGACCCAAGTTTCGCCTGCCAGGGTTTTTGTACACACCAGGAAGGGGACATGTACACCGTCTGCCCCCGCCATTGTTTCAAAATCATAAAACACGATGTGGTCGTTGTGCTCTGTCTCTTGGGGTAACACACCAATGTAACACAGATGTTCTACACACTCGCCTGTTGAAGCAGAGGGCAGCTTTTCGTTACATATCTTACATTTTTTCACCATACACTTGTGTGTTTTATCTGCACTACTCTTGGGAATGTAGTAAGAAAGTTGACAATCTACACACTTTTTGTGTAAATCGCAGTTACTGGCAATGGCTGATGCTCTCTGTGTCTGTTTTTTATGTCGAGCATGACAGCCGACCGTACGGCAAGTTTTGTTACAGTCTTTACAAAAGATGGGTTTAAACTCATCCAGAGTACATGAGGGGTCAAGACAGACAAAACAATGGCCTTTACATGAATGAAACCATCGTGAGTTGTAGCCGGTGTAGCAGTGTTCACAGACAAAGGAGGCGCCTAGAAAACCCTTCAAGTTCTTAATACCATAGTAATGGTTTTCGAGGAGAAATAAAAACACAGTTTTATCTCTTTTGGGACCGTCTGTCTGGAATTTACAGAGGGTCCGATCTCCATCGCCTCTGTAAAAAACCACAATCTTGCATTTTAAACTCTCTTCGAATTTCTCAATGTCAGTGAATGTCACCGCTGTCTGGTCTGTCAAACCCACCCCCCTCTGAATCTCTCTACCGCGTTCAAAACCTTCGTTATCAGTGAGGTTGTCATGCAGCAACAGTGCTAAATTAATAGCAAAACACAGCTGGTTGACGGGGTTGTGAACAATGTAAAGAAAACGCTTCTTCTTTTTAACAATTTCATTGTCCAACATTTTACCAGCCAATCGTTTCTCCCCACCACCCCGAGGGGATTGAACAATTTGCACCACTAATTCAAGATCGCTATCTGCCATTACAGCCCAATTTGACTGCACTGCGTTGAAGAGCGCTTCATCAAAATCATTCAGATTACTGTCGTGGTTGGCATTCAAAATGGCTGACACGTTACCTTGCAGTTGCTCCCCCCTTAACTCAATCTGTACAAGATCTTCCCTATTTGTTAGTAAAAAAGCCTCATCCAGCATCTCATGTACACTGGCCATCATACTAACGTGATACGATGTGTAATCTGCCTCGGCGCTAGGACGGGGTAGGACTAAAGACTGACTCAGTTCTATGTTATTGAATACAGGTCGAGACACAACACGTGTTGAAGCATTCCGACTGTCATTAGCATTTCCACCATTTTGTAACGACGGGCCTGCTACCTCGGGAGCATTCGGGATGCTGTTTTGATCATTGTGTACACCGTTTTGCACGGGGGACACTGCTGCTTCTGAAGCATCCATACTGTCATCGTCGATAATGTATCCACCGGTTTGCACAGAGGAAACTGATGCTTCTGAAACATCCATACTGTCGTCAATGTACCCGCCATCTTCCACAGAGGAAGCTGCTGATTCAGCATTAACGGGGGCCTCGCTAACATTATTTGACACACGGACTTCGTCTGCGAGCTGATTTAAATGCACCAGACCAGGATATGCGTCAGAGTTTTGGTAGCAATCTAACACCCATTCCAGAATGCCATCAAATGTTATTGGATAGCTAGAGTTTGTTTCTGAGGGGTTGGTAGGTTCGTTTACAACTAGCTCGTCATAACTTAGATCGTTAATATTGTCTGAACACTGAGGAAATGACATTTCATCATACGTATAATCATCATCGCTTAGGCCACTTATATTATTCAAACATTGATTAAATGACGTTTCTCTATCTGTTGAATCATATATAACGTCTGCTTCATCGTTAGGAGGAGTTAGAACTGAAGACAGAGGTACTTTGTCTGCGTGCTGATTTAAAACCACAAGGTCTGCTTCATAGTTTTGCTGGCTGTCTAAAACTACCTCCAGTGCGCTATCTAATGTTGGTGGATAGCATGAGTTTGTTTCCGAGGGGGAGGAATGGTCGTTTACATCTAGTTCTTCGTCATTCAATTCGCTAATATTGTTTGAACACTGAGGAAATGACATTTCACTATATATGTATTCATTTTCGCTTAGGGGGATTATATCATTCAAACAATGCAGAAACGACGTTTCTGTAGCTGCTAAATCACCCATGTTTGACCGTTTATGAAATCATCCCATCACAAGAAAATAGAAAGGAAATCAAAAATACATTTCTCACTGCTGAAGAAAACCACACCGCTATCAAACGCCTCCAGCTTATTCAGTTGGTGTAACCATAAAGTTGACGGTCGCAGCGCTGTGCTCGCGAGGCAGATCTGTACAGAAAAGAGACAGAGAGGTAAAAAAGAGGGGGTAAGTATTTGAAACACTGAAATATTATATTTAACAACAAATCATTTAGCGATCATCTTATAAAAATAACCACAAGTAATTTACCTGTATGGCACCTCGTTTGGAGTGTGTTTGGGATGGGGTCATCCAGAGCTGTTCTAGGCCACACTGAGAAGCTCAAAAATATGCCTGGCGCTCAGACTGCAGTGGTGTTGGGGGTCGCCTCGAACGTGGCGTGACAGAGGTAGAGGGATGCTCCTATCTGGGACTGGGGACACCCTCGATTTCACACGTCAGAGATCTCTCCCCCCGTTGTTTTACCGATGAATGGCTTATGCTGTATATTCCATTACCTTGTAGCAAAAGAGCAGGTATATAAAACGTTACTATGGACAATTTATACATCAGGTAAAAAATGAATAAAAACCATATTTTGATTTTAATTTAAATAAGCCAAAACACACACACACACACACACACACACACACACACACACACACACACACCACACACACACACACACACACACACACACACACACACACACACACACACACACACACACACACACACACACACACACACACACACACACACACACACACAATACATTGACTTACATGCATTTCCTGGAGACTTATTATAACCTTAGTCAAAAACCAAAACACATGCCTAACCCTTAAAACCTAAAACCAGGCCATGTCTTCACCCCAAAATTAATGATTGGATAATTACATGATATTATAAAATATAAAAGTACTTACCAGTGCTTTTTTCCAGATCAGATCCAAATCAGGTCTCATTCTCTCCAGAAGGTCATGCGGTCTGTTCTTGTGAAAATGTGCTCACCTTAAATAGCTGTATTGCAAATAAGCATGTCAATAGGCCCCAGAAAAAGTGGGGAACCAATCGGAATGGTATTATTAATTTAACATGTGTTGTCTGTCAGTGATTTCTTAAAACTCTCAAGTCTGTGCATTCTTAAGTGTTTTTTACAGCTAACCTCTGTGTTGATCAGACCTTAAGGAGCCGATTCATAATGAAATAGCAGGACCTTTTAAAAAATCTTCTCTTTCCTCCATACCTGCAGCTACTTCTAATCTCATATAACTTCATATAAGGATTATTTTATTAATGGGTGATGTAATTAAACATAAAGAAAAAAACCAAAATACCCCAGGATCATTAAGATCTTTAATTTATTGCCAACCTCTTCAGAGAGACTTTGTTACATTTAATACCAGATTATCCCCTCTTTTCAATAAGAGAGGTCCCTAAAGTTAGTATAGTAATTAAACATTAGTTCACCATCCATACAATTCAAAACAACATCCTTAGTTATTAACCCCTCTCATATTTAAAAAAAGACGGTCTGTCTGTGTGTGTGTGTGTGTGTGTGTGTGTGTGTGTGTGTGTGTGTGTGTGTGTGTGTGTGTGTGTGTGTGTGTGTGTGTGTGTGTGTGTGTGTGTGTGTGTGTGTGTGTGTGTGATGAAATGGATGGAGCCATCCGGGGTCACACCTCCAGGTCTATGCATTCTTAAGTGTTTTTTACAGCTAACATCTGTGGTGAGCACATTTAAAAAATAAAAAATAAATCTTCTCTTTCCTCCAAACCTACAGCTACTTCTAATCTCATATAACTTCATATAAGGATTATTTTATTAAGGGGTGATGTAATTAAACATAAAGAAAAAACCAAAATACCCCAGGGTCATTAAGATCTTTAATTTATTGCCAACCTCTTCAGAGAGACTTTGTTGCATTTATTACCAGATTACCCCTCCTTTCTATAAGAGAGGCCCTTATAGTTAGTATAGTAATTAAACATTAGTTCACCATCCGTACACTTCAAGAGAGCCTCCTTAGTTATTAACCCAACTCGTATTTAAAATAAAAAAAGGCTGGGTAGGAGGGGAATACGGGTATGTGTGTGTGTGTGTGTGTGTGTGTGTGTGTGTGTGTGTGTGTGTGTGTGTGTGTGTGTGGAGGGAAATCTCTCAGAATGATATCCCCTTTAGCGCAATACAGCATCAGCTACACCACTTATGTGACATACAAGAATAGTGTGTGACAGACAAAAGATGTCCTGTATGGGTTGATTGCGCATGGACATAAACGCTAGTAAAGTCTAATCTGACGGGGGAGACCCGCTGTTGCTGACGGGGGGAGATCCGATGCTGCGGACTATTCGACATGCATCTCTGCATGCGGTGAGCGGAACAAAACACACTTTTCATATATCACACGTAGCTATTTTATTTACCTCTCAAACTACCTAAACTATTTATAGATATGTTTTAGTTTTACTGTCGCGTCACTCATTATTGGACCCGCGACTTTGATACTGTCGTGTTGTCAGGAGGGGGAGAGCAGTCCGTTTATTATTCCCGTGTTATTGTAAATTACTGTACACGTTTTTGAATAGTTAATTAATCTACTATAATTAGTTGGTTTAATATCGAATCATATCAGTTTGTTTCAAAGCTCATTAAATAACATAGAAGACCTTTAACCGGCACTTTTCTAATTCTGCCCCGGAAGATTTAAACTGTAACGAACATGCCGACCGGACAGGAGGGGGGAGGAGGAGGGGGTTGAGAGGGGTGGGGGCTGAGCGGGGTGGGGGGCTACCTGAGAGGATGTAGCACCTGTATGTGACGGGGGGGGGGGGGGGGGTGGGCTGAGGGGGGTGGGGGGTACCGGGGAGGATGTCACACCTGTACGCGATAACACCTCGAACAAAGGGCTCATTAGCATATCAAAGGGGGGTCATTAACACAATTAGGGGGCGGGACTTAGAAGGTGTGACCTGTCACTTTTTTATGCATACTAATGAGATTGAAGCGGGATTGGTAACACTACTTGAGACAACACAGTTTGTATCCATTGTGTATGAATGCTTCAGCTCTTCAGACCAACATAGTAAGATGTGAGCATGTTCCTAATTGTGTTGGTATGCAGCCTAGGTCTGGTCTGTTTAATAAAGCCAATCTGCCACTTTTATATTGTAGAATTTGTTCAATTAAAGCAGTCTTTAAAGGTAGGGTAGGTAAGTTTGAGAAACCGGCTCGAGTTCGATAGAATTTGAAAATACACAACCGGAGAAAATCTGCCACTTCCTTACAGAGCCCCTCCTCCAACACACATGAACGTGCACATGACCAATGAGGGCACGAGATAAGTTTGTGCACAGATGGAAGGCTGACAGGCAGGTAGGCCATCCAGTTATTTTAGCCGGGCTAAAATGATTGGTCGTGCTTTTTACAGTATTACAGCTTCCACAGATGACATTTTTTTATGGATCTTTTGTCAAAGCACTTCAGATATTCATTGCTATCGGGATGTTAAGAGCATTCCATGGAATATAACAACAAGTGTATCTCGAGCCGGTTTCTCAAACTTACCTACCCTACCTTTAATTGTTTGTCCGAAACATAGCAATATATGCTTTTGAAATGTAACATGTCTTTGAAAAAATAACAGTATACAGTTTATATTGTGTATCACCTTTAGCTTGAAAATACATAGATGTGTTTTTTTAATCTATAAAATAAATAAATAGACAGACAGACACTTTATCAATCCCAAATTGGGAAATTATTTTACAGCAGCAGTGTGTTCAGGTATTAAAATATTTAAAGATGGAATAAAGTATAAACTACACAACACAAGTCTAATGCACAGCAATCCATAAGATAAGTCCGATATGTTCATGAAAACTCCCCAGGAGACACCAACACTAACGTGGCCGAGTGGACTCCGGAGTTTGCTGCATGAGTTGCACTGTATGATCTGTGGTGTAGTGGGCTGTCACTCAAAAACTGAGTAGCCAATGGGGACGCACCGCTGAAAGTCCCGCCCACCTGGGACGTTTGTGTCAAAATCGAAAAACAAAAAATGAGGGAGCGTAAACGAGAAGAGCTGCAGCGAGAGCAAAAGTCTGATCATTGAGAAAGAAGCAACAAGAACTGCAAACAAAAAGATATGTTAAAACAAAGAAAAAAGACTTATGGTTTACATGATTACACAAATGATTTGTTTGCAACTTATAGTTTTATTTTTGAAATGTATTTTATTTTGCTTGACTCAGTGTTTTTCTTCTTTTAAACTCATAGTTTTGCTTTATTCTAAGAAAGTGTTGCTTTATCTTTATGAAACAAAACTAATCCCATTGGTCGACAGCTGGAACACAAACCACCAAATACAAAAAAATAGGGATCGGGGAGGGATTCCCCGATCATTTCTTACAGTTTCTCATCAAGGGGGGGTCTCCTGTCCCCGGGACAAACACACTGCCTGAGGAAGGTTATGTGTATTTTCTTTGTCATTAACTTTTTTCAGACCACTTATTTACAGTAGCGTGGCGTGGGGAAAAATGTAGGGGAAGCCCATTTTTTTGGGTTGGGGGGGGGGGGTGGGGTGGTCAATAACGTAACCAGATGAGTGATTACAGCGCCCGGTATCATTTTACACACATTTGTATCACACAGATGCAGGACTTGCACACGCCTGTTATCTAACCGACAGGTCCGCCCCCCCCCCCCCAAATGCAACACCAGCCGCTCAATGCGCAGTGCAGATTCGGTAATGAATAAAAAAGAAGCATTCATTCACAAAGTAAATCAGGAGACCTTTAAAGTGTTACGTTCACATCAAAGTATCAGTAGGCGTGTATGAAACACATGAATTCAAAAACAATTATGTCCAGAAACATTTGCATGTGATAGTCCACCTTCTCTTCCCTTCCCTTTCTAACACACGGCAAGTGCAGCAACAGTCCTCGTCTCTGTAATTAGCTCAGTCCGTAGTCCAAAAGTAACTAAAAAATATAAACAATCTCATCTATTCAGGTGATCGATTGGAAGGCAGTGTCCAATCAAATCGCCAGCCGCCAGCCGCCTCTGAAGGGAAGCCAGAGGCGTCTGGCTTCCCTTGGCATGGCCCTGGCCAATCACAGGTTGGCAGGGGCATCACGTGGGCCTCATCTGATTGGTCAATCCCTCCATTGTTTTTCACCAAGGGAAGCCCGATTTAGCTGGCCTCCTCTCGCAACAGTGAATGCAATCCACTGTTTCACCATAACATCTAGAGGGGCGCTGTTTGTTTCACTCTTTGTAAAATACTTAGAGTGGGGGAGAGACGGGCCGGCAGCAACACACAGCAAAGGAGAATTATCGAAACAAAACAAAGTGTTTTTATTTATTTATTTAAATTATAACTACAATCCGAAAAAACAGGGGAAGCCTGGCTTCCCTTGGCCTCCGGGAGAAAACGCCACTGCTTATTTATTTATGTTGGTGACGATCCGTCCTCCATGCTGCTACTCTGGTTCAAACTGCATCCACCAAACAATATGATTTATCTCGACCTCCCCAAAATAACCCAAATCTGACACGGTGTGAGATGTCTTTTTTAGCTGTTTCCTGCGATCTTCTTCATGCAGTCAGTCAAAATGAATGAATTAATGGGCGTTTCTTTGACTATTTATAGGCAAATATGGGCGTTACGTGAAGCCCGCAAAAGCTGCGCCGCATTTCGAGTTGATTGTGATGTAGGCGGGGAAACCGGCGTAGGATGTGCCGTACGCAAGTCCTGCTCCGGTACGCAGTCTTTTATGAATGGGAAAGTGTCGGTGCGTATTTATTTGCTTTGTCCTACGTAAGCAACCTTCCCGCTAAAGAAGGGCTTCCAAATCCGGCAGCTACAACACCTGCTCTGCCGGATATGGAAGCCCCTCTTTAGTTTTGTACCTGCTGGGCCAAGAGTAAAATGCTTTTGTGAGCACAAACTACAGGGGAACAGCCAACACCAGTGTGATTTTGGTGACGTTGTGACTATCCTGGACAAAGATATAGGGGGGGTTCCAAACTACACTTAAAAACGGAAGTTTGTTCCAATACGAAGATTGTGTCCTTAAAACGAGCCACCTCGCAATTGTATGCACATTATTTATTCAGCCGTTTGCTGTTTAATCTGATGGGAAATATATCATTCAAAAGAGAGAAAAAAGCTTAGAAAACTAGGCGAACGCTCAATACAGGCGATGACGTCACCTTTGCGCGTCCCCGCGAACAGGGCTTCAATCTACGGCAAGCCTTCAACCTACGGCACAACACCAGTGTAGGTACCATATGTGTTCGGCCTACCAGATGTGTTCGGGGTCCGTTACGCTTACCAATGACGTCACGCATTGGCTGTACGGCAACCCAAGAGGACATTTTACACGGCCAAATTCCGAATGAATTGAAACTCAACGTAAGAGCTTGAGCCTCGTCGGGGGGTGCTAACATTTAAACATACACTTCATTCTTTACTTTGTCTGTTATTATATGTAGAAGATATTACTTTTTTCTCCGTCATGTTGTTTCCATAGCAACACCTTAAAAATAAAAGCATCTAAATAAAACAGGAAGTTAACCTAAATTACATTTAAGACACTGCAACGAAAGTAACAAAAACAATGTAATATCCTTTTCCGTTTCACAGAACACAAATTGGGTTATTTACATAATTATGTTTACACTGTCGATTGATATATATATATATATATATATATATAACTTATATTAGATATCCTATTGTAATATATTTGTCGATGTTGTTGTGATTATAATGTATTGCATTATTTGCAGTATTTTTTGTAATTAAAAATATAAATGTTTTACAATACATTTGACCAAATAGTTTTTGAACACTTGTGCTTTTATTTTGAAAGTAATGTCGCTTGTGTCCTGCTTGTATTTTTTGAAAATATTCTCGAGCTTGATTCCACAGTTGGATTGTGTGGCCCAACCTTTATACAGTCTATGGGCCCTATCACTACCCGATCTGCAGCCCTGCCCTATCTGCAGTGCGCATGTGCGAGATGGTCCGCCATATTTGACAACTACATACGGCAACTCTACTAGGACACTTGACACAGTGGCTTTTGGCAAAGCAGAAAAAGAACCGAGAGAGATGAGTTATTGTTATTACAACGTGACTTCACTATTATTTAACAACTCTTTTTATTGGGTTCTTTTATTTGGGGTTTAAGTACATTGTCAGAATAAGTGAGACATGGATTTAACTTCTGTTAGACAGCTATCATACTGAATAAATATTTACTGTGAATGTATGCAAAAATGTCTAGCATATAGCTGTCTAACAGAAGTTACATCCATTTCTCAGTTATTCTGACAATGTACTTAACCCCAAATAAAAGAACCCAATAAAAAGAGTTGTTAAATAATAGTGAAGTCACGTTGTAATAACAATAACTCATCTCTCTCGGTTTTCGGAGTTTTCTTTGTGTTCTTTGCCAAATGCCACTGTGTCAAGTGTCGTAGTTGGGTTGCCGTACGGAGTTGTGCAATATGGCGGACCATCTGGCACATGCGCACTGCAGATAGGGCAGGGCGGCAGATCGGGTAGTGACAGGGCCCATAGACTGTATAAAGGTTGGGCCACACAATCCAGCTGTGGAATCAAGCTCGAGAATATTTTCAAAAAATACAAGCAGGACACAAGCGACATTACTTTCAAAATAAAAGCACAAGTGTTCAAAAACAAGTTTAACAACATTGCCTTTATATAGACATTTATAATATCGATTGGGAGAATATAGAAATGATGCGTAATGTGTCTGATTGTGTTATTTGTGTTTTTGAAATATCATAACATGATACCATTATTTAAAAAAAAAAATGAATACAATATCAATGTCATCCATTATGAGGATTTAATCAATATTTACTGTAATGCAGTAGAAATACTGTATTTGGTTGATGAATGCAATAAGAAAACATAATAATAATCACAAAAATATCAATGAGAAGAATAAATAAATGGTATTATTTATTGTCTATAAGCATTATTTGTGCTTTGCTGATACATTTATTAACATTGTACAAGTCATGTTCGTCTTACAGCTGCTTACACAGAAGCCTTTTAACTTGTTTTAGCACCTACCGTATTTACAATGTTGTTTTTAAACTATTCTGCATCTCTTTTATGCATTGTTTGAATGGATCTGTTGTTCCATTATGTTTATTTATTGTGTTCCTCTCTGTTGTCTTATTATTAAGTGTTAATGATTCTGTAAAGCACTTTGAATTGTTATAAAGCGCCCCTAGTTACACCAATCAGCGTGCGATTACCGTACAGCCAATCACAATGCGTGACGTCATTGGTAAGCGACGGACCCCGAAACATACAGATGGAACATCTTATTTCAGACTCCGGCTTACTGCTTCCTGCCTACTACCTGCCAGTTACCTGCCTAAGACCTGCCAAAGACCAGTATCTGGGAATGTTAAGCCCTCCCACTATTTTCCAAGAGGGCGTTGCCAGATTTTCAATTTCAGGATTTAACCAGGAGATGGCGCTTCCTTCACAAAAACAGGAAGCGAACCGGGCCGTTGGCGTCCGGCCGTTCTGTGATTCTCCAGAACTCACAGCTGGCCAGGGATAAGTCCCGACTCTCCCAACGGCCAATCCGTGCCTCCCCTGACTGCACGTTGCTGACACGCACCGCTGCAAACTCTCTGCACGGAGGAGCCGCAGAGGAAGAGACACACGTTCACTAAGCCGAAAAAACTATATCCGGTCACAGTGATCTGCTATTTTAAAGTAAATTCAACACATATCGACCCTAAATATAGCATATATTAAGAACGAGAAAGTGTTAACATCGTTTTTTGTAAACATATGACAAATGTGCGAGGGTGATGACATCAGAGCATCGTCCTATGGGCTTAGCCCCGGACAGGTACAACAGGTATTCACTCAGAGGGGGGTAGGTACTAAATGCCACCCATTTACATGTAGGCAAACAGTCAAAAATCAACATACAGTAGGGGGGTGGGGGATGGTGAACGGTATGTGGGTATGTGGGACACTGAAAAGTCTATGTTAAAAAGCCTCAGTCACCTTAATTCATGTAATAAAAACATCTCAGGTCAGTAACACTGAAAGCTAAATGTTACCATGTTCAGCTATGTTACTATTTATAATGTTATTGTTGTTACAACAGAAGACGTTTTTCTTTATATTGAAGTTAAATGCATCAATCTGGTGCACTTTGAGGTCAAAATTAAGAGATTTATGGATACCGCTGGAAAAAGCTGCATATGCCGAGCCTGTACGTAGCGCTGTAACTTCCTCCACAAAAGCAGCCTTCTGTTTATTCAACGTGGTGGGGGCCGAGGGAACCGGGCAGAGTTTTTCGCCGGTCAACGTGTGTGAAAGTTTAAATCTTCCTTATTGAGCTTTAAAACAAATGAATAACGACTATATATAATAATAAAATAAACACCGGCTGTTGTTATGCCTGCTGTAACGTTAAATTACTCCGTTCTCCTCTTAAGTAATTATGCCGTTACAAGCTTCATAGTTGTATTTATCATCTAAATTTGCCGAAACAAGTTTAATATTCTGAAAGCCAAGACTTTGTTTATTTGAAATCAGATGAAAACAAACTGTAACGGACCCTGCCGTGTTATCTATGATTACTATGCCTTACTGTACATTCATAATTTCAGCCGGAGGGAGGGGTGCGGCGCTGCGGAGGAGCAGATTGCGAGTGAGGTGCCTGTCATCTTCCCTTTACAAGCTTCACAAATGTATTTATCGTGTGATTTTGGAAATAAAAGTTTCATATTCTGAAAGCCAAGACTTTGTTTATATATTATACGTGGGTAGCTATGACGTCAGAAGGAGTTACCGTAATTTGCAGCGACTTGACAGACATCTGCAAAGTCCTTATAAAATGATAGAATTTAAAAGAGTCTTGAAAAAGCATGGTGATGGCAATAAATGCATTAGTGTCTCGTTTGCATACTGTCTAATATCTACTTTATGTTGTAGTAAAACATCTCCTTAATAAAACTGTATTTATTGATATTTCTCGCTAAAGACTGCATTTTACTGTACTACATTGAACACATCTTGCTGACGTTATACATGCCTCCTCGCCCAATACACACTTTTACTGAATTGCGCCTGAATGCACCTTAACTGAAATCACCTCCGTCACTTTCTACTGAGAGCTAACGTTAACTCTCCTGCAGATTCCAACATGGATAGCGTTGCAAAAGCATGACAAATATAGTTTGCACTTAATTTTGTATAATAACAACTCGATGCTGTAACTGCAGACTATGAGTTTAAATTGGGTACACTAAGATTGTTGAAAGATAATTCATTGATCACAGTAAAACAAACGGCGAAATACATATAGAGGAATTAATATCAAATAGGCGCATTAGTAACTTACTCTTACATAACCGCTGGGTTATAAAGTAGTAGGGAATAGTTTTAACGGAGGTATTTTACCGCACAACATGCACGGCAGGAGAGCCTCTGAGCCCCGCGGCCGCATCACGGTGCCCGGGCCAACGCTTAGAGCGGCACAGGGGAACAGTTTGCAGAGTTGATTCTTAATACATACTCTTAACTTAACCACTTTTAACAGAATTGCGTCGGTAAGCACTTGATGCAAACTTTGCCCAACAACTTTGCGTGAAGAAATAGACTACATGAGCACGACAGGGCTGAGTCTAACTTTAACAGCAGTAATGGCGCTGGCATGCATTAAAATGTCGATGTTTCGTTCAAAATAGTGAATACAAGAAAAGTAAATAACACTTTCTAGTTAAAAAGCAGTAATTAATAACTCAGGTGGCATGCTTACTTGTTTTACGATGGTTTGAGGAGGATCCGCTGCAAAGAGGAACAGGAAGTCTCACACTTTTTTGATTATTATTCAAAATTATTATTCTCGTTTGAGGGCGTGGCATGACCGTGGCGTTGAAAAAAGCATTTTTATTACGTTTTCCAAAACGTCTTTTTAAAGAAAGTTCAGAAAATGTGATATTAATTTACAAATTAATGAGTTCTTAAAACATGTTCTCATTGTTGCTTACGTGTTACTTATTTAAACGCACATTGAAAAAAAACTAATTTAGGGCAAGTAAATTACATAAAAAAATTGAGTTTTGTTGACTTCACCATCGGAACAGTTTTTACAGTGTAGAGGAGGGGGAGGGGAGCCATGACTGACTGTACTTCCTGTCTGCTGTGTTTCAGCTTCACTCAGAGACAACATGGCGTCCAAGTTAGAGCAAGATCTCTGCTGTCCGGTCTGTCAGGAAGTCTGTAGAGATCCTGTCATTCTGTCCTGCGGCCACAGCTTCTGTAAAGCCTGTCTGCAGACCTGGTGGGATGGGAAAGAAGTGAAGGAGTGTCCATTTTGTAAGAGAAGAATCTCAAAAGATCCACCTTATAACTTTGCTTTAAAGAACCTGTGTGAGACCTTCTTACAGGAGAGAGATCAGAGACCTCCAGAGGCTCTCTGCAGTCTGCACTCTGAGAAACTCAGACTCTTCTGTCTGGACCATCAGCAGCCAGTGTGTCTCATCTGCAGAGATTCAAAAACACACACCAACCACAGATTCAGACCCATCGATGAAGCTGCTCAGGATCTCAGAGAGGAGCTCCAGAAGTCTCTGCAGCCCTTTCAGGAGAAACTGAAGCTCTTTGAAGAAGTTAAAGTGGAGTTTGATCAAACAGCAGGACACATGAAGGTCCAGGCTCAACACACAGAGACGCAGATCAAGGAGCAGTTTAAGAAGCTTCACCAGTTTCTAGAAGAGCAAGAGGAGGCCAGGATGGCTGCACTGAGGGAGGAAGAGGAGCAGAAGAGGAAGATGATGGAGGAGAAGATGGAGGCTGTGAGCAGAGAGATAGCAGCTCTTTCCAACACAGTCAGAGCCACAGAGGAGGAGCTGAGAGATGAAGACGTCTCCTTCCTGCACAACTACAAGGCTGCAGTGGAGAGGCTGCAGCGCCCCCTGCTGGAGGATCCACAGCTGCCCTCAGGAGCTCTGATAGACCAGGCCAAACACCTGGGCAACCTCAGCTTCAACATCTGGAGCAAGATGAAGGACATGGTGTCCTACTCTCCTCTCATCCTGGACCCAAACACTGCTAATCCATTCCTCATCCTGTCTGAAGATCTGACCAGAGTGAGACAAGGAGGGAGACAGAAACTTCCTGATAATCCAGAGAGGTTTGATAGATACGGCTTTGTTCTGGGCTCTGAGGGCTTTAACTCAGGGACTCACAGCTGGGATGTCCAGGTTACAGACAGTACACTCTGGGCACTGGGTGTGTCAGCAGAGTCTGCCCAGAGGAAGGGAGACACACAGTCTGGATTATGGAGAATATGTTTCTATAAAGGTAAATACACAGCACGGCCACCATCAGCTCCAGACACTCCTCTCCGCCTGAAGAAGAAGCTCCAGAGGCTCAGAGTGGATCTGGACTGGAACAGAGGAAAGTTGTCGTTCTCTGACCCTGACACTAACACACACATACACACCTTCACACACACTTTCACTGAGAAGATGTTTCCATACATTAACACTGTGGAGGAAGTGAAGATATTACCGCTGAAGGTGTGTGTGACAGTGGATCAGAGCAGGTAGAGATACATAGGATCATTATATCTATGATGATCATCTCTTAAAGGGATCATTCACTGACCTCTGAACCTGTCCTCCTGCTGTCTCTTTATTCTAAACATGTTTTTATTCTTGTTGTTATTGAGTTTGATAATCTGCTTTTTGATCATACTGTCAACCTTTATTAAATTGAAACACGTGCATTTAGCAGACACTTTTATCCAAGTAACATCATGTTCATCAAATACGCTGAACTGCTTCCTTTAGAGGAAATAAGAGATATATATTCTTTACATTTGAAATGATCTCACCCAGATTCAGATCTTTATGTCAGGTTATAGTTTAACCTTCTCTGTTTTATTGAAACTATGTCGTTACAACTTGTTCATTTGTGATTTGTGCTTGATGGGAAAATAAAAAATATGTTTAATCCAACTGCAAGTTTGAGCAGCGAATCATTTATTAGATACAAAATAAAATGCATTTTAATGAAATGATGTGTTGGCTTGTGTAACCATTAGCCAATCAGCAACCAGGGTAACCCCCCCCCCCCATCTTATCACCTGAATCTCCTCCTAGAGCAACATTGTGTTCTTTGTAACCAAATCTCTCTCATTTTAAAGTAACCCTCCCAGCCCTGTCTAAGCTGAACAAATGTATTTACATATACATTTAATAGATTGTATTATTATCCACCTTTTTGTTTTATGTGCTTTTATTTAAAACATTCTTTGAGACTTCTTCTTCTGGTTCAAATTTCAATACATTTAATTTGTATAATCACTCTTTTGTCTTTATTCTACATGAAAATGTTAGAGATTCCATTCAAATCTGTTGATTATTCAGATCTTCCTCAGAATCAGTATGTCACATTTTTAATGCTAAATGTATATCATTTTCTCACAGGATATAGAATGAGACAACACAGTTTGTATCCATTGTGTATGAATGCTTCAGCTCTTCAGACCAACATAGTAAGATGTGAGCATGTTCCTAATTGTGTTGGTATGCAGCCTAGGTCTGGTCTGTTAATCTGCCACTACCTTACAGAGCCCCTCCTCCAACACACACGAACGCGCACATGACCAATGAGGGCACGAGATAAATTTGTGCACAGATGGAAGGCTGACAGGCAGGTAGGCCATCCAGTTATTTTAGATGTGTTTTTTTAATCTATAAAATAAATAAATAGACAGACACTTTATCAATCCCAAATTGGGAAACTATTTAACAGCAGCAGTGTGTTCAGGTATTCAAATATTTAAAGTTGGAATAAAGTATAAACTACACAACACAAGTCTAATGCACAGCAATCCATAAGATAAGTCCGATATGTTCATGAAAACTCCCGAGGAGACGCCAACACTAACGTGGCCGAGTGGACTGCGGAGTTTGCTGCATGAGTTGCACTGTATGATCTGTGGTGTAATGGGCTGTCACTCAAAAACTGAGTAGCCAATGGGAACGCACCCCTGAAAGTCCCGCCCACCTTGGGACATTGAAAAATGAGGGAGCGTAAACGAGAAGGGCTGCAGCGAGAGCAAAAGTCTGATCATTGAGAAAGAAGCAACAAGAACTGCAAACAAAAACCTATGTGAAAACAAAGAAAAAAGACTTATGGTTTACATGATTACACAAATGATTTGAGTTTTATTTTTGAAATGTATTTTATTTTGCTTGACTCAGTTTTTTTTCTTTTAAACTCATAGTTTTGCTTTATTCTGAGAAAGTGTTGCTTTATCTTTATGAAACAAAACTAATCCCATAGCTCGACAGCTGGAACACAAACCACCAAAAACAAAAAAAAAATTCAGATCCAGTCGTCATGACTCCACTCCGGAGGGATTCCCCGATCATTTCTTACAGTTTCTCATCAAGGGGGGGTCTCCTGTCCCCGGGACAAACACACTGCCTGAGGAAGGTTATGTGTATTTTCTTTGTCATTAACTTTTTTCAGACCACTTATTTATTTATGTTGGTGACGATCCGACCTCCATGCTGCTACTCTGGTTCAAACTGCATCCACCAAACAATATGATTTATCTCGACCTCCCCAAAATAACCCAAATCTGACACGGTGTGAGATGTCTTTTTTAGCTGTTCTGTCGTCATTTCCTGCGATCTTCTTCATGCAGTCAGTCAGTCACAATGAATGAATGAATGGGCGTTTCTTTGACTATTTATAGGCAAATATGGGCGTTACGTGAAGCCCGCAAAAGCTGCGGCGCATTTCGAGTTGATTGTGATTTAGGCGGGGAAACCGGCGTAGGATGTGCCGTACGCAAGTCCTGCTCCGGTACGCAGTCTTTTATGAATCGGAAAGTGTCGGTGCGTATTTATTTGCTTTGTCCTACGTAAGCAACCTTCCCGCTAAAGAAGGGCTTCCAAATCCGGCAGCTACAACACCTGCTCTGCCGGATATGGAAGCCCCTCTTTAGTTTTGTACCTGCTGGGCCAAGAGTAAAATACTTTTGTGAGCACAAACTACAGGGGAACAGCCAACACCAGTGTGATTTTGGTGACGTTGTGACTATCCTGGACAAAGATATAGGGGGGGTTCCAAACTACACCTAAAAACGGAAGTTTGTTCCAATACGAAGATTGTGTCCTTAAAACGAGCCACCTCGCAATTGTATGCACATTATTTATTCAGCCGTTTGCTGTTTAATCTGATGGGAAATATATCCTTCAAAAGAGAGAGAAAAGCTTAGAAAACGAGGCGAATGCTCAATACAGGCGATGACGTCACCTTTGCGCGTCCCCGCGAACAGGGCTTCAATCTACGGCAAGCCTTCAACCTGCGGCACAACACCGGTGTAGGTACCATATGTGTTCGGCCTACCAGATGTGTTCGGGGTCCGTTACGCTTACCAATGAAGTCACGCATTGGCTGTACGGCAACCCAAGAGGACATTTTACACGGCCAAATTCCGAATGTATTGAAACTCAACGTAAGAGCTTGAGCCTCGTCGGCGGGGGGCTAACATTTAAACATGCATTTCATTCTTTACTTTGTCCGTTATTATATGTAGAAGATATTACTTTTTTTCTCCGTCATGTTGTTTCCATAGCAACAACTTCAAAATAAAAGCATCTAAATAAAACAGGAAGTTAACCTAAATTACATTTAAGACACTGCAACGAAAGTAACAAAAACAATGTAATATCCTTTTCCGTTTCACAGAACACAAATTGGGTTATTTACATAATTATGTTTACACTGTCGATTGATATATATATATATATATAACTTATATTAGATATCCTATTGTAATATATTTGTCGATGTTGTTGTGATTATAATGTATTGCATTATTTGCAGTATTTTTTGTAATTAAAAATAAAAATGTTTTACAATACATTTGACCAAATAGTTCCAAATGACATAGATGAGTTAATTTTCTAAAAAAAGATACTGTCTGCAGAACATGATTCCTCCTCCTCCTCCTCCTCCTCCTCCTCCTCCTCCTCCTCCTCCTCCTCCTCCTCCTCCCATGGACATATTACTTGAAGGGGAACTTGAGAGTGTGGTTGGGCCTGTCACTACCCGATCTGCAGCCCTGCCCTATCTGCAGTGCGCATGTGCGAGATGGTCCGCCATATTTGACAACTACATACGGCAACTCTACTAGGACACTTGACACAGTGGCTTTTGGCAAAGCAGAAAAAGAACCGAGAGAAATTAGTTATTGTTATTACAACGTGACTTCACTATTATTTAACAACTCTTTTTATTGGGTTCTTTTATTTGGGTTTAAGTACATTGTCAGAATAAGTGAGAAATGGATTTAACTTCTGTTAGACAGCTATCATACTGAATAAATATTTACTGTGAATGTATGCAAACATGTCTAGCATATAGCTGTCTAACAGAAGTTAAATCCATGTCTCACTTATTCTGACAATGTACTTAACCCCAAATAAAAGAACCCAATAAAAAGAGTTGTTAAATAATAGTGAAGTCACGTTGTAATAACAATAACTCATCTCTCTCGGTTTTCGGAGTTTTCTTTGTGTGCTTTGCCAAATGCCACTGTGTCAAGTGTCCTAGTAGAGTTGCCGTATGTAGTTGTCCAATATGGCGGACCATCTCGCACATGCGCAGTACAGATCGGGCAGGTGGACCAATCGGGTAGTGACAGCGAGGAAATGAAAAATAAGAGAAGTGAAACGCAGCCCAGGAAACAGTTTGTTATTCTCCCTCACTGCAGAGAGAGAGACGGACTGAAAAACAGACGATCACATTCACCTTCAGACCAAACTAACAACTTCGGCTGAGTTCAGCTACAGGAGAGAAAAGTGGAAACTACAACGCTGCTGCTTCAACCTGCTGACCCTCCCCACCTGAAGGTGAGTCTCCAAACATCACTCAAAGAGAATTTCAGTGAAGTCAGTAGAGGAGGGGGAGGGGAGCCATGACTGACTGTACTTCCTGTCTGCTGTGTTTCAGCTTCACTCAGAGACAACATGGCGTCCAGGTTAGAGGAAGAGGCTCTCTGCAGTCTGCACTCTGAGAAACTCAGACTCTTCTGTCTGGACCATCAGCAGCCAGTGTGTCTCGTCTGCAGAGATTCAAAAACACACACCAACCACAGATTCAGACCCATCGATGAAGCTGCTCAGGATCTCAGAGAGGAGCTCCAGAAGTCTCTGCAGCCCTTTCAGGAGAAACTGAAGCTCTTTGAAGAAGTTAAAGTGGAGTTTGATCAAACAGCAGGACACCTGAAGGTCCAGGCTCAACACACAGAGACGCAGATCAAGGAGCAGTTTAAGAAGCTTCACCAGTTTCTAGAAGAGGAAGAGGAGGCCAGGATGGCTGCACTGAGGGAGGAAGATGAGCAGAAGAGGAAGATGATGGAGGAGAAGATGGAGGCTGTGAGCAGAGAGATAGCAGCTCTTTCACACACAGTCAGAGCCACAGAGGAGGAGCTGAGAGCTGAAGACGTCTCCTTCCTGCACAACTACAAGGCTGCAGTGGAGAGGCTGCAGCGCCCCCTGCTGGAGGATCCACAGTTGCCCTCAGGAGCTCTGATAGACCAGGCCAAACACCTGGGCAACCTCAGCTTCAACATCTGGAGCAAGATGAAGGACATGGTGTCCTACTCGCCTCTCATCCTGGACCCAAACACTGCTCATCCAAGACTCATCCTGTCTGAAGATCTGACCAGAGTGAGAGCAGGAGGACAGGAGGAAGAAGAGCAAGAAGAGGAAGAGGAGGAAGAGGAGGAAGAGGAGGAACAGGAACTTCCTGATAATCCAGAGAGGTTTGATCATTACCCCTTAGTCCTGGGCTCTGAGGGCTTTAACTCAGGGACTCACAGCTGGGATGTCCAGGTTACAGACAGTACAGTCTGGACACTGGGTGTGTTAGCAGAGTCTCTCCAGAGGAAGGGAGACACAGAGCCTGGATTCTGGGGAATACGTTTCTATAAAGGTAAATACTCAGCATTGTCACCATCAGCTCCATCCACTCCTCTCAGCCTGAAGAAGAAGCTCCAGAGGGTCAGAGTGGATCTGGACTGGAACAGAGGAAAGTTGTCGTTCTCTGACCCTGACACTAACACACACATACACACCTTCACACACACTTTCACTGAGAAGATGTTTCCATACATTAACACTGTGGAGGAAGTGAAGATATTACCGCTGAAGGTGTGTGTGACAGTGGATCAGAGCAGGTAGAGATACACAGGATCATTATATCTGTGATGATCATCTCTTAAAGGGATCATTCACTGACCTCTG
Organism: Trematomus bernacchii; assembly: GCF_902827165.1. Classification (NCBI taxonomy): domain Eukaryota; kingdom Metazoa; phylum Chordata; class Actinopteri; order Perciformes; family Nototheniidae; genus Trematomus; species Trematomus bernacchii. The sequence goes on from NW_022987593.1 coordinate 17,867,747, forward strand.
AACCTGTCCTCCTGCTGTCTCTTTATTCTAAACATGTTTTTATTCTTGTTGTTATTGATTTTGATAATCTGCTTTTTGATCATACTGTCAACCTTTATTAAATTGAAACACGTGCATTTAGCAGACACTTTTATCCAAGTAACATCATGTTCATCAAATACGCTGAACTGCTTCCTTTAGAGGAAATAAGAGATATATATTCTTTACATTTGAAATGATCTCACCCAGATTCAGATCTTTATGTCAGGTTATAGTTTAACCTTCTCTGTTTTATTGAAACTATGTCGTTATAAATTGTTCATTTGTGATTTGTGCTTGATGGGAAAATAAATAAAAAATATGTTTAATCCAACTGCAAGTTTGAGCAGCGAATCATTTATTAGATACACAATAAAATGTTTTTTAATTAAACGATGTGTTGGCTTGTGTAACCATTAGCCAATCAGCAACCAGGGTAACCCCCCCCCCACCTTATCACCTGAATCTCCTCCTAGAGCACCATTGGGTTCTTTGTAACCAAATCTCTCTCAGAGGGGCGTGGGGAGGGGCTCCTTATTTTCATCTAAAGTAACAGACAGAGAATCAGCACTTTGGAAACAGGGCTGAAACAGAGGGGATTATGGGATGCTGCAATGATCTGTTTGGTGTTTCAGCCAATCAGAGACAGGCTCTGTATATATCTGAGACCTATCATATGTTGATGAAAAACAGTATAATAGGAGACCTTTAAAGTAACCCTCCCAACCGTGAGCAATAGTGACTTTTTGTCAAATGACAGGGTTGGAGATGGACTTGGACAGAAGGTGTTTGATCATAAAGGTTGAGGTTCACGCACTGAACGTATTTATTTCCTCCCATCTGGCCCTGAATGCCTCCATGATGGGAGTTCAGTGAGTCAGCAGCAGATGAACGTCAGCAAAAAACAAACCAAAACGCCTCACAAAGAGAGACATTCCTACATGGAGCAGTACGAGGCACGCCAGGAAATGACATGTTTTGCTTCGGCCTGCAGTTAAATAAGTGTATAATACACAAAATGACAGTGAATCAGTTCCCGATCAGAGAATATCTGCAGATAAAAAGGGTGAATCTGCACAAACTCGCCACTTTAGGCCCTTAAAACAACACAATAGGTAAACTAACTATGGAGTGCAGTTTGATTTTCTAACCGTTGATACGCAGCTACGTTTTTATCCCAGAGCTCCACTGCTGCAGGAGTGAACGAGGGAACCTGTGTTTGTTCTGCCGCAGTGCTTTAAAGTGTTATTACAGGAGAGAGAGAGAGGGAGGGAGCAATAAAACAGAGAGAAAGAGAAGCAAATATGTTGTTTATAATCCTCCCGCCTGTGCAGATTATCTCCTCCAAATCCCTCTGCACAGGAACACAGAAATCATCCTAAAACTCTGATTGCATCTGCCTTCACACAACGTGCACCATAACACACACTAACACACACATAGAGGGGGAAGTGAGAGGGATGTCTGATCAACCTGTGCACAGTTTGGTAATGCATCTTTTGTGATTGTTAATCGAAAGATATGGCAAGGTCAACAAATGCAAAAATGGTCAATTCTAAAGCGAGGCATGTGTGGAAAATATGACTTGCATGATATTCACAAGCAGTGGTTAAATAATATTAAGATGTCTGCCAAAGATATAATGTGTTTTCTTCCGTAAACAGGTTAAAAAAACACGCTCAGTGTCCAAACTGAAGATGATCGACAGAAACTGTATTTTGATCATCAGTTAATCATTCATTTTCACGCAAGACTGTCACAAAATCATGTTTTAATGTGAATATACGAGCTGTTTCCTGTCTCCTGTAACAGAGGCAGCTCGAGGTGTCCTTCTGTGTTTACCCCCATCTCTTCCTGTCCTCACCTCAAACCCAGCAGAAAGAGAAAAAAAACAGAAGTGCTGACTCTGCAGGGTTTCTGAGCAAGAGGAGGCAGGGACCAGCAGCGAGGCTTCTGATTGGCTGCTGAGCAACCCACCCATTCTATACTCTGCAGCTGATTCCTGCAAACAGTGCAACCTCTGCAGCAGCAGCAGCTCTGCAACACTGGACTTATGTGTGTCTGTAGGGGAGAGCAATGCAGACTTGAAGCTCTTCTGCGTATTTACACAGAGACACGTTCACAATACAGCGCCGCCTTCAGAGAGCAGATAGAGGTGAACAAGTGTAGCTAAAGGGCATCTGCCTGTCTGTATGTTATAGGAAGTCCAGGATATCAAACCAGCAACTTTGAGGTCACAACCTCCTATAATCTTTACTATGTGTCTGCCAAAGTATAATGACTTGTCTTCTGTAAACAGGGTAACAGTGTCTAAAACTAAAGCAGCGATCAGTCGACTAATCCATTTGTTGATCGTCCGAAAAATAATCACGATTATTTGTATCTGTTTTTTCGTCTGTTATCTACATGTCCTCACTGTCAGGTGACACCTCTAACACCTCCATTATCAATCTGTCAAAAGACTGGATGACAATCTGACAGAGTCATTATCTACTGTGACATCGAATCACCCTTAAAGTCACTTTTTATGCATACATGTCAGAAAGGGCTGTTTTTAGACTTTTGACTGTGCAGATTTCTGGTTTTCTCAGTTTTCATATCAAATGCAAAAGTGTCAGAACATACAGTTGAGATCCTGGAGGGGATGATTACAGATCGATGAGAAATAAAGATGGACGATTAGGGATAAAGATAAGATGAAAAGGCAGCTGCTCTACTCTGGACATGTTTTAGTATTTAGTACCCATAGTACCTAAATACCCATGAGATGGTACATGACAACATGAGTGTGAGAGTATAAAGTATCCCATAATGCATCTTACAATCAAGATCATGCCTGAGGTGTTGTATCAATAGCAACAACAACGACAACAATAAAGTCCCCAACCCACCACTTTCCAATGCCTGCAGAGACTAGACCTCATTTAACCTCGCACACGCACACACACACACACACACACACACACACACACACACACACACACACACGCACACACACACACACACACACACACACACACACACACACGCACACACGCACACGCACACGCACACACGCACACGCACACACACACACGCACACACACACACACACACACACACACGCACACACACGCACACGCACACACGCACACGCACACACGCACACGCACACACACACACACACACACACGCACGCACGCACGCATGCGCACACACACACACACATGCACGCACGCGCGCGCACGCACATGCACGCACGCACACACACACACACACACACACACGCGCGCGCGCGCACACGCACGCACACACACACGCACACACACGCGCACACGTGCACACGCGCACGCACACGCGCACGCGCACACAAACACACACACAGACACACACACACACACACACACACACACACACACACACACACCCACCCTGCGGCTCACCTTTCTTGAACTCCTCCAGCATGGCGTCCAGCTTGGTGTCGTTGAACACGCAGTGCAGCGGGTGTTTGTAGAACTGGGTGATGGTCTTCAGAGGGGTGCAGTCGTCCGGGTCCACGAAGGCCAGGTCCTTCACGAACAGGATGTCCACGATGTTGGAGCACTCGTTCTCATACACGGGGATCCGGGTGTAGCCGCTCTGCATCATGTCCGACATGGTGTTGAAGTCCAGCACCACGTCTGAGGACAGCATGAAGCAGTCGCTGAGCGGCGTCAGAACGTCCTCCACCGTTTTGGTGCGCAGCTCCAACGCTCCCTGGATGATGTTCAGCTCCTCCTTCACCAGGTCGTGGTACGGGTCGGAAACACGCAGCATCTCCAGGAGCTTCTCCCGGGTGTAGAAGATGGAGATCTCCTGGTTTAGGACGGACACGAGCAGAGGATGTCAGGGGGGCAGTTCAAAATAATCAAATAAAAGTGTATTTATATAGCCACATATCACAAAACACGTGTGTCTCAGTGGGCTTTACAGATGAACAAACATAGATGACAGTTTCAGAAAGATAAACACGGAAAATACTGAAACGTTGACTTTAATTAAATATAGTATGTCAACAGATTACACATAATTGTATCAGGTTACTTGAAAGCATTAATATTAAGTTGAACCTAATATTTTGTATGTAAACCTAATATTAGTTATTTCAACCAACGTAATAAAGTTGTGTGAAATCTGTTGACATAAAACATTCAATTAAAGTTTCAGTTTTCCCAGCGTGTGACCGTACCTGGTTGAGGATGAGGTCCAGGAGTTTGCTGATGGGGTATGAGACGGGGAAGGAGAGCACCATGAGGAGGCGCGTCACCCAGATGGTTTTGGAGGCGATGGCGAGGCCGTGTCGCGACGCCACCGAGTGCGGAAGAATCTCCCCGATGAAGAAGATCCCGAAGGCGCAGATGACCGTGGAGAGCCAGGTCATGCCCAGGATCTGACACATCCACACGGCCAGCGAGGCGTTGATGATGGCGGTGCCGAGCAGCAGCGTGCACAGGACGTAGTTCCCGTGCCGGCGAACCGACTCGATCTTTCGGGCGTAGTTCTGCTCCTTGTCCGTGCCGCTGTTCTGAAGGACCTGCAGCTCCACCGGGTCGAGAGACAGCAGGCTGAGGTTCAGACCGCTGAAGAGGGCCGAGAGACCCAGCAGCAGGACCGACACCAGAACCTGCAGGAATACAGATAATATAATGATAATAACCTTTATTTTGATAGCACTTATCACACACCAGGTGCAGCTCAAAGTGCTTTAACAACAAGGCACACATCACAAGTTAAAACAAGAAATCCACTTCAGGTAATCACTTAATATAACAGTTGAAGGATCAAGTTAAGGACAAGTTAAATCTAATATGCAGGAATAAAGATAACATTGTAATAATAATAAGCTTATTCATTTGTGTAGCACTTATCACACACCAGGTGCAGCTCAAATAAGTTTCACAACATGGTGACAGATCACAAATGAACACAATAAATCCACTTCAGGTCAGACGTTGAAACCCTTCAGCACACATGCAGAATAACCACATAATATAACAGTTGAAGGGACTCAAGTTAAATCTATGATTTGAGGAGAATGTGTGTGTTTTATGATGTTTAGTGTAAGAATTTTGATTGAACTGTTGACTTTCTGGATTATTGTAAAACCCTCTGATTAATGACCTTCAGTCACTGTGCACATGATGTGAAAACCTGAGATAATAAGATCAATTATGGAATGGATTAACCATCACTGCAATACAGAAGATTAATAGCAGCGAAAATGAGTTTTCACAAACTTTAAAAAAATGTTTTAATGTATTTATATTTGAATACTTCTCTTTTAATATTCACACAGTTTTCACCAACCTTTTTAGGCTTGTGACCCCTTAAAGTAATGTGTACATGAAATCCTTTTATCGACTTATTGCATAGTTGCAAAGTAATACTATATGTACAACTGAGACTGCACCTCAATTGACCTCACACACACACACACACACACACACACACACACACACACACACACACACACACACACACACACACACACACACACACACACACACACACACACACACACACACGCACACACCTGCAGCCACAGCTCCGGGACAGCAGATCTCTCCACCACGGACACCCAGAAGTCCCTGGTCCGGTAATGTTCCCATTTGGATCCGTCAAACGCGCACATGGAGTAGAACTTGATCTTCTCTCCTCTGCGCAGATCCTTCGCCAGCAGCTCCACTAACACCGAGTTCTGACTGGACGCTGACTTGAAGGACCCCAAAACCTCAATGTCGGACGTCCTGGAGTTCTTATCCATGCACATGTTCCTCTTCGGGTGGACCTGCCCCTCTCTGCCGGGGCTCGGCTCCTCGATGAAAGCGATCCAAGGCGCGGCGTTGTTTGCCCGGGTGGTCGCGGTGCGGTTCATCCTCTGCGGGGATGTGGAGTAATAAACCCGCAACATGAAGCGGGTCCCCTCGGTGACTTTCAGCACCCCGTCGGCCACGGACAGCTCCGCTCCGGTCTCCTCCGGACGGAAGCCGAGGAGACCGTGCACCGGAGAGCATGAGGCGGCCAGGAGGAGAAGCAGGAGCCGGAGAGGAGAGAGCAAAGACCGGGGAGGAGAGAGCTGAGCCCCGCCGGGGAGCACCGCATCCTCCGCAGTCATGATGCGGTGTGACGGGAGGAGGATTCATTCCAGAGCGACCGGGTCACGTGGTGCTGCGTGGTTCCGGTCCATGTGGGAGGAGGAGGAGGAGGAGGAGGAGGAAGAGCAGCTCTCTGAAGGATGTTCTGCCTCCACCATGCCTGACGTAACTTTCCAAAAATAGCATGGAGCTCACTGCCATCAGACATGACTGTAATCCAGAGTTTATTCAAGATGCAAAGGCTTTATTGTCAGATGCACATTAGCTACAGTGTAGATATGGCAGTGAGAATCTGAAGTCCAAGCCTCCTTCAACAATGCAACATAAATATATAAGACATAAAACAATAAAACACACTTATGAAGTAAACGATACACTGTACAAAACAATCCAATATATAATATATATATAATCTAAATGTGGCAGAGAATGTTGTAAGTGAACAAGTAAATGCAGGAAAATGAATATTTGTTTAATGAGTTTAATCAATCATTTTCTGATGAATAGTTTCAACGGCTTGCTTTCTGGATTATTGTAAAACCCTTTGATTAATAACCTTCAAGCCTATAGCTGCACATGTGGGAAACCTGAGGATTCAGAATTGTATATTGTGTATTCTATGCACACCCACAATATATAAATATATATTTCTATACTGTGTGTATTTATTATGACTTTTTACTATAATTTAACTCACGTCCAATGCCTTGTAAACAGTGTACCAAAAAAGTGTTTCAAATCCAATCTATACTGTGTTTTTATCCTGTCATTCACATCGGCTTCTCTTTACGATTTACAGATACTGTCTATGGTCATTGATCAAGAAGTGTGTGTGGTCCAAAGCATGTTTTCTAAATAGAGTTTTACCAATGTGTTTGACTTTCTCTCTGAATAAAGACTCATAACAATAACAACAAAACACTAGTAACTCAAAGGCGCTGTCTTTAAACCCTAAACATTTATTTGTGTGACTTAAACCAAGTTTCTTCACTTAAAGTATTGTGTTTATTAATGATGAGCTCAGCATTTATTTGCAAATAAGTAATTCCTCCTTTTAATGCTTAATACATGACAAACTTACAATACAAATCGAAGTCAACTAAGTGAGCGCAGCACTTCTATTCTGAAGTGGTTCAGGAATGAGTCCTACATCCCTGACAACAAATAATGATTTTTGACTCATGTATTTGATGCACATCTCATTCCTAAACAATGTGAATGAATCTGCTGCTGTAACACCACACCTGGTTTCAGGCTTTTAAGAAAACAATCAAATCATCTGACTCCTCAGGTAGGATGGCTGTGTCCTGAGAGGGGTGTCTGAGAGCATTATGGGTAATAACTTGGTCGGCTACAGGAGCTTCTTCAGTGGTTTAACTCTTACCACCATAAACCCACAAACAGCAGGAAATACCTTCTTCCTGTTTCAAGCTTCTGTACCATGTGACTTTATGCCTAATCAATGCAGAATATAGCCTTTATTTATACAGGTGAATCTCATTGAGACACAAGGTCTCATTCTCAAGAGAGACCTGTTCAGTGGTAACACCACCACACACAGTTACAGACAGACAGGACACTAAACACAGAGGCAACAATAAAATACAACATCGTAAAAAGTATTCAGATATAGCAGGTGCAAACACCCACAGATGATTTCTCCAGCTTTTTTAAAATGAGTTTAAAATCCGTGATGGGTATCAAAGTGGTCCGCTTAAGTTCCTGCTGAAGTGTGTTCCAGGTCGAGGGGGCAGAGTATGATATGGCTTTTTTCCCAAGCACCGCGCGAACTGAGGGGACGGACAGAGTGATGTCATTTTGAGATCGTATGCTATAGCTGTACTGTTTGTGTGATATGTAAGTGGATATGTAGAGGGGCAGCAGTCCAAGCATAGCGGTATAGATGAGTTTGTACCAGTGCAGTGATCTGCGCATTGATAGTGATGTAGTTGACTAAAGAGTACAGCGTGCAATGGTGAGTGAGGGGTTTACAGTTGGTTATGAACCTCAGAGAACTCAGAGAATATGTGACTATTGCATAATTAGGACACACCTGTATCGATTGGATTTGAGTCCATCATCACTTTTTAATTAATATTGTAATGACAGTTTCTCGATGAAGTCTCATTTATTTTCAATAGCTCAAATGTCATGTGACCCAATGACTCTAAATCAATGCAAGCATGTAAAACAACAATGAACACTGTTCACCTTTTATTTTAAACTTTGTGTTTTATTCAATATTCAGATTATTATTTTTTCTTAGCTTCCATGTCATGTGACCCAGTGACGCAGCATTGTATTTCTACACCGGATGAATACAACACACCTGCTTTTCAATAAGAAACGGTATGACAACATTAATTTCGAAATAAAAAAGCACAACAATCCTATAAAAACGGCTGTTTCCTGTTTGCCCAGTGTTGTTATACAATGCTTCATTAATATGAGACTTTAACAAAAAGAAAAAAAACAGCAGAGGTATCAATAAAATACATACAATGTTAATTAGAAGGTGCACTAAAATCCACTATACAAAAGGTGTGTCCTACTTGTCCAGGGTACAAAAATGCATATATTTACAAGAAAGCTATTGAAAAATAAAAATGGTCACATAAATGTTAATAGTAAAATGTGCTCAGTGCATCTCATACAGAGTAAAGCAAAGTCTTAAAAACTTTAGGAAGTGTGGATGGATCAGTGATTTATTCAATAAATGTGACTGCAGTTAAATGAATGTCCACATGGTGGCACTTGTGTAAAGGCTATGAGAGGCTGAGGAGGAGACTCACGTAAAAGAAACAGCAGATAATAACATGCCAGTTTACCTTTAAGTACATTTTGTAATACAATGCAGTAGTAATGCAGTTATGTTACTTGTACCAGAGTATTTTCACACTGCAGTATTTGTACCTGTTCTTAAATATCTGAGTACTTCTCCCACCACTGGTTTGGTGTCCTGGGACAAACTTTTGTTTGATGACCCCTTACTGTGGGCGGGGCTTCGACCTGTTGCAGGATATACTTTACATTACTAGCATTGTGCTGTTTCTAACCTCATGACAACATTTAAAAAAAAAGGTGACAGCAGCCCTGCAGCTAACCGTGTGAAATCAACAGTAAATAGTGCCTTTTACCTTCTAACTCTGCAGCTTTTACGCAATACACGTGTCCGATTAAATCTGCTCCTGCACGGTTAAAGTCCAGTTGAGTCAGTTCCAAAGTTGCTCAGAATCCCAAATTCTGGTCAATATTTACAGAGGCAGGTTAGAGATTAGCTCTCTTCAGCAGCTGCTCACCGTCCCAGCTGCTCTCAGGTCAGTGTCTGCCTCAACATGCAGTGTGTCCGGGTGCTGAGAGGGCTGAGGCCGCTGTGCAGAGCTCAGCTGTCCGCGTGGACCGGGACCAGAACCGGAACCAGAACCCAGAGCCAGGCAGCGGGGACCAGGCTGGACCTGAGCGGGATCTATCCGCCCATTGCGACCCCTTTCACCGCAGAGGAGGAGGTGGACTACCCGAGGCTGGAGGGGAACCTGCAGAAGTATGCACAGATCCCGTTCAGAGGTCAGACCCGGGACATGTCCCCACTCCCCAACACTCTTTCGAATGGCTGGTTTTGTCCTTTTGCTTCATTACTTTGTTTAAAGTGTTTTCAAATAGCTTGCACCTAAACATGTTAACTAATCAATCAAAAAAAGAAACTGTACAAGGTGTATTATGCAGTCATTATGCAATAATTTTGAATATTTCTTGATATAGTTTCAAAGAGCAGGTAAACAACAAGAGATCAGTATGATTTGATGACATTTTAAATGTCTACTCTGAAATCATGCTGATCCCCAATTGCATTGCCTACAATTGTATATGTTAAAACTGTTTAAAAATCTTCTGACCTCTATGTCCCCACCAATAATTAACACATAATGACACCTTTGTGCCCAAGTATCAGAGAGCAAAATAACAGATAAAGGTCAGGTTGCTAAAAAGCTGTTTTAATGTGACCTGAGTAGGCGTTCAGGGGTCGTTAAGAAAGACCCGGATGGTCCATAAACATAGGGCTTTTTATGTAAGTCATTCTAAAACATATGGTTGCATTCCTATTTTCAATCATTTAAGGGCTTTGTTAAAGTAAAGAAACACACACATTTTATATATTTAACATTTAGAATGAGAATATTATTAACCAAAAAGTCATCTTTTGGAGTCCATACATCATTTATTGTAACTCAGATACACTTAAAGGTGGGTTAGGTAATTCACTTCAGAAACCCTTTTGTTATATTCCATGGAATGGTCTTAACATCCCGATAGCAATGAATATATGAAATGCTTTGACAATAAATATATAAAAAAATGTCATCTGTGGAAGCCGTAATACTGTAAAAAGCACGACCAATCATCTGAGCCGGCCCGGCTAAAATAACTGGATGGCCTACCTGCCTGTCAGCCTTCCATCTGTGCACAAACTTATCTCGTGCCCTCATTGGTCATGTGCGCGTTCGTGTGTGTTGGAGGAGGGGCTCTGTAAGGAAGTCTGAAGGAAGGGGCCGATTTTTTTCGGTTGTGTACTTTAAAATTCTAGCGCACTCGAGCTGGTTTCTCCATTCTTACCTACCCTACCTTTAAGTATTTGCCTCTGTTAGGTCAAATTTGACACAGTATAAAGACTAACAGTGAGGAAGCAGTAATCCAGTGAATGTAAAACTCAGATGAAAGACTTTAGGAAAACATGAATTCAACTTTAGTCTTTGTTTAAACTCGTTACCCATTCATTAAAAGCTGCTGGGTGTTCTCTGGTTGTCAGCTGGTTATCAGGATCAGTTTAGGGGCCTGACAGAGAGGACAAAGTTCAACATAGAGGAAAAAACGCAGAATCACCTGGAGATCTGCAGCTGTTTGTCGCCATCTAGAGGATTTCTATCGCTAATACAACGAGACTTTTTTAATTCAGTCCTGCATTTATTGAGTTGTGTTATGTGTTGCTCTGTCTGTGGATTTGGAGCTTGTTGGTTGTTTGTGAAGCACTTTGTGTAAGTGTATGAAAATGGCTCTATAAATAAAGTGTGATTGATTGATTTATAAACAGTAGGCTACTTTGAAATTGAAACACTTGTAGTTTTACTTTTCCTCTTTGTTCAGTGCTTTAGACATCCAGAAAGTGCAGTATCTAAATGACCTTCAATGTTATGTGATATCTACTGCTACTACTGTTATTTCAATCAGGAGAGACGTTGATGTATGGAATACATATTTATTACCGGGACACATAATATGAACAGGAGAATGAAATGGTGTTTGGCGATTAGGCCCCAGTTTGCAGGATAATCATTCAGGAGGGGGAAGAACCGCTCCGATGAAACCCCCCGGGGTCTAGACACTGGTGGTGGTGATAAGTAGGTGGGAACGGACTGAAGGGAGAAGGTTTAGCTTGGTCCTGAAGGAGACGGGAGGCGAAAGGGGTGGAGGAGGGTTGCGTTTTGTCACCTGAAATGACAGCTGGCAGAGGGAAGAGCAGATATAAAGGGATTAGCGGGAGCTATGATAGGCTTGTGAGAATGGGGAGAGGAGAGATTGGTTAGCTGGGGAGAGACGCCCCCGATCACTTAATGAGGAAGGAGAGTGTAATGTGGTGACGTGTAATCTGAATGAAGAGCTTGGTCTTCCTGATTGAACTTGCGCTGAGCTTAATTTATTATCAACTACTATGATCCCTAAGCTTTATATGGACATATTGCATTTCATTTTAAGATAACAAATAAATAAAATAATAATAAAAACAAACCAAACATGGATGCCACTTATGTGCAACAACACTTATGTTACTAGTTAAGATTATTACTACTACTGGCAACTACTCCTTAGTTCGACCATCTATTACTGTAACAAGAATCTGTATGTAAGCTGTGCAATATATACATTTAATGCTCTTATCTACCACACTTAATTCTACGTGTTACACTTATTTTATCTTATAAATACTTCTGCTACTTACTTATCTACCTGAATGTGTTCATTTTATGTGGATTCCTTGTATCTTATAGTGTTTTATTTTTCGTCTCAATCTATAATTAGCTTTAAAGGGCCCATGTCATGCTTTTCTGGTTATTACCCGTCCCCTTGTGTGTTATGAAGGTTTCTATGCATGTAAACGGTCTGCAGAGTCACAAACCCTCAAAGTACACCCTGTAGCGAGTAAAACTCTAACACAGAAAAGACCTGTCTGTGCTGCCCCAGAACGCCTCGTTGGAGATTTCTAATTTTCTTCCTGGGTACAGTGACGTGCCCATACCCAATCCGTGGAGCCGTTACGTTAAGTCCGCGGATTGCTCCAAATGGACCAATCCGCGGACTGCCTCACACACACACACACACACACACTCAATCTTTTCTCAGCTGCAGCTCCGCCGATTTTTCAGCCTGAGACGGCGGGACGCGGCGAGGCTGTGAGTCGGTGTGTGAGCACACACACACACACAAACTCCCAGCCAGGCTGCGGGTGTGTGTGTGTTAGGGCTGGTTTCGGGCTGGGTTTCGCTGTGTCTCGCTGTCTCGCAGACGGCCACTGGGCTCACAAGGGGGGGGGCAGGAGCTCCTACAAGCCGTGTAGGACAGAGAGTGAATACACGTACTATACAGAGATGCTGTATGAGAAACCAATGTGAGTTTGGAACATTGAACAATATAAATCTATTCTAGTAGACCTCAACAATGGAATTATGATCAGTAGAAATGGCCATGACATGGGACCTTTAATAATGTACATTTCCCCAGATAAAGGAATTATTTTTTTCTTTTTCTTACTTATTCTTTATTAGTTCATTTCTCACATTCCCCTTTACATCCAATAGTACTCCAATTTAGATGAACAGTTTCTTTAACAAGGGGTCATAACATATTTAAGGTCTCAAATCCTAAAAATTAAACATGAGACTATGAAAAACTAAATGTATAGAAATCAAATCAACACCGAGAACGTAAATAACACAGGTATAACAAAAATAAAAGATGGAATATGATGAAGGAGATCTGATTCTGTGTTGCAGGTCTGGTGGTCCAGGGCTCTAACGGAGAGTATCCCTACCTGACGGAGCAGGAGAGGGTGGAGGTGGTGAGGACCGTCCGGCGATCTCTGCCCGACGACAAGCTGCTGATGGCCGGGTCAGGCTGCGAGTGTAAGTGTGTGTGTGTGTGTGTGTGTGTGTGTGTGTGTGTGTGTACTCTCAACCCATCTTATGTACAACTTTAACTACAATAACTAATGAAAAGCTGCTTACATGTTCACCAAAATACAATTATAAAACCTGAACATTTGCTCCTTTCGTTCTTATGTACTAATAAGTGAAGTAAAATGTCCTTCTCAATTCTATAACAAACCCTCAGAGAGACGAGGAAATGTGAATTACCTCGCTCTGCAGTCCCTTTACTTCCATTTTCTTCCTTTATTCACAAACAATATAAAGACCCGGGCTCTCACTTCAATAATTATTAAAGCAGTACATTTTCCAGGTAGTTCTGTTTCCTAACATCTCAGGGTCGTGTGTGTGTGTGTGTGTGTGTGTGTGTGTGTGTGTGTGTGTGTGTGTGTGTGTGTGTGTGTGTGTGTGTGTGTGTGTGTGTGTGTGTGTGTGTGTGTGTGTGTGTGTGTGTGTGTGTGTGTGTGTGTGTGTGTGTGTGTGTGGTGTGTGTGTGTGTGTGTGTGTGTGTGTGTGTGTGTGTGTGTGTGTGTGTGTGTGTGTGTGTGTGTGTGTGTGTGTGTGTGTGTGTGTGTGTGTGTGTGTGTGTGTGTGTGTGTAGGCATTCAAGCTTACAAGGCCTCTTTGCATTGTGTTTCCACAGAGGAGCTGAAATCTAAGTAGGTACTATAGAAACAACCCAGCTAGTCCACCATAACAAAACATAAAAAGCTCCTGCAGCCACGAGCTACTCTGTGAGGAATCCGTCTCAATAAAATGTATTTCAGATGTGTGTTTGTTTGTCTTTTACATTTTACAGGCCATACATAACAACAGGAACTAGAGTTAAAACTATAACATGAAGTAGAAATCAACAAATCAGGTTTTCTCACTCCTATTGGCTAGCGCTCCAACACATTGTACGTGATAGGCTAAGAGGCGGGACATCTCTAAAGTAGAGACACTACATACTGATATACACCTGAGCATCAGCAGGAGAGGACTCTTTAAAGTAGAGACACTACATACTGATATACACCTGAACATCAGCAGGAGAGGACTCTTTAAAGTAGGGACACTACATACTGATATACACCTGAACATCAGCAGAAGAGGACTCTTTAAAGTAGAGACACTACATACTGATATACACCTGAACATCAGCAGGAGAGGACTCTTTAAAGTAGAGACACTACATACTGATATACACCTGAACGTCAGCAGGAGAGGACTCTTTAAAGTAGAGACACTACATACTGATATACACCTGAACATCAGCAGGAGAGGACTCTTTAAAGTAGAGACACTACATACTGATATACACCTGAACATCAGCAGGAGAGGACTCTTTAAAGTAGAGACACTACATACTGATATACACCTGAACATCAGCAGGAGAGGACTCTTTAAAGTAGAGACACTACATACTGATATACACCTGAACATCAGCAGGAGACGACTCTTTAAAGTAGAGACACTACATACTGATATACACCTGAACATCAGCAGGAGAGGACTCTTTAAAGAAGAGACACTACATACTGATATACACCTGAACATCAGCAGGAGAGGACTCTTTAAAGAAGAGACACTACATACTGATATACACCTGAACATCAGCAGGAGAGGACTCTTTAAAGTAGAGACAGTACATACTGATATACACCTGATAATTCGCATTATAGGGCCCCTTTAATCATGAAAACCCTCCGACTGACCAGAAAGCCCCTGGAAAAATGTATTAACAATTTATTCACATTAACAACTTCTGACTTTATTGATTTTTGTGAAAAACATCTCATTAATGATTTACCAACCGTTGTATCTGCACATGTGATGCTTTATTGGAGGGAAACCCATGAGGATTATTTATTTAACTGCAAATACTGCCAAATAGAAAAGATTAAACGAGCCCAAAGTGTCTTTTGATGCCTGAAAACATGTTCTTGCTTCTAACAGATCTATAAACATTAGAACAACATGTCATCTTGCTTTGTTCTGTAGGAAACTTTAACTAACCACAGTGATTCCCAGTAGACCAATAATAAAGCTGAATAATAAAGTTCTTGCCGCTCTTTTTTCTGTGCAACCACTGGACATGTAATCTTTTTCACTATTTTGGTCTGTTTTTTTACAATTTTTTTGAGCGTCTGTTTTCCTTTGTCGTTTTTTCACTATTATTGTCTTCCAGCTAGACAATAATAAAGCTTAATTATTAAGTTGTTTCCCCTTTTTTTTTTTTTTTTTCGTGCAGCCACCAGAGCCACGGTGCAGCTCACAGAGAAGATGGCGGCTGCCGGAGCTGACGTGGTGCTGGTTGTAACGCCGTGTTTCTACAAGGGGAAGATGGACAGCCGCGCTCTGATCCAACACTTCACTAAGGTCAGCTCACACATTCTCACACATTCTCACACACACATGCTTTTAAAGAAGGTAGCGTCACAAGGGCCACCTCGACAAGAAACCAATGGGATTTTTCCATAGGATCATGGAATATTGAAGCACTAAGGTTGAAACACACATTTATGATACTTAAATGTAGTGTTCAGCAGGAGGACAGGTTCAGAGGTCAGTGAATGATCCCTTTAAGAGATGATCATCATAGATATAATGATCCTGTGTATCTCTACCTGCTCTGATCCACTGTCACACACACCTTCAGTGGTAATATCTTCACTTCCTCCCAAGTGCTGATGTATGGAAACATCTTCTCAGTGAAAGTGTGTGTGAAGGTGTGTATGTGTGTGTTAGTGTCAGGGTCAGAGAACGACAACTTTCCTCTGTTCCAGTCCAGATCCACTCTGAGCCTCTGGAGCTTCTTCTTCAGGCTGAGAGGAGTGTCTGGAGCTGATGGTGAACATGCTACGTATTCACCTTTATAGAAACGTATTCCCCATGATCCAGACTCTGTGTCTCCCTTCCTCTGGACAGACTCTGCTGACACACCCAGTACCCAGAGTGTACTGTCTGTAACCTGGACATCCCAGCTGTGAGTCCCTGAGTTAAAGCCCTCAGAGCCCAGGACTAAGGCGTGTTTATCAAACCTCTCTGGATTATCAGGAAGTTTCTGTCTCCCTCCTCCTCGTCTCACTCTGGTCAGATCTTCAGACAGGAAGAGTCTTGGATGAGCCGTGTTTGGGTCCAGGATGAGAGGAGAGTAGGACACCATGTCCTTCATCTTGCTCCAGATGTTGAAGCTGAGGTTGCCCAGGTGTTTGGCCTGGTCTATCAGAGCTCCTGAGGGCAGCTGTGGATCCTCCAGCAGGGGGCGCTGCAGCCTCTCCACTGCAGCCTTGTAGTTGTGCAGGAAGGAGACGTCTTCATCTCTCAGCTCCTCCTCTGTGGCTCTGACTGTGTGGGAAAGAGCTGCTATCTCTCTGCTCACAGCCTCCATCTTCTCCTCCATCATCTTCCTCTTCTGCTCCTCTTCCTCCCTCAGTGCAGCCATCCTGGCCTCCTCTTCCTCTTCTAGAAACTGGTGAAGCTTCTTAAACTGCTCCTTGATCTGCGTCTCTGTGTGTTGAGCCTGGACCTTCATGTGTCCTGCTGTTTGATCAAACTCCACTTTAACTTCTTCAAAGAGCTTCAGTTTCTCCTGAAAGGGCTGGAGAGACTTCTGGAGCTCCTCTCTGAGATCCTGAGCAGCTTCATCGATGGGTCTGAATCTGTGGTTGGTGTGTGTTTTTGAATCTCTGCAGACGACACACACTGGCTGCTGATGGTCCAGACAGAAGAGTCTGAGTTTCTCAGAGTGCAGACTGCAGAGAGCCTCTGGAGGACTATGATCTCTCTCCTGTAAGAAGGTCTCACACAGGTTCTTTAAAGCAAAGTTCAAAGGTGGATCTCTTGAGATTCTTCTCTTACAAACTGGACACTCCTTCACTTCTTTCCCATCCCACCAGGTCTGCAGACAGGCTTTACAGAAGCTGTGGCAGCACGACAGAATGACAGGATCTCTAAAGACTTCCTGACAGACCGGACAGGAGAGATCTTCCTCTAACCTGGACGCCATGTTGTCTCTGAGTGAAGCTGAAACACAGCAGACAGGAAGTACAGTCAGTCATGGCTCCCCTCCCCCTCCTCTACTGACTTCACTGAAATTCTCTTTGAGTGATGTTTGGAGACTCACCTTCAGGGGGGGAGGGTCAGCAGGTTGAAGCAGCAGTGTTGTAGTTTCCACTTTTCTCTCCTGTAGCTGAACTCAGAGGAAGTTGTTAGTTTGGTCTGAAGGTGAATGTGATCGTCTGTTTTTCAGTCCGTCTCTCTCTCTGCAGTGAGGGAGAATAACAAACTGTTTCCTGGTTTATCTCAGGTGAGTCAGTGAGGGAGGAGCTCTGTCACGCCTCCTCTGCTGAACTCTGTCTCCTCTCATGTAACTCAGGGAGTGTCTCAGTCTAAAGTGCGGATTTATTGCTGGAATAAAGGTTATAGTGGGTGAGTTACATTATTAACTAAGATGTTGTTAAAGAGGTGAAGTATGCTCCCATAGTGGGAAGGTTTCACAAACCAAACTCAAATATCTGTCAAGTATATGGCATCAGTTTAAAACATTGAACCCATTTATCTCTAAGAACCTGTCAACACTCCATCAACAAATTATCCTGGACTTCATCACAATGGCATATTTCATAATTATGTTATTCATACTAACACATAATCAGCCATGTAAAGATAACCATTCATTTAGAGAATTAGCAATCGTTATGCTATAGACCAGGGGTCGGCACCTCTGCCAGAGCGCTTCTCCCCGTTACCTCCAGAAGGAAGCCATGCACGCCATGCATGCCACGCACGCAACGCACGCAATGCAGCGCAGAAGGAAACAAACAATTTAATAAATTTAGACCGCAACAGAATTAAACAAGCGACTGCCTGTTTTTCCTGACCAAGGACAGGTTCCTTGAACACAACACGAGCGTAACGTGTCATTTTACATGATGCCGTTTAAAAAAGATGATAATAAAGGGCGGTGCCGGTGTCAGTACCATGGGTGTTTCTCAATCGCGAGTACGCTTGCTTGGTAGCACATGTCTGCCGAGCATCTTGCTTCAAAAGCGAGGCAAGAATACTTCCTGGCATTCGGAAAACGAAGAGTGGAACAAGCTAGCAAGTGTGCAGGTGTGTGTCATATGAGAGGCCCCGCCTTACATCTTCCGCCACAGATTTTGGAAATTGGTCCGTGCGCAAAGCATTGTGGGGATTTTAAGACCGCGGAGTCTACTCGTGTGCAGCCTCGATATTTCTCCAAACGGAGTACGCCGGGCTCGGTAGATTTCCAAGTATGCTGGACATTGGAACAGTACTTCGGCGGCACTCGATGACATAGTATGCTCGAAATAGTGGCTCTGGAGCAGCTTTACTCGCGATTGAGAAACACCCCGGCCGTTTCTCAATCTCGAGGATGCTGGCTTGGTAGTCGCGTACTTCCAAGTCACTTCCTTCAGAAACGAAGCAAGTATGCTTTCAAGCCACGGCTTCGGAAAACGAAGAAGAATGGAACAGGCTAACAAGTGTGCAGGTGTGCGTCATATGAGAGGCCCCGCCTTACATTTTCCGCCACAGATTTGGGGAAATTGGTCCGTGCGCAAAGCATTGTGGGGATTTTAAGGATGCGAAGTCTACCCATGTGCAGCCTCGAAATTTCCCCCAAACCAAGGACGCGGCCTCGGTGGAATTCCAAGTATGCTGGACATTGGAACGGTCCTGCTGCGCCACTTGATGACGTAGCATCCTTGAAATATTGGCTTGGAAGCCAATATCCTCGCGATTGAGAAACGGCCCCTCTATGTGTTCGCCCTACCATATGTGTTCGGAGTCCGTCGCTTACCAATGACGTCACGCATTGTGATTGGCTGTACGGTAATCGCACGCTGATTGGTGTAACTAGGGGCGCTCTATTACAATTCAAAGATATTTGGTTAAAAAGAACTCAATGGTGCTCTAGGAGGAGATTCAGGTGATAAGGTGTGTGTGGGGTACCTTGGTTGGTGATTGGCTAATGGTTACACAAGCCAAAACATCGTTATGACATCATAAAGTGGCCAAAATCTGATCAGCTCATTTTCAGACAGGTTTTTATAGAAATGGATCAGGACAAAAAGAGAGAGAATCTTTGTTCCTGAAACTTTCAGAGTCTCTTTTCACAGAGGGGACACATGTTGATGTAGAAGAGACATGAAGAAGAGGGGACACATGTTGATGTAGAAGAGACATGAAGAAGAGGGGACACATGTTGATGTAGAAGAGACATGAAGAAGAGGGGACACATGTTGATGTAGAAGAGACATGATGAAGAGGGGACACATGTTGATGTAGAAGAGACATGAAGAAGAGGGGACACATGTTGATGTAGAAGAGACATGAAGAAGAGGGGACACATGTTGATGTAGAAGAGACATGAGGAGGAGGGGACACATGTTGATGTAGAAGAGACATGAAGAAGAGGGGACACATGTTGATGTAGAAGAGACATGAAGAAGAGGGGACACATGTTGATGTAGAAGAGACATGAAGAAGAGGGGACACATGTTGATGTAGAAGAGACATGAAGAAGAGGGGACACATGTTGATGTAGAAGAGACATGAAGAAGAGGGGACACATGTTGATGTAGAAGAGACATGAAGAAGAGGGGACACATGTTGATGTAGAAGAGACATGGAGAAGAGGGGACACATGTTGATGTAGAAGAGACATGAAGAAGAGGGGACACATGTTGATGTAGAAGAGACATGAAGAAGAGGGGACACATGTTGATGTAGAAGAGACATGAAGAAGAGGGGACACATGTTGATGTAGAAGAGACATGAAGAAGAGGGGACACATGTTGATGTAGAAGAGACATGGAGAAGAGGGGACACATGTTGATGTAGAAGAGACATGGAGAAGAGGGGACACATGTTGATGTAGAAGAGACATGAAGAAGAGGGGACACATGTTGATGTAGAAGAGACAAGAAGAAGAGGGGACACATGTTGATGTAGAAGAGACATGAAGAAGAGGGGACACATGTTGATGTAGAAAAGACATGAAGAAGAGGGGACACATGTTGATGTAGAAAAGACATGAAGAAGAGGGGACACATGTTGATGTAGAAGAGACATGAAGAAGAGGGGACACATGTTGATGTAGAAGAGACAGGAAGAAGTGGATTTTGCATAATAGGTGACCTTTAATTATATAGCCTTTGTATTGATTTTTCTTATATGTCGTACGGATATGTCGTACGTATAAAGGTGATATTTTAGGAAACATGCTTACAAATCTACTCACTAGTTGTTTTAAGCAAGCTGGAGAGAGGTGTTTTGCAGGAATAAAGCAGAGATTGAGAGGAGGTGGCAGTCTGGATTTCTAACCTGTTCTCCTCCCTGCAGGTGGCGGACCGCAGCCCGGTGCCGGTGGTTCTGTACAGCGTTCCTGCAAACACCGGGCTGGACCTGCCGCTGGACGCCGTGGTGACGCTGTCTCAACACCCCAACATCCACGGGCTCAAAGACAGCGGAGGAGACGTAAGACACGCTTTATTTGACTCTGTGTAATCTGTGAGGAGATCCTGATCAGGGTCAGCTTTTGTCTTTTTCAATTTGTTTGTATATGGTTTATTTGAACAAAAGGAAACCCATAATCATTTATTAATGGTTTAATACAACTGCAATACTGGCAAATAGGAACCAAAAATACATTTGATGCCTGAAAACCCAAAATGCATTCCCTTGATCTTTATTTTGTAGTTAGATATAAGCAACCGCAATCAAAAATAAAACAGTCATACTGTAAAAAATGGCCAAAATCTGATCAGCTCATTTTCAGACAGGTTTTTATATAAATGGATCAGGACAAAAAGAGAGAGAATCTTTGTTCCTGAAACTTTCAGAGTCTCTTTCCACAGAGGGGACACATGTTGATGTAGAAGAGACATGAAGAAGAGGGGACACATGTTGATGTAGAAGAGACATGAAGAAGAGGGGACACATGTTGATGTAGAAGAGACATGAAGAAGAGGGGACACATGTTGATGAAGAAGAGACATGAAGAAGAGGGGACACATGTTGATGTAGAAGAGACATGAAGAAGAGGGGACACATGTTGATGCAGAAGAGACATGAAGAAGAGGGGACACATGTTGATGTAGAAGAGACATGAAGAAGAGGGGACACATGGTGATGTAGAAGAGACATGAAGAAGAGGGGACACATGTTGATGTAGAAGAGACATGAAGAAGAGGGGACACATGTTGATGTAGAAGAGACATGAAGAGAGGGGACACATGTTGATGTAGAAGAGACATGAAGAAGAGGGGACACATGTTGATGTAGAAGAGACATGAAGAAGAGGGGACACATGTTGATGTAGAAGAGACATGAAGAAGAGGGGACACATGTTGATGAAGAAGAGACATGAAGAAGAGGGGACACATGTTGATGTAGAAGAGACATGAAGAAGAGGGGACACATGTTGATGCAGAAGAGACATGAAGAAGAGGGGACACATGTTGATGTAGAAGAGACATGAAGAAGAGGGGACACATGGTGATGTAGAAGAGACATGAAGAAGAGGGGACACATGTTGATGTAGAAGAGACATGAAGAAGAGGGGACACATGTTGATGTAGAAGAGACATGAAGAAGAGGGGACACATGTTGATGTAGAAGAGACATGAAGAAGAGGGGACACATGTTGATGTAGAAGAGACATGAAGAAGAGGGGACACATGTTGATGTAGAAGAGACATGAAGAAGAGGGGACACATGTTGATGTAGAAGAGACATGAAGAAGAGGGGACACATGTTGATGTAGAAGAGACATGAAGAAGAGGGGACACATGTTGATGCAGAAGAGACATGAAGAAGAGGGGACACATGTTGATGTAGAAGAGACATGAAGAAGAGGGGACACATGGTGATGTAGAAGAGACATGAAGAAGAGGGGACACATGTTGATGTAGAAGAGACATGAAGAAGAGGGGACACATGTTGATGTAGAAGAGACATGAAGAAGAGGGGACACATGTTGATGTAGAAGAGACATGAAGAAGAGGGGACACATGTTGATGTAGAAGAGACATGAAGAAGAGGGGACACATGTTGATGTAGAAGAGACATGAAGAAGAGGGGACACATGTTGATGAAGAAGAGACATGAAGAAGAGGGGACACATGTTGATGTAGAAGAGACATGAAGAAGAGGGGACACATGTTGATGTAGAAGAGACATGAAGAAGAGGGGACACATGTTGATGTAGAAGAGACATGAGGAAGTGGATTTTGCACAATAGGTGACCTTTAAAATGTATGACTTGCTACATCAAACCCCTCTTTGGCCTTTTTCAACTTTTTTTTAATCTGAGGAATTTGATTGTGTATTTGCGGATACGTTTTACATATGCACCTCAAACACCATCTGTCCGTGATGTATAATCTGCAAGTTCTAATGACTCAGCAGGTCGTCGGGTCAGGTGTAGGAAGTGTTTTACATCTGCGTCTGATGTACAGTCTGTTTAATGTGTTAACATATTTAATGCAGTTTTTACAGAAGCTCAGATGGTGCTGCATTACTGATCACACACAGAACACAAGTAGTGCCTATAAACCTCCTTTCAAATGTACTTTGGCCCAAATATTACAAGATTGTACTCCAGCTAAGACCATGAAAGGTAAAGAATTAAGACTTTCTTACACAAGTAATCGGCAAAATAGCAGGAGTTTGCCGACGTAGGTAAATCTGTTTGCCCTTCATATTCAGAATAATCGTATTCCACTTGTCTGCCTTCCTCAAATTGACCCCTCACCTCTTGTTTTCTGCGTGTGGCCTCCTCCCGCCCACCCTCCGCTCTGAGTCTGAACTACTCCCACGCTGCTGTCTCCCAGCGAGTGGACAAACATGTTATTTCCCAAATCAGAAATCCATTTCAAAACTTCTTGCAAACACTTCCCACACAGACGAAAAGGTATTAAGGGCTCGACAGGAGCAAACCGCTTTCTTTCCCTCCGGCAAAATCAAGCCTGAAGGATAAAAGTACACTCTTTACTTTTAGGATCTCCGGCAGGCACCACTTTCCTTTCTGCTTTACTGGAAATAGGCTGCTTAAATCACCACCATATACACACGGCTGTTTCCACTGATTGTGCTGAATTACATGCTGAACATGACTCCGACCAAACATGCCATTGCAGCAAATTATCAGTGATTTTTGTGTGAGAAACTCCCTTTCCTTAAAATTCAAGCCTTTGCAGACCGTATACATGCACACAAACCTTTACAACACACCACAGGAAACGGAAAACCCCAAAAGCATAATAGGGCCTCTTTAAAAAGTAACTTTCCAACACTTATAATGAGGTGTGAGTTCTCTGTGGGGTATTCCTATAAAAATAGCTGTTTTTGATTTGTTAGATGATCAAACAGCAGCACAGATTCTCTCTGTCCTGACCATCTGAAGACACATCACGTAGAGATAGATGTGTTTGTGGTTCCCTGGGCTTCTATTTTTGGCTCAGCCGTTGGTGTTTTTATTCTCTCTGTGCAGCAGCGAGATATTTTGATGTTGATGATATATAGAAAAAGAGATGCAGTCACATCTGACAGACTGGTCATTTGTGAATAAATGAACGAGACAAACTGTGGGTGAAAACAATCATCTGAATCCTGCTTCAGACATTTGGCATCCAGCAATCTTTCCTACTGCAATTGGAAGTTTCTAAAGGCAAAAAAGTCAAACTGGAGATATTTAATTGACTTGTCATACATGTATAGTTAAATATGTGCTACTCTTATAAGAAACACTACAGTTTCACCTGCTCTCGTCTCATGATTCCTCCTACCCACTCTTTTCTACTAATATCTGGTTTTTTACTTTAAATCTGTGCACCTCCTGCATGTGCCAGATGTCTGAATCCATTATCGCCTTTACACACCGACCAAAATAAACCTGTTTGTTTATTGCAAAAAATGATCGTCTGTCAGGTGTAATAATTACAATGCCTTCTTTTGTTTATCACTGCAAAACGTCTGAACAGATAACAGCTGCAAATTGATGTTAAAGTTTAAATAACTTGTGAAACAAACATCTCTAAAGAAGCATGTTTTTTGGTTTAGATATATATTTGATTTTTATATCAACCATATATTCCTAAACAGTACATTTCCGTGTTTTGTCTCAAAGCAATATTGTGCACTAATATTTGGCCGCTTGGTTAAACCCACACATGATCAGTGCCGTAGTTTTCCTCTGAGATCAATTTCCCACTGAGCGCCGTGCACAGAGCTCAGGTTATTTCAACTTGAACCTCTGCTGCTGTCAACCTTTCTGAAGGGAAACCAATGAGATAACAAGATGTGTAGCCAGAAGCGACACGTGCAACCAGGGGAGGTGGAGATTCATCAAAGTGTTCCCCGAATACATAACGCATCATTAAAAACATTTCATTTTCTTGCCTCATGGGACAACCAGGTTTGTTAATATGCATCGCTTATTCTTCCAATGCTTCTTTGTGCATCTTTGATAACGTATAATATATATATAGGGAGAAGTATTGTACTTCTATCATTTACTTAAAGGGGACCTATCATGCAAAATGCACTTTTGTACGTCTTTTCTACATGAATATGTGTCCCCGGTGTTCCAGGGAACTCACCAAGTGTCAGAAAACACAACCCTCTCTATTTTCCTCCATACCCAAATCTCTAAAAAAGGGGCTGCAACGGATCTGATAAAAACTGATCCAGATTTGAACACTGTCCTGACGTCAGGACGGTGGCGCTACGGCTATTGGGCCAACTCCACCAATCAGGAGGAGACAGCCACGGCCATTGCCGTTCGAAAGCGCTGGAGACGCTGTAGTACATATGCCAGGCCTGTAGATGGTGCTGTTCTCACAGAATCAGCCCTTGCTAAAACAGAGCTAACATTTTTCAAATTGAGCGAAATGAGGCATGGCTAAAATGCATGATCTGTTTGGTATTTTGAAAAGAAAAAAGTATAAATATGCCTTATATAGGTATGGTCCTACACTATATTATTCAAATATAGCATGATAGGTCCACTTTAAAGTACCAAAATTATAAGCAATCGTTATGCAAAATGGCCCATTTCAGAATAGTGTTCATCAACTTGATGATTACAGTTCATCCCAAGGGGAACATGAATGTTACGGCAAACTTTCCAACAGTTGTTGAGATATTTCACGAAATCGCACATTTGAACAGCATGTTGGTGCTAGAGGAAAAGTCAGGTGACCACAACAATGAGGTGGATTTATCCTCTGGGGACCATGACTGTCTGTACTAAACTACATGGCAAACCATCCAATCGTTTCTTTAGATATTTAACATAAAAGCACACATTTTAACCTCATGGTGGTGCTAGAGGAAAAGTCAGGTGATCACAAAAATGAGGTAGATTCATCCTCTGGGGACCATGACTGTCTATACTAAACCAAATGGCAATCTATATATAACAACTGTTGAGTTATTTTACATTAAACACACATTTGAACCCTGGTGGAGCTGGAGGAATAGTCAGAAGATCTCTGATATGAGTAAGATCCATCCTCTGGGGACCATGACTGACTATACTCAACTACATGACAATCCATTGAATAGTTGTTGAGATATTTTACATTTAAAGACACAAATATGAACACCATAATCATGGAAATCGGCTGGACTCATCCTCTGGGAACCATGACTAATTCCATGTAATAAACTTCACGACAATCTATCCAATAGTTCTTGAGATATTCAAGTTAGATCACAGTTAGAGGACCAGGAGACTGACAGTAGCATCCATAAAGCCAAGTCATTACGACAAAGAGTCTATTTATTTTAATAGAATCAAGCCCCGGACACACCAAGCCGATTTTGGCCGTCAATGGATGTCAGGCCGACGATGAGCGTCCTGTCGCCCTACTCAGATTGGTGTGTCACGCACCGTTGTGTATTTTTTTTGGTTTGTTTATATCACGCAGTCTGTTCTTCTTCTCTCGGTGTATCACGCAGTCTGTCTTCCGGTTGTTGCCTCTTTTGAATGACGAATACACACTACCGCCGCCTGCTGGTAAGGAGAGTTATTGCCACTCACGCATGCGCAGTTCGTACGTGCTACTTGGCCGTCGGCTGAAGTCTTTGCGGTGTGTTCCAGTGAGACTGTTGGCCAAGGTGCAGGAGACGTGAGGAGACACAACAGTCGGGCCTGTCTGTGTGAGTTCTTTGGTGTCAGCTTGGTGTGTCCCTACTAGGGCTGTGCAATTAATCGTATTTTAATCGCAATTACGATTTTGTCCTGCCACAATTACGAAAACAACATAATCGAAAAAAACAATTATTTTGCTTTGCTAGGTTGTGACCGTGCAACATATTTGATCTAATTAATTTTGGTCTCATTTATTTGTATTTATCATATTTATATATGTTTAGTAGCTTGGGGAAGTGCGCTCCAAAATATTTGTTAATCTTGTTTATTGGTATTTATTATTTTGATATTATTTATTTAAATGTGTTATTTATTTTTGTATTGGTTTTTCAGTTGAATTATACGTTCAGGGTAATCAACAGTTACAAATATACTGTTCAAATTATTATTTGTATTTGTTTTAAAATTCAATAAATGGATTTTTTCAAAGTCAATGAATAATCGTATTTAATAATCGTGATTATGATTTTTGCCATAATCGCACAGCCCTAGTCCCTACCTTAAAAGCACATAAATGTTTATGATATTTAAACTCTGAAATCAGATTTTTCTCTGTGTTTCTACACACATATTCCACATTGATGCCCTGAGGTCACAAACATAATTAAGATAGATACAAAACTGAGAGAAAAGGGTATAGAAAGTGCATTTTTGGACTGATACATTATCACAAGACCACAATCTTCAGTAGAGGGTTAAATTCCCTTTTGTTCTCACTATAAAGAGTGTTTCTCCGACAGTTCTCTCGCTGCGATGTTATTTTTCTCACCAGGAAGCCGTATCGAAATAGCCAGAGTGCTGAAACCCTCAGCAGAGCAGCAGGAGCTCCTATAACCTGATTGACTGACTGATCAATTACAGTCCTGCGTGTTTGAAATGACTGATATGGGGAAACTGATTGACAGTCGGCGGGTAAAAATAGATCCTGAAACCGTGATGGAGACTCAAACCGGAGCTGATGCTTTTCCCTGCGGAGTTTCAGTTCCATGTGTTCGTCTCCCTTTGAACAGTTCAGGTTTATTTGGATTCTGCGCTTCATATCCGGATTGACAAAAGAGAATTAAAAGAGGCAAAACAAAATAGGGAGCTTATCAATTATTCATGAGCCTTTCCCCGTCCCCCTCCCCCTCCCTTTTGAAGGTGATTCCTTTTTATTTCTCACTTGGGACTTGTCTCTCCTCCTCCTCCTCCTTCTTCTTCTCCTTGTCTTTGGGCTCTTGAATTATCCCCTCCTCCCAAAACCTCCAGCATGTTAAGAGTCGATTTGAGCGATTTGTTTACCCTGTGAGATGTTAGATTTGTCTCTTGTGACAGCGTCTCCGGGGATTTATAAAATAACTCCAGCATATATTTCCCCCTGACAGCAGGGAGGAGGGAGGACATAAAACACTCCTGATTTGTAAACCTTCTTCTCTCCTTTCTTTCTTACTTCCTCAGATCTCACGGATCGGCCTGATTGTTCACAAAACCAGATCGCAGGATTTCCAGGTGTTGGCGGGCTCAGCAGGGTTCCTCATGGCCGCCTATTGTGTCGGTAAGAAGCTAAGTGAGGACTAACGGAGCTGTTGATCCTCACAGGGAGGAGATGGTAGCCTTGTTATCCCTGAGGCTGCCATCTTGCTCACTGTTTGTTTCCTTTTGATCTCTCACCAAAGCAGAATTTGACTCTGTTGTCTTTGTATATCTTTCATTTCGAGTCCTGTGTTACATAAATGAACATCCACATAATTCACAAATATCTTGTATTATTCGATGTTCTGATAAATGCTCTTCCCCATGAAAAGTGCGTAGTCGCATGTTAACATCCACCTCTTTCTACCCATAAACCCTTGGTGTCACTTCCTGTAGTTGCACAGAAAAATGTCCCAAACATGTCCTCTTTATTTTTCCATCCATCCGTCCCATTCTCGTGAACGCTATATTCTAGAAAAGTCAGGAAGAAATATCTTCAAATTTGTCCCTAACGTCCTCATAGATCCAAGGAAACACTGCTTTGATTTCAGGGGTCATTAGGTTCACCGCGACCTCACCAAAACACTCTTCTGGCCCATAACGCCAGAATCAAAATACTGATTAGGACCATTTGCAATCTGCTGCTTCCAAATTGTTGGATGTGCCCTAGAGCTGCAACAATCATTTCATTAAAGGTGGGGTAGGTAAGTTTGAGAAACCGGCTCGAGATACACTTGTTGTTATATTCCATGGAATGCTCTTAACATCCCGATAGCAATGAATATCTTAAGTGCTTTGACAAAAAATCCATAAAAAGATGTCATCTGTGGAAGCTGTAGTACTGTAAAAAGCACGACCAATCATCTGAGCCGGCCCGGCTAAAATAACTGGATGGCCTACCTTCCTGTCAGCCTTCCATCTGTGCACAAACTTATCTCGTGCCCTCATTGGTCATGTGCGCGTTCGTGTGTGTTGGAGGAGGGGCTCTGTAAGGAAGTGGCAGATTTTCTCCGGTTGTGTATTTTCAAATTCTAGCGATCTCGAGCCGGTTTCTCAAACTTACCTACCCCACCTTTAATGTCTAGATCGAGCCACAGAAAGAAAATTGCCAACTATTTCATGAATCAGTTAAATGTGCAAAACCATTATGCAAAAAGTGTAGAAATTGCCCCCCCTCCCACCAGATGTGGATATGTCCTGCTTTTCTCTGTTTCATATCATATTAAAGTGAATATTTAGGCTTGGACTGACGAAACAAGACATGTATAGACATCCCCTGAGACTTTGAGCAAATGGGATGGTCATTTTTTTTACTGTTTTCTGCCACTTTCTAGAACAAACATAATCAGCAGATGAAAAGACAATGGAAGCAATCTTTAGTTTCAGCCCAGATTTGAGTTGTACAATGCCAGATAGATTCTTGCTTCTACGCTCATCCACATCTATGCAAACCTTATTCCAATAAAAGTTGAAGACAGAACTTTTGTTCTTTTACGTCTTGTGAAACCTGGAAAACTGAGTCTGATAGTTTTATCAGAATGTTCTATTTCTCCTAACGTAAGAGTTTGAATGTTACAACCATACCATAATCTCAGACTGGAAACAGTGGAGACACACATTTCTTTAGTGTTTAATCCAGCAACCCCTCTGAAGAAACCACACAGAAAATAACTAATTGTATGTACCTGTCCTCAAGACCATTTCACATTAAAAGCCTTTTTCAAATAAGTCCAAATCGCCAACTTTTTAGGATTTAAGGGAAACTTAATGCTGCACTTATTATCAGCCCATAGTGGTTTCTCATCCTGTGGGAAAGCATGTGATCTTTTATTTGAAGTTGCAGTGAATCATAAAACACGAGCAACCTTGCGCAGCAGCATTTTGAAGTCACGTCTTCTGCTTCTCGACATGCCGGCCACGTACCGTGTTCTGTAAACCCGGATTAGATAACACGTTAGGGGATCGCCATCAATATGAAGCTCAGAAACCTAATGAGTCATGTTCACCCTCTATATATACACACACACACACACACACACACACACACACACACACACACACACACACACACACACACACACACACACACACACACATACACATACACATACACATACACATACACATACACATACACATACACATACACATACACACACACACACACACACACACTTCTCTCTGATCTTTGCTCTCTGGCATGTTCTGATCTCCATAACTGAAATATGGCAGTAATTGGCAGTGTGTGAGACTGACACAGCTAAGGCTGAGCAAAGTCACATCCAGCGATTGAAATGCTAATGTCTCCATGGAGTGTGTGTGTTCAAGTTTTGAAGTCCGATTTGAACACCCCACCACCGAAATCCTGAAAGGGTCCGGTCGTCTATTAGTCAGTCGACACCTTGTAGAGCCTCACGACAAAAAGAGTCACTCTCATCTACGGGTTTTCAGGGAAGTTTCAAAAGCAGCAGACATTTGATTGTTCTTTTGTATGATGATCAAAAGAAGGGAAGACATCTCTCACAATGCTTTTGGTTCTCTGACAGAAAGAAATTGTGTTATCCAGCTGTTATTGTGGTCATTATGCAATTGTTTAAAAAAGCATGTGTTAAAATGGCCCTTTTATGTTTGTTAGTGTGTTACATAGGTTTTAGTGCATGTAAATGGTCTGCAAAGGCTACAATCTCTGTGTTTCCTCCAGAGGGAGTTTTTCTCCTCGCCTGAAACTCCTCCATTGGACTTGTTTGTTTACTTCCAGAACATAGTGACATCACTATGTAACACGTGCGCTTCTATTGGCTAGCGCTCCAACACATAGTACATGATAGACTTAGGGGCGGGACCATGGATGTATAATAAGAACTGGATACAGCGTGGGAGGCGGGGTCTCGTTCTTTCCTATGAGAGCTGCTCATTGGCTCATGAAGGCAAAATGGCCCAACTTTTGAGAGAGCGAAACGTCACAGATTACCCGTCATGCCTAGCTGTCAGAGCAGAATAACCCGTATGTGCGCTCACAGAGCATGCGCCCCTTAAGCCCCGCCCCCCGAGCTCCCACTCTCAGATGCGCGTTCATAATGCAGAGGAAAATAACTCTCAGAATAACGTTATTAGCACATTTTACAACTTGAGGACCGAATGTTTTTAATAAGGGCTATACAAATGTTCATACTGGGTAGTTTATTTAGTTTAAAAAAAATTATCCAACGATTTACAGACGTCTCTTTCCCAATGTAAGTCAATGGGAAAAAGTGTTTTCGGGCCCAGCAACCCATACGGAAGTGTAGTACCGCCGTTTGGCCACAACGAATATTTTCCTCACGGCCCGTCCACACGGCGGCGTGCGTTGAAGCTTGCCGGCGGGGGGGGCGGCGCTGAAACTCGACCAACCACCAATCACATGAATCTCCCGCCCCGGACACACAAGCACGCGGTTTGATTGGCTAGAGCTTGTACTGGCATATGATTCGATTGGCTGACGCTTCCGCCGAAGCTTCAAAAGTTGAACATTGCTCAACTTTTGCAGTGAATGGGCAGAAGCGTTGAAGCTTCAACGCACGCCGCCGTGTGGACGGGCCGTCAGAGTCCGGCGCACTTCCTGGGGGCTTGGGCGGGACAGTTTCTAATAATGAATCCCTACAGAATGTAATTCACATGAAAACCACAAAATGTAGTTCATCCAATGCACAACTGTTCCCTTAAATGTCCCCATGTGATAAATCAAAACTAAAAACTCAAACAATCAAAAGGTTCCTTAATTGAACTAACAATCAAAAGTAGTCAATATATTTGTGTTTGGAAGTGATAGTAAAAGTGTTATTGACTACAATTATAATAACTTAGTCAGCGTTTTGTGTTTCTCTCCACCAGCTGTCAGTCGCCCAGAGGCTTTCACAGATAGACAAAAGAAATACTCAACATATTTGTACGTAGAAGTGATGAAGAGTTTACGCATAGTGTGCATAATTAGCCCTCTTGTGTCTCTTTCTACGAGCCGCCAGTCGCCCTGCAGCCGCCTGTCAATCGCAGCGTTGGGTAATCCGCTGTCAGCCGTGAGATGTGAGCGAATTCAGCCACAGAAACATAAATCAGACAGAAAACATCCGCCCATCAGCAGTGAATACACAACAACAACAACAACAACAACATCAACTCCAAGGCCACGGACGGAGGCTGAGTGAAGCTCCTCTCCTCCACCAGACGCTCACAAGGAGATGTCACTCTGAAAGGCCATGATATCTTGTTGCCTTGGAAAATGTATGTGTATCGAGCTCTGTAAATAAAAACCCGACATCACACTCTGCCTACTGATGTGTCGGGGAAGAGGAAGACGGAGGGATGAAATGCTGGACTTCTCTCTCGAAATCTGCTGTCAGTGAATCACTTATGTCTGCGTGTTGACAACAGAGCTGTAAAACCAGGACAGTGATGGATGGCTTTATTTAAGGAGGACTTAAATCCAGTTAGAAAACATCCTTTCTGCTCCGTTTTATCTTCCACATGTGGAAACTCCAGCTGCAGGAGTTCTCTGATGGTTGAAGAAATGGAAACTCTAGTGGTACTTGTTCTCCGTTGTGATGAATGCTAATGTTTCAGCGCCCTGCGTGTGATTGGTGGATGGAGTATTCAATATTCTAAACATACTCGGAGCTGTGTTGAGTGATTGTACGCTGTGAGATGATCAAATGTGATTTATCAGGCTACTTCCTTCAAGTTCACATGGATATAAAACATCATGTTATCACTTCGTTGTGGACAAACCTTAACGCTGCACCGGGTTTGTCTGCAGAAATATGACTCCTCAAAATCCCTGTGAGAGGACTTTGCAACATCCTCTGCCTTGCATCAAGTCAGAGGGATTTAATGTTGATGATAGGTCAAGTTTTCTCTTGTCGCTGTCCTCACTGCTTATTAACTTGTTGATGACCACCTGTAAATGAATTAGGGTTAATGGGATGAATGTATAGTATGTCTATATAGTTTAAAGTGAGGCTGAAGAGTTGTTTTCTGCTGCAATCCTACCTTCACCCTTTTAAATGTCTTAAAGGGGACCTATCATGCAAAATGCACTTTTGTACGTCTTTTCTACATGAATATGTGTCCCCGGTGTTCCAGGGAACTCACCAAGTGTCAGAAAACACAACCCTCTCTATTTTCCTCCATACCCAAATCTCTAAAAAAGGGGCTGCAACGGATCTGATAAAAACTGATCCAGATTTGAACACTGTCCTGACGTCAGGACGGTGGCGCTACGGCTATTGGGCCAACTCCACCAATCAGGAGGAGACAGCCACGGCCATTGCCGTTCGAAAGCGCTGGAGACGCTGTAGTACATATGCCAGGCCTGTAGATGGTGCTGTTCTGCCCTTATCTGCCCTTACACAAACAGAGCTAAAAAATGTCAAATTGAGCAAAATGAAGCATGGCTAAAATGCATGATCTGTTTGGTATTTTGAAAAACAAAAAGTATAAATATGCCTTATATAGGTATGGTCCTACACTATATTATTCAAATATAGCATGATAGGTCCACTTTAATTCAATACACGAATGATTTTGCAGTGGCTTTAACCTTTTTCGAAGCTGTATATTAATTCTTCATCTCTGTGTGTGTGTGTGTGTGTGTAGGTGCGGTTGGCGGAGTGTGTGCGCTGGCCAACGTTCTGGGCCGCGAGGTGTGTGAGTTGGAGCGTCTGTGTGTGTCGGGGCGCTGGCAGGAAGCCAGAGTCCTGCAGCAGCGCCTCATCGAGCCCAACGCTGCCGTGAGTACCATCTGCTGCTCGCTGCACGCTTTATCTGCCGCCACACAGAGACAACTCTCACAAACAGCGACAGACTGGAGCGTTAGTCACAGGAATCTGAGCTAAAACTGATCTGGAGTCCAGAATAATCTCACAGGTTGCATTAAACCCCAGGGAGCGAAGACAAACTGCAGTTTAGTCCTGCAGGATTCATTGCATTCTTAATATTTAGGTTAATTATCTGCATTTAATGACGCTTTAAATTTAAGTCCAGACTTGCCAGAAACAAGGACACTTCCCTCTGCTTAATACACATCACTGTTGATATGCATATACTTACATTTAATGTTCATTTTCTATTTAGTTTAGTTGTTAATTCATGTGGCATGCCTTGTAAACATGTGACAAATCAATTTCCCAAATTAGGCTCAATAAAGTACATTTACAAAAATATTTTAAAAGTAACACAGTAAACCTAATTAAAACTCAAAATGAACCCTCGTTAATACAAATACTATGTACAATTGCTAATACTACCTTGTACTTAAGTGTATTTAATAATTCATTTTATTATATTCTTTTATTATAATTAAGTCCTGTTGAAAAAAGGTGAGAACTACAAACAAAGTGACCAAATTATGACTTCAAATCAAAATAAACGTTACACAATTTGAAAAGTTTACCTGCTGAGACCGTGGTTTTTTAAAACGAAGTGTGGCTGAATCTTTTATTAAAACAAATCAGAACTTGTACATTTACGAGACACAGAGCAAGCAGGTAGAAACAGTTCACTTCGAGACCAAAATGTGTGTTTTAGTGTAGATCCACGAGTAAACGTCTACAATATAAGAAACTAAATAATAATAAGACAAAGGCTGGCTCTTAGCAACAGCACAAAGTTGAGCGTGATAGTTGAGATGTGTGAGGAGACGCCACTGAATAATCTGCTTCAGGCTACAGATGTGTGTG
Organism: Trematomus bernacchii; assembly: GCF_902827165.1. Lineage (NCBI taxonomy): Eukaryota > Metazoa > Chordata > Actinopteri > Perciformes > Nototheniidae > Trematomus > Trematomus bernacchii. The sequence goes on from NW_022987593.1 coordinate 17,902,398, forward strand.
TGGAGGCAGATGTGTGTGTGTGTGTTGAGGTAGATGTGTGTGTTGAGGTGTGTTAAATGTCACTGCCCTAACCGCATCAATCCACCACGCAAACACCTTCTCACGCTGCAGCAGAGACATCCAGAAATCAGAAATCCTTCATCTGTCACGCAGCGGAGAGATTTACAGTGTTTAATTAAAAGAGTAAACTATATAAAAAGACACAAGCACTTGTTAATTAAAGGAAAACACATATGTACACATCCATGGTAACTAATATAAGCAGCAGTATTATAAAAACGGGGTAAATATATATACAAAAGAATGAGGTGAGTGACGACTGTAGTGTGTAAGAAGTGTGTATTGCACATAATCCCCTATTAACTGTGCTATATTGAGTATTGAAGTAGCAGCCATAGTAACTACTATAAATACTGTATAATACATTATATTGCATTCAACTTCACTCAAATATAAGGAAGTGATACAGGATGCAAAATATGGATAATGAATAATAAACAGGTGTCATTTGATCAGAAATCCTTTATTAGTCCCATTGCGGGTATTGTTGACATCAGTGGCGAGCCGTGACTTTTATACCTAGGCCCTCTGACCCCACCCCTTCCCTCGAAAAAAAAAGAGTTATTACGTCACAGCGTATACTTCAACGGAATATCAAAACAACGGCCCGGGGTGCAAAACGCATCAATGACACGCACCCTCTACCACACAAAACAACACCCAATTTGTGTTCTTTGACATTGAAAAGGATATTGCATTGTGTTTGTTACTTTCGTTGCAGTTGTATGTCTTAAGTGTAATTTGGCATGCTTTTATTTTGAAGGCGAGTTTACGCTGTTGACAGGAAGTTGTTGTTGCTATGGAAACAAGAAAAGTTTCACAGCGGGAAGAACTTGTCATAAAGTCCGCGATAATAAAACCCACCCATTTAGAGGGAAGATATGATTGGTCAATTGTACTGTCATTTGACATTACTCTCTCGTTCAGTTACTATAGAGAGGCGAAGTCCCGCCCATCTACTTCCGCCCCATGGGACCTTATTTCGGAAAAATGATGTATTGAAGTCAATGGGGAGAGAAAACGTATCTTTCGATCCCGTTTGAATTGTGCCACGAATTACACATCTGATGTTTGTCAATCTTAAAAAATTATTTCCATGTCAAAAAAGTCAGTTTGTCGTAAAACTGTTGAAATATAAGACTATGAAAAATACGCAACTAGAAAGACTACAAATCCCAGAGTCGCGTAAGTGATGTCATTAACGTTACACATTACACTCGTGAAGGGGAGGGACTTCGCCTCTCTATAGCGGGCCTTCTGTGAATTTACAGCAGGACCACCAATCAGCTCCGAGCTTCACAGTGACTCGCAGAGACGGCTCAAGGAGCTTCTTTCATTTAACCCTTCACATTCAAACAGAAACTGAACAGGCAGATTCGAAGGATTTATTTCTTTGGAAATGTTATTTGAATTACAATTAAATCAAGTTATTTTGGTAAAACTAATAAAAAATATAACTAAAAAATATTAAAAAAATATATATTAACCTGTTTCACGCCTTCCCCCCGGTACCGGGCGGATAAACGCGTCATTTGCAGGAAACAACGTCTAAGGAATCTTAATATTGAATAAAACTATGAATGTGTTATATCCATGTAACGGGAAGAAACTCAGCTAACTGATCTTTTTAATTTTTCTTTTCAAAAAAACCCCACAATGCTAGCACTCAGCCTCTGAATTAGCCTCGACGAAAAAACGTAACCTACAAAGGCACATAAACTCACTCAGAACTCCCTTATTACTTATCCTAGATGCACAACCAAACACTCTTTTTTGGTGTCCTGGAGACACTGAATCTACCGGTGCCCACCTCAACACTCAGTGATAAACATTCGCGACGCTATCAACGAAAGCGTACATCATCACATGTGGAGCCAAGAAGCTAAACATGTAAATATGGCTTACCTTGGTCAAAAGTGGTCTTCAATGGCATTAAAACGATAAAAAGACGATGCTGCAGTTAATCCATAGGTTCATCCTATGTGTCTGTGCCTTCTTTGAAATTATTTCTGATAATCCATAAGCAATACAACTGCGTTTTAGTTTCCAAACTCCAGAAGGAGACATTCCTCCAGTTTAGTTTCGCTTTCCACACGCGAAGCGGCCACATTTTTTCTTTACAATGTATGTGTATGTGAGTCTCCTCCTTCGATTCTATTGGCTCTAACGGTCACAAGGGTATGTCAACCAACCAGATCGAGCAAGGGGGGCCAGAGATAGGTCAAATCCACCCAAATGACCCCAGATGGCCCAGTCTTTGGCTAAATCTCTCTAAAAAGGTCAAATTTCACTTGTTTTGCATCAATCTTGATACAGGGTACTTATTATATGTTGTACTTTGGATTCCTAAAGCTTTTAGTCTACTAACCCATCATCCAAGGGTAGTTTTCACTATCTGTAAAAAATAATTTTTGGACGGACACTATAATTTACAGTTTTTTACTATGTAAAATCTGAATTTTCTTTAAAATAAAAAACATTTATATTGATTCTGACACTTCTACATCCAACTCACAGGTTTATCATTACTTTGAGAAAAAAGATTATTAATTTAACCCTTTTAGAAGGGAAGATATGGTCATTTGTTCTGGGAATGTCATTTTCGAGCCTGAGACCTGAAAAACAGGCTCAGAGTGGAACAGGTTAAAAAATAAATAATTGTTTTTAATGTTTTTAAATATTATTTTGTAAATATCTTAGAGGGCCCTGACGGCTCGCCACTGGTTGACATCTTAAAGAGGACATATTCTGCTCATGTTCAGGCTCATATTTAGTGTCTAATATGTGTCTCAAAAATATACAAGATCTGATTTGTTGTAATGGAAGATTCAGCCACACTTCTTCTGACTCTCGTTTTAAAAAGCCACGGTCTCAGCAGGTGTACCTCTGCAAATCACTGTCTTGTAATCAGCTTTAATTTAACTATGTTATCGTTTTATTTATTTATTACTATTATTTGGATTTGTTCTGTTGTGTTTTACCTCCACTTGATGTAAAAACATGAGTCAAAAAAGTCCCAAAAAATATAACAAATAAAAAAAACAAATACACATACTGTACAAACTATGTGTGATGTGTTTTAAATAAGTCACATTATTATGAAGTATGTGAAAAATATGAAATGACTGAAGTAGCATTTAATAGCAGTACTAACAGCACTAAACTCACAGAAGAGCAAAAGAGTGTACATTTGCCCATGAGCAGCGTTACATCACATCATTGACATTACAGTGTCTTTATCAATAAAGCTTTGAAACACACTGCAGGTATCTGATGGAGGTGGAGGGGTGTGTGTGTGTGTGTGTGTGTGTGTGTGTGTGTGTGGTGTGTGTGTGTGTGTGTGTGTGTGTGTGTGTGTGTGTGTGTGTGTGTGTGTGTGTGTGTGTGTGTGTGTGTGTGTGTGTGTGTGTGTGTGTGTGTGTGTGTGTGTGTGTGTGTGTGTGTGTGTGTGTGTGTGTGTGTGTGTGTGTGTGTGTGTGTGTGTGTGTGTGTGTGTGTGGATACTGATTGGCTCTCTGTGTTGCTAGGTGACCAGGAAGTTGGGAGTCCCCGCCCTCAAGCAGGCGATGGACTGGTTCGGTTTCCACGGCGGCGCCTGTCGGTCTCCTCTTCAGCCGCTGAGCCAGGAAGAGACTCTGACGCTGAGGAAAGACTTCTCTAACAACGGCTGGCTGTGAGGTGTGTGTGAGGTGTGTGTGAGGTGTGTGTGAGGTGTGTGTGTGTGTGTGGAGTCCAAAATAATCTCACAGGTTACATTAAACCCCAGGGAGCGAAGACGAACCGCAGTTTTGTCCTGCAGGATTCTTTGCATTCTTAATATTTAGGTCTGCATTTGATGATGGTAAACGTTTACATTTAAGTCCAGACTTGCCAGAAACAAGGACACTTCCCTCTGTTTAATACACATCACTGTTGATATGCATATACAGTGGAGGAAATAAGTGTTTGATCCCTTGTAGATTTTGTAAGTTTGCCCACTTACAAAGAAATGAACAGTCTGTCATTTTAATGGTAGGTTTATTTTAACAGTGAGAATATCAAAAAGAAAATCCAGAAATTGACATTATATAAAAGATACAAATTAATTTCATTCAACTAAAGGGACATAAGTATTATTGTGGACAAACTTACAAAATCTGCAAGGGATCAAATACTTATTTCCTCCACTGTATGTACATTCAATGTTTATTTAATTTGTAATTGTATTGTTAATTCATGTGTGATGCCTTGAAAACATGCTGCTGCAAAACAATCTCCAAAATGTGTGTGTGTGTGTGTGTGTGTGTGTGTGTGTGTGTGTGTGTGTGTGTGTGTGTGTGTGTGTGTGTGTGTGTGTGTGTGTGTGTGTGTGTGTGTGTGTGTGTGTGTGTGTGTGTGTGTGTGTGTGTGTGTGTGTGTGTGTGTGTGTGTGTGTGTGTGTTACAGCAGAAAAGAGCCAGAGACAGCTTAATGTTAACTCAGAAGCATGCATAAAGATTAAAACATTCAAAAAAATTACACAATTTACAAACTAAACATACTGTAACTGTTCTGAAGAAAGTCAATCTAATTAAGATACACTTTATTAATCAAATGTTGACTCTGGTGTTATTTACATTACATCACACGCACACACACACACACACACACACACACACACACACACACACACACACACACACACACACACAGACTTTAAACACACACACACACGCACACACATAGGCTTTAAACACACACACACACACACACACACACACACACACACACACACACCACACACACACACACACACACACACACGCACGCACGCACGCACGCACACACACACACACACACACACACACACACACATGCACAAACAGGATCCACACACACATGCATGAGTGGAGAGGTGTCATAGTTTGATGCCTTGCTCAAAGACACGTCAGGGGGAAACTGACTTTGTAATTGATCCGATCGGGACTTGAACCGGCGACCCTTTGGATTCAAAGCCAGTCGCTAAAAACTGAGCAAATCAACCAAATCAACTTGTTTAATAAATATTATAAATGTTTGTTTTTCAATCACACACTGATGGGGCTACAACACACTCTGTTTAGTTACTCAACAACAGCTGGATTTAGGCTTTAAAATAAATGAATTTAACTTAAAAGCAATTGTTTTTGAAGGATTCATTATCATTTAGATCCCTGTTCTGTTTTGTTTTATTGTTAGACAACCGATCTTGTATCTTTGTTGATTCTGACCTTGTTTTTAGGGTCAAATTAAACAACAATTCTCATTTTTTTCTGTCTGAGCACTACATACAAAACAGGAATAGACACACAATAAAAAACACAGGGACTAAAGTCATCCTTGGTGACTAATAAAAGATAAAACCTCCCGTGGGTCACAACACATCCATCAGGCTGGTTTTCATTTCTAAAAGCCTCTAATTAAATATATATAATCTAACTGGAAACTAGCAAATTCTCTGCTGTAAGCTAATGTTTTTTAATTAATGTCTCTGTATAATCAACACCAACGTTAATCGCTGTCATAACAAACACATGTTGTTAATTGAAAAGTGAAAAAGAATGTTGTCTATGCACTTGTTTCGACAATAAAAGGGCATTTTACGTCATTTTAATAATGAAATGTTTCTGTTCATTTTAGCTTGAATAAATGGGTTTCTTGGTTTAAAATATAATCATTGCTCATTATCCAGACAGGTGCTTTAGTTGAACTGTTCACAGAGACAAGTGGAATACATGATCACGTAAAATACAGTTTCCCTGTTGTTATAACTGTGCCTGGAAATAACTGTGTCTGCAGTTTCTATTTTGTTGGGTTTTCCGTCCGCGTCCGTCTGTCCGTGATATCTCAGGAACACCTGCAGGGCATTTCTTCACAATTTCACGCACAGTCTAACAGGATAAAAACATGAAATGATGACATTTTGCACAGACATGGATGTAAACTGCATCTTTATTGGTTGCTGGAAGCATAATATCGCATGGGGGTATTTCTAGTTTTGCTCCATGACAATGCAACTGGAGAATAATTGAAAATAATAATAATAATAAAAGGCAGTCTATAGCTTAGTGGCAGAGCTGGCACCTTTCAACGCTGTATCCCTCAGAGTCCTCTCCTGCTGATGTTCAGGTGTATATCAGTATGTAGTGTCTCTACTTTAAAGAGTCCTCTCCTGCTGATGTTCAGGTGTATATCAGTATGTAGTGTCTCTACTTTAAAGAGTCCTCTCCTGCTGATGTTCAGGTGTATATCAGTATGTAGTGTCTCTACTTTAAAGAGTCCTCTCCTGCTGATGCTCAGGTGTATATCAGTATGTAGTGTCTCTACTTTAAAGAGTCCTCTCCTGCTGATGTTCAGGTGTATATCAGTATGTAGTGTCTCTACTTTAAAGAGTCCTCTCCTGCTGATGTTCAGGTGTATATCAGTATGTAGTGTCTCTACTTTAAAGAGTCCTCTCCTGCTGATGCTCAGGTGTATATCAGTATGTAGTGTCTCTACTTTAAAGAGTCCTCTCCTGCTGATGTTCAGGTGTATATCAGTATGTAGTGTCTCTACTTTAAAGAGTCCTCTCCTGCTGATGTTCAGGTGTATATCAGTATGTAGTGTCTCTACTTTAAAGAGTCCTCTCCTGCTGATGTTCAGGTGTATATCAGTATGTAGTGTCTCTACTTTAAAGAGTCCTCTCCTGCTGATGTTCAGGTTCATATCAGTATTTAGTGTCTCTACTTTAAAGAGTCCTCTCCTGCTGATGTTCAGGTGTATATCAGTATGTAGTGTCTCTACTTTAAAGAGTCCTCTCCTGCTGATGTTCAGGTGTATATCAGTATGTAGTGTCTCTACTTTAAAGAGTCCTCTCCTGCTGATGTTCAGGTGTATATCAGTATGTAGTGTCTCTACTTTAAAGAGTTCTCTCCTGCTGATGTTCAGGTGTATATCAGTATGTAGTGTCTCTACTTTAAAGAGTCCTCTCCTGCTGATGTTCAGGTGTATATCAGTATGTAGTGTCTCTACTTTAAAGAGTCCTCTCCTGCTGATGTTCAGGTGTATATCAGTATGTAGTGTCTCTACTTTAAAGAGTCCTCTCCTGCTGATGTTCAGGTGTATATCAGTATGTAGTGTCTCTACTTTAAAGAGTCCTCTCCTGCTGATGTTCAGGTGTATATCAGTATGTAGTGTCTCTACTTTAAAGAGTCCTCTCCTGCTGATGTTCAGGTGTATATCAGTATGTAGTGTCTCTACTTTAAAGAGTCCTCTCCTGCTGATGTTCAGGTGTATATCAGTATGTAGTGTCTCTACTTTAAAGAGTTCTCTCCTGCTGATGTTCAGGTGTATATCAGTATGTAGTGTCTCTACTTTAAAGAGTCCTCTCCTGCTGATGTTCAGGTGTATATCAGTATGTAGTGTCTCTACTTTAAAGAGTCCTCTCCTGCTGATGTTCAGGTGTATATCAGTATGTAGTGTCTCTACTTTAAAGAGTCCTCTCCTGCTGATGTTCAGGTGTATATCAGTATGTAGTGTCTCTACTTTAAAGAGTCCTCTCCTGCTGATGTTCAGGTGTATATCAGTATGTAGTGTCTCTACTTTAAAGAGTCCTCTCCTGCTAATGAATTTGGGATTGATAAAGTGTCTGTCTGTCTATTTATTTATTTTATAGATTAAAAAAACACATCTATGTATTTTCAAGCTAAAGGTGATACACAATATAAACTGTATACTATTATTTTTTCAAAGACATGTTACATTTCAAAAGCATATATTGCTATGTTTAGGACAAACAATTAAAGACTGCTTTAATTGAACAAATTCTACAATATAAAAGTGGCAGATTTGCTTTATTAAACAGACCAGACCTAGGCTGCATACCAACACAATTAGGAACATGCTCACATCTTACTATGTTGGTCTGAAGAGCTGAAGCATTCATACACAATGGATACAAACTGTGTTGTCTCATTCTATATCCTGTGAGAAAATGATATACATTTAGCATTAAAAATGTGACATACTGATTCTGAGGAAGATCTGAATAATCAACAGATTTTAATGGAATCTCTAACATTTTCATGTAGAATAAAGACAAAAGAGTGATTACAAAAATTAAATGTATTGAAATTTGAACCAGAAGAAGAAGTCTCAAAGAATGTTTTAAATAAAAGCACATAAAACAAAAAGGTGAATAATAATAAAATCTATTAAATGTATATGTAAATACATTTGTTCAGCTTAGACAGGGCTGGGAGGGTTACTTTAAAATGTATTCTGTTACAAGTACTAGTTAAGATGAGATTTACTTTATTTATCCTAATTTTCGTCACAGCAGCATATAAACAAGGCATTGGACATAATGTGGAAATCAAAACAATTGTAGAAAATAAACTCACACATACATTAAATATAAATATCTCAAAATTGAACTAAACTCAAAAGTAAGATACATCTTGACAGTGAAAGATATATATATCTGTCAAGTATACACTATGAAGGGACAAATTACTGCTAGCAACATTTAAAAGTGGGATATTATTTACATTAATTGTGCAAGAAATAGCATGCTTAATTAAATATAAATGTACAGTGTGAAGACAATATATACAGAACAGGTTTTAAAGGGAGAAGTGGTGGAGTCCAGTTATCAAGCAACGTCAAAAACCTTTAAAAGATACAGGAAATCATAAAATACTGATACATCTTTTCACATTATTTATAGTCGATTGAGTTTGTAAGATAAGTTTAACGTTTTTGTGCCTCTAATGGCTCACCCCTGATGTTAAAAGGGCCTTTATAAAGATCCCCAGAGGCCTTTCGGTAATATAACTGTTGTGTTTTCAGTTAAATGTTACAGCAGGTGTTTCAGACTTTTCAGACTCTCATGACAGCTTCTCCGCTCCGTGCAGGCCGAAGCAAAACATGTCATTTCCTGGCGTGCCTCGTACTGCTCCATGTAGGAATGTCTCTCTTTGTGAGGCGTTTTTGTTTGTTTTTTGCTGACGTTCATCTGCTGCTGACTCACTGAACTCCCATCATGGAGGCATTCAGGGCCAGATGGGAGGAAATAAATACGTTCAGTGCGTGAACCTCAACCTTTATGATCAAACACCTTCTGTCCAAGTCCATCTCCAACCCTGTCATTTGACAAAAAGTCACTATTGCTCACGGTTGGGAGGGTTACTTTAAAGGTCTCCTATTATACTGTTTTTCATCAATATATTATAGGTCTCAGATATATACAGAACCTGTCTCTGATTGGCTGAAACACCAAACAGATCATTGCAGCATCCCATAATCCCCTCTGTTTCAGCCCTGTTTCCAAAGTGCTGATTCTCTGTCTGTTACTTTAGATGAAAATAAGGAGCCCCTCCCCACGCCCCTCTGAGAGAGATTTGGTTAAAAAGAACACAATGGTGTTCTAGGAGGAGATTCAGGTGATAAGGTGGGGGGGGGGGGGGTTACCTTGGTTGCTGATTGGCTAATGGTTACACAAGCCAACACATCGTTTAATTAAAATGCATTTTATTTTGTATCTAATAAATGATTCGCTGCTCAAACTTGCAGTTGGATTAAACATATTTTTTATTTATTTTCCCATCAAGCACAAATCACAAATGAACAATTTATAACGACATAGTTTCAATAAAACAGAGAAGGTTAAACTATAACCTGACATAAAGATCTGAATCTGGGTGAGATCATTTCAAATGTAAAGAATATATATCTCTTATTTCCTCTAAAGGAAGCAGTTCAGCGTATTTGATGAACATGATGTTACTTGGATAAAAGTGTCAGCTAAATGCACGTGTTTCAATTTAATAAAGGTTGACTGTATGATCAAAAAGCAGATTATCAAACTCAATAACAACAAGAATAAAAACATGTTTAGAATAAAGAGACAGCAGGAGGACAGGTTCAGAGGTCAGTGAATGATCCCTTTAAGAGATGATCACCACAGATATAATGATCCTGTGTATCTCTACCTGCTCTGATCCACTGTCACACACACCTTCAGTGGTAATATCTTCACTTCCCCCAGAGTGCTGATGTATGGAAACATCTTCTCAGTGAAAGTGTGTGTGAAGGTGTGTATGTGTGTGTTAGTGTCAGGGTCAGAGAACGACAACTTTCCTCTGTTCCAGTCCAGATCCACTCTGAGCCTCTGGAGCTTCTTCTTCAGGCTGAGAGGAGTGGATGGAGCTGATGGTGAACATGCTGCGTATTCACCTTCATAGAAACATATTCCCCATAATCCAGACTGTGTGAATCCCTTCCTCTGGGCAGACTCTGCTGACACACCCAGTACCCAGAATGTACTGTCTGTAACCTGGACATCCCAGCTGTGAGTCCCTGAGTTAAAGCCCTCAGAGCCCAGGACAGAGGGGTGTTTATCAAACCTCTCTGGATTATCAGGAAGTTTCTGTCTCTCTCCTCCTGGTCTCACTCTGGTCAGATCTTCAGACAGGATGAGGTTTGGACGAGCAGTGTTTGGGTCCAGGATGAGAGGAGAGTAGGACACCATGTCCTTCATCTTGCTCCAGATGTTGAAGCTGAGGTTGCCCAGGTGTTTGGCCTGGTCTATCAGAGCTCCTGAGGGCAGCTGTGGATCCTCCAGCAGGGGGCGCTGCAGCCTCTCCACTGCAGCCTTGTAGTTGTGCAGGAAGGAGACGTCTTCAGCTCTCAGCTCCTCCTCTGTGGCTCTGACTGTGTGTGAAAGAGCTGCTATCTCTCTGCTCACAGCCTCCATCTTCTCCTCCATCATCTTCCTCTTCTGCTCATCTTCCTCCCTCAGTGCAGCCATCCTGGCCTCCTCTTCCTCTTCTAGAAACTGGTGAAGCTTCTTAAACTGCTCCTTGATCTGCGTCTCTGTGTGTTGAGCCTGGACCTTCATGTGTCCTGCTGTTTGATCAAACTCCACTTTAACTTCTTCAAAGAGCTTCAGTTTCTCCTGAAAGGGCTGCAGAGACTTCTGGAGCTCCTCTCTGAGATCCTGAGCAGCTTCATCGATGGGTCTGAATCTGTGGTTGGTGTGTGTTTTTGAATCTCTGCAGACGACACACACTGGCTGCTGATGGTCCAGACAGAAGAGTCTGAGTTTCTCAGAGTGCAGACTGCAGAGAGCCTCTGGAGATCTCTGATCTCTCTCCTGTAAGAAGGTCTCACACAGGTTCTTTAAAGCAAAGTTATAAGGTGGATCTTTTGAGGATCTTCTCTTACAAACTGGACACTCTTTTACTTCTTTCCCATCCCACCAGGTCTGCAGACAGGCTTTACAGAAGCTGTGGCAGCAGGACAGAATGACAGCATCTCTAAAGACTTCCTGACAGACCGGACAGCAGAGATCTTGCTCTAACTTGGACGCCATGTTGTCTCTGAGTGAAGCTGAAACACAGCAGACAGGAAGTACAGTCAGTCATGGCTCCCCTCCCCCTCCTCTACTGACTTCACTGAAATTCTCTTGAGTGATGTTTGGAGACTCACCTTCAGGGGGGGAGGGTCAGCAGGTTGAAGCAGCAGGGTTGTAGTTTCCACTTTTCTCTCCTGTAGCTGAACTCAGCCGAAGTTGTTAGTTTGGTCTGAAGGTGAATGTGATCGTCTGTTTTTCAGTCCGTCTCTCTCTCTGCAGTGAGGGAGAATAACAAACTGTTTCCTGGTTTATCTCAGTGAGTCAGTGAGGGAGGAGCTCTGTCACGCCTCCTCTGCTGAACTCTGTCTCCTCTCATGTAACTCAGGGAGTGTCTCAGTCTAAAGTGCGGATTTATTGCTGGAATAAAGGTTATAGTGGGTGAGTTACATTATTAACTAAGATGTTGTTAAAGAGGTGAAGTATGCTCCCATAGTGGGAAGGTTTCACAAACCAAACTCAAATATCTGTCAAGTATATGGCATCAGTTTAAAACATTGAACCCATTTATCTCTAAGAACCTGTCAACACTCCATCAACAAATTATCCTGGACTTCATCACAATGGCAGATTTCATAATGATGTTATTCATACTAACACATAATCAGCCATGTAAAGATAACCATTCATTTACTATACTTCCTGCTGTAGTGTCTCTACTTTAAAGAGTCCTCTCCTGCTGATGTTCAGGTGTATATCAGTATGTAGTGTCTCTACTTTAAAGAGTCCTCTCCTGCTGATGTTCAGGTGTATATCAGTATGTAGTGTCTCTACTTTAAAGAGTCCTCTCCTGCTGATGTTCAGGTGAATATCAGTATGTAGTGTCTCTACTTTAAAGAGTCCTCTCCTGCTGATGTTCAGGTTTATATCAGTATGTAGTGTCTCTACTTTAAAGAGTCCTCTCCTGCTGATGTTCAGGTGTATATCAGTATGTAGAAATTGACCAATAAAAATGGCTAAATAAATGAGTTAAATGAACTTGATTTTAAATACGGAGCTTCCTCATGCACAGAATCAACCAGAACACCTCAGTGAACTGTTTGTTGTTTTCCTGTACAGATGTTTACTAAAACCTCTATAAGAAGGTTGGAGGTTTATTTTGTTTTAAAACACAGACGTGACACGCTGTTACGTTTAGAGGTCTGTTCAGGAGTTAAGGTCACTCTCAGTCTGCAGCAGAATAACCTGTCGCAGAGACGTGAAAAAGTTAAAAGCCGTAATTACGCAGTAATTAAAGCCGAGTGTGGCAGGTAGCCATGGCGATGATGAGAGCCTTCAGCTTTCTTTTCTTTTTTTAACATAGTTTCCTTTCTTTTATCCGACTAATCAGAGCCTATTTTAGCGGACATACTTCTGGATCATAGAGAGAAGATGCAGTGTGTGCAGGAGACAGTTTTCTTTTAATATCTGCTTTATTTCTCCATTTCAAAAGACAATTTCAACATCAGATGATAATATTAAATGTTCTATATTGTAAAAATCTTTTTTTGTGGCATAAATACGATTCCATATTCTTCATTGTCGCCGTAAGGACATTTGTTCTGGACTCTCCTGCAGTTCCATATTCATGTACGTATACAAACATAGTGAACATTAAAATACATTAACATATTATCAAGACCTATGATAACCCTCATGGGCGACATTTAAACGTATATTACATTAGATGTGAGTGTTAAGAAGCTTAATGGAGGTTTTAACTTGTGAAATAAACTAATTATTGACTTAATTCAGAGCCGTAGCTTCTATTGAGGACACATACGCTATGACGTATTTTTTCTAGAAAGAATGCCTGTGCTGCAGTCATTTACTGCGGTGCATTTGGATATATTACCACGCTTTTCTCTGACTCTGTTCGTAGATGATAGTTGCAATATCTGGTTAATAAAAAGAGTAAAAATGTGCATTAAAATATAAGTTAAATAGCATGTTTCTCAAGCAATGTGTCCAGGGATTATGGAATAACAAAACCGTGAGACTAATAGTTAGTATTTTATCTTGCTTTGATCAAATCATTCAGGTGTTTGATTCAGTGTTGTTAAAATGACGCATATTAGCATACATTATACTTGTAGAGGACTTGATTTTGGATATCAGAATGCAAAAACTTTCCAAAAGTGTTTATTTGTGGTCTTATTTACCCAATATATGCAGCTCTGTGTCTTAATATCATATAATATAGTCTACTGTGACTAATAGTCTAACAAGCAGTTTTAAAAAGCTGGAAGTGGTTGGTGTTGGTTTAAATTATATATATAAATACTAAAAAAGTACGTTTGTTTTTACACATTCAACATGTATTAAAGGTAGGGTAGGTAAGAATGGAGAAACCAGCTCGAGTGCGCTAGAATTTGAAAGTACACAACCGGAAAGAATCTGCCCCTTCCTTCAGACTTCCTTACAGAGCCCCTCCTCCAACACACACGAACGCGCACATGACCAATGAGGGCACCAGATAAGTTTGTGCACAGATGGAAGGCTGACAGGCAGGTAGGCCATCCAGTTATGTTAGCCGGGCCGGCTCAGATGATTGGTTGAGCTTTTTACAGTATTACGGCTTCCACAGATGACATTTTTATATGTATTTATTGTCAAAGCATTTAATATATTCATTGCTATCGGGATGTTAAGAGCATTCCATGGAATATAACAAAAAGTGTTTCTGAAGTGAATTACCTACCCCACCTTTAAGAGATGGCGAACATTTGAAGATGCATTAACTGTTAAAAGGAAATTACAAACACACTTATTTACTTGTTTTGCCAAAATATCGTAGTTATTGCTGATTTTCAGACTCTCCTTTTTATAATTGTTTACTTGTTCTACGTCTTTCCACGTTATCAGAGAGTTGGAGAAAAGACTGCAGTTATTAAAATAAACATGTTGTTTTTCGTGCTTTGAATCAATGTTGACTTGATGTTGTTTTGTTTTTTCCTGACCCTTTAACCAAGTGCTGAGTGCCTTAAATAAAAACGTCAGTTGCTAAGCGAGGATAAAGTAGGAAAACAAATCCGTTTTAAAGCTGCATTCAGTATCAACATTTTGCTGTGTGTCAGATATGTAATACCAATGTTTTCTCGTTATGTTCATGTCCAAAAATGCAATCATTCAAAAACATACTGGCTGTTGCAAATTTGTACATAAACATGTTTTCTAGGAGACGTTGGTTATACATCTTAACTACACTAACGTACAATATCAGCTGCCTTTTTAAAACATCAGACACAGAGGAACATTTCTTCGACTTGTTTCGGTCCATCTGTTGAATTTCGGTCCAATATATTCCCTCTCTTTAAGACCGTGTCGATTCAGAGGATTAAATGGAGCTTGTTTGATGAAACTGAATCATATGTGCGTTTGCCGAACACCTATAATGTCAGTCTGTGCTTTTAAATTGGGGTTTTATTTACTCGTGTTTTATGTCGTTTTTACATCATGTATGAAAGTGTTCAGTCTGTGGCTTTAACCCTTAGATGCATAAGTGGGTCTTTTTGGACCCGGTGAGGTGGTTTTCTGGAAGTATCTTTGTAATTACATTTTTTTATCATTTCATATTCCAGCTATTCCTCAAAAAACATGTTTTGGATATCATGCCATTCACATTTTAAATTTACATTTTAAGAAATTGTAGTTTTTGTATTACTACTCCAAGCTTCCATAAGTGGGTCAAAACTGACCCGCATGCATTTTCTATGGGATCCTATGGGAACCTTTGATTCTTATCACCTGTCAGGAAGACATTCACTGTAGACCACACAGACTACATCACACGTGACACCTCTCAGGAAGATTATTTCACACAGCAAGATCTGATACCTGTCAGTATAATCATAATTATAATACATTATATTTTTATAGGGCTTTTCAAGGGCTCGAAATCGCTTTACAATATAAGGGAAGGTTAGGGTGGGGGGGTATAGGACTATCAAACTTGATCAACCGGCATGGATTGATGGGGGGTGGGCTATGATGAGTAGACAAGAGGAGAAGAGATGAGTTTTGAAAAGGGACTGGAATACTGTGAGGGTCTCAGAAGAGCGGAGATCTTTGGGACAATATGTTCAAAACGTTTTTTTCAAAATGTAAAAGAAATGTCTAAAATTATAAATTGTGAAAAATTAAATATAAAATATTTCTAGTGTGAACCAAAATATAATACTAAATATTATACAAGTGATCTTTCTTAACCAAAATGACAAAAATGGCATAAAAACACATATTATTCTAATACGGGTCCTTTTAGACCTACTTATGGAAGAGTGTAGTGAGTCACTCGGGCATCTAGACCCACTTACTGTATGGAAGAGTGTAGTGAGTCACTCGGGCATCTAAAACATTTGGTTTATGTCCTATCTGTTTGTTTTTTGTGTTTTTATATATATTTATTTATGTGCAGCCCTTCTGTTGTTTTTAGAAATAAAGTTGGATTGGATTGGATATGTTGAATGTTATATACAGACGCCTTTTATTAAGAGAAGTTGAGTCGAGCTGCAGAGTTTGTGAAGACTTTTTGTCACTTCAATGACAACTTTCACCATTTAAAATAAGTAAAATAAAGTTTAAAGGGGTCATTCATTCACTAAAGAGACTGAATTCATGTTTTCAAATATAGCTCAACAGTTTTATTTTCAAAGATTAAAGTAGTGGTATGAGGCTTTAAACTTTTGTATAAGACATTTCACTCACGCATTCCTCTAAATTGAATTAATTGGGAACATCTGTGCAATACTTTATAAAGACCTGAACTCACAGTGGGCCTGTCCAAGGATTTCTGAAACTACAAGATAAATTATTTGTATTCACGCGTTTGTAAAAACCAAGGGCGGTCACAGCACCTCAGATTTTGTGAAGGAAGATTTCTAATTGGATTTTATTTTAAATACCCGGGTCATTCATGCATTTCTATTTGGTTGTTCATTCCTTTAGAGAAGCAGAGGATAAATCAGTTTTCTAATTTAATCATATTTAAATTTGTATAATATTTGTTGACCTCTATGACCCCTAAAGCCTTTTGAAGCTTAATGAATTCAACAAGCCGAAGGTCCCATGCGGATTTCAATCAAACGCTTTTTGTTCCTTTACATAAAAAATCAAAAGCTGCAGGTGCTTGACTTTAATCCTGGACGTTTTGTATCGTCAAATCATCTAAATAGTGAAGTGATTCAGGGCCATATCTTCTTTTGAGGACACATAACTTAAGCTTTTTGTATTTTTTGGGATGTGGAGGATGTTGAATACTTTTCTATTCATCTAAAAGTGAAGACCTCCGCTGCATTCATATCTTTCATTCAGACTCATTACATGTCTGTGTTGTGGCGCTGCTCTAAGTTAATAGGTGCCGTATTTGGTTAAAAACATGTCAAAAGATAGCATTCAAAATGTTGATATTCAGCCACTTTTCCAAGCTATGTTTCTGGAAATTAAAATAGTTGAAGGTAGAGATGTCCCGATCCGATCACGTGATCGGGGATCGGAGCCGATCACGTGATTTTCAAAAGATCGGAATCGGGAGAAAAATATCGGGGATCGGGAATTTTATTTTATTTTTTATTTATTTTTTATGAAATATTTTAATTATTTTATTTAATGTTACAAAACAAAAATGACCATGTTCACGTCTTAAAGTCATCCTGAGGCCTTAGTTTTGGTTTAAAATTACACAACATCATGTATGTGTTGCTTCTTTTGGGCTTGTTTTCATAGACCTGGTTGCTTATTTCTCTCAAATCTGGCAACAGAGTGGGCGCAGTGTCTAATAGTAGCAGTAAGCTAACAAGAGGCTACGTTCAGCTGGTGCTTCGGGAGTCGGGACAGAGAAAATGTCAGGAGTTTGGAAGTATTATAAAATTGAAAGCGAAGGCAGTGTAACAGCCAGATGCAATGTTTGCAAGGCGGAGGTTCCGCGTGGTGGAAAGAACAGAGCTACGTTCAACACGACCAATCTAATACAAACACCAACAACAACACGACGAGTACACAGCGGCCACTCAGGTAACGGCACTGAAACAACCGACACTTTCAGAGACTTTTAAAAGGAAAGAGAAACTGCCCCAGAACAGTGAAAAGGCCAAAAAAATAACAGCCAAGATAGCTGAATTCATCGCGTTGGATGACCAGCCGTTATCTGTTACCTTTTTTTTCTCTTAATGCATTGCATAAAGATCGGATCGGGAAAAATCGGTATCGGCAGATTTTCAAAATCAAATGATCGGAATCGGATCGGGAGCAAAAAAAGGTGATCGGGACATCCCTAATTGAAGGTGCTTTATTTGTCTAATAAAACTGCATTAAAATCTGAATTATAATAGCTTTATTCGTTCCACAGAGGGGAAGTGTACATTTGTTACAGCAAGTAAAGAACCAAAGATAGCATGATATAGACACAATTACAAAAATAAACATCGAGTACCAGTAAAAGTTTAGCGTCAAGCAGCCAGGTGAGTTTTAAAGCTGGACGTTTATATATTTTACGGCTTTTTACGGTAAATATATACGGAGCATAAGTATTATTGCACAATGTGTTAAAGTCTTTGTTGTTATATTTGTGTTTGTGGGCGTCAACCAAGTCTCTACTCAACTTGTGTGCTAGGTGATACTACTGTAATCTGGGATAAGGTGACACAGTCTTTACTGTTAGGGAATCATTTGCTTAGGTATTCAACCTTCGACACAGTTCATCATTTTCTCCTCTCACTGTCTCTTTCCCACGGCATAAGTCTACGGCCTTGGGTATTGCTGCTATCTCTCTTAAGGAGGAGCAGCTTGGGTGCATTGTTGTTGCCAGTCTATGACAGAGCACAAGCCGCCATGAGGTCGTTTACTGTTCAGGGACGTAGGTTCCCTGGCGCACATTCTTTTCTATGGACGAGAGCTCTAGTTAGATTCAGGGTCCATATTGCTTTAGTCTCGCCGATGAAGAATGTTGATTATTACACTCGAACTAGGTAAAACCTCGACCTGCAGAAGAGTTCTTCAGAATTGGTTTGGCAACCGCTGTGTCAACTCGTGACACACCACCTGTTTTGTGAATTCTCCGACCGCAACTCCAAATAAACCGTCAGTGTTTGCCATCAAAGCTCCAGCTCTCCTTGTGCCTCTCTGAGTCCTGTTTCCAATTGCTTCAGAAGTTTCCCCCACATTTAGTATATTTACATGATCCATTAACAGGTATTTTGAAAGATATTACATTTAGCTTCAGGAGAGTGAAGCTCTGAAACAGAGCAGTGATCTTGGACCATATGGCACGTTACGTATCACAGTGACACCGATGACGCTAAAACCAGGTCAATCAATGCTGAAGGTCCCACTGAGGATTATCATTTAAAGCTTTTTCACTTTTTTTTCTGAAATGAAATGAGACTGAGACTTTAAACTTTGTCAATCCTGGACGTTATGTCTCGTGAAATAGTGTAAATATTGACTTAATAATAATAATAATAATAATCCTTATATTTATTATAGCGCTTTTTCAATGACTCTCAAAGCGTTTTACAAATACACATTACGCATACATGTAATGGTCATGTACTGTGGACAATACCCACAGGAGCAAGTTCAGGTGAAGTGTCTTGCCCAAGGACACGACGGCTTTACAGACGCAGCAGCGGCGGGTTTCACCCCCTTGATCTGATACACCGCCCATCTTCACACCTCAAAGTCATCAAGGCGCTTTTACAAGTACACATTGATATCATACATGTACTGTGGACAATACCCACAGGAGCACATTCGGGTGAAGTGTCTTGCCCAAGGACACGACGGCCTGACGCAGTGGCGGCGGGAGCGGGTTTCAAACTGGAGTTCCCCAACGCCCCCTTGATCTGATGATCAAACGCACAGCCCACTGCGCCACTCCGTCCCATGACTTGGTTTGAAGATAGTTTAAGGTGACATATTTGTTTGAAGAAATTGGTGCTGTATTGAGTAAAGTGACTCTGTTTACAGGAAATAACTATTTATTCCACGAGTTTCTGCCAAATGTTGTAGTTTGTAGTAGTTGGTGTTCAACAAGATAAAGGTCCTATGGATTTTAATAAAAAAACGGAATTCTATTATTTCAGAAATGTAGGCCTCAGCTGCAGTGACTTACGGCCCGTCCACACGATCACTTACTGTGATGGACATATAACCATGTATTAGGTGTGGCTTGAAGATAATGCTTTAAGATGTCATATCTTCTAAATGTTGTCGTAACAAAACGCCTTCAAATATCCCTAAAGACTAGCTCAAGCAATGACAAGCTGAAGGTCCCACTGTGGTATTTAATTAAAAACTGTCTGTTCTTTTAAATACAACAATTCATAAAGCTGCAGGTACATG
Organism: Trematomus bernacchii; assembly: GCF_902827165.1. NCBI lineage: Eukaryota > Metazoa > Chordata > Actinopteri > Perciformes > Nototheniidae > Trematomus > Trematomus bernacchii. The sequence continues at coordinate 17,922,166 of NW_022987593.1, forward strand.
GCTTTGAACTTCCTCCATCTTTAACTGAGATGCAGTTCCTGTTAGTTTCCACATGGAGGCGCCGCCCCCCCCCCCCTCTCTGTGTCAAGGGCAACACTTTGATCTCAATTAGAGGATCTCAGACCCTCAAGGCCTGTGTGTGTGTGTGTGTGTGTGTGTGTGTGTGTGTGTGTGTGTGTGTGTGTGTGTGTGTGTGTGTGTGTGTGTGTGTGTGTGTGTGTGTGTGTGTGTGTGTGTGAGAGAGAGAGACGAGTCAGCAGAATCTGCCCTCAGCGCTGCAGCGTCACAGGGAGGATGACATGGAGAGGACATCAAGTTGGAATCTCACCACACACACACACACACACACACACGCACGCACGCACGCACGCACGCACGCACGCACGCACACACACACACACACAAACGCACTCTCTCTTCCCCCTGTCACTTCATCATCCCTCCACACCTGACAGTTTGTCATTCTCTCTCTCTCTCCACCCCTCTCTCTCTCTCTCTCTCTCTCTCTCTCTCTCCTCCTCTCTCTCCTCTCTCCTCCTCTCTCCTCTCTCTCTCTCCTCCTCCCCCCCCCCCTCTCCCCCCCGGGCGTTATAGTGACCTCTCTGTGTGTATTGTAGCATGTAATGCCCGGTCCCTCTCTCCCTATATTTCCCTTTCTACATATTCCATATTCCCTCTCCTATTCCGGTGGCGACCCAGATTAAAACGGAGCTTAAAAGATTCCCAGATTCCTTCCCCTTCCCCTCCCCCCCCTTTCCTCCTTTTTCCCATCTCCTCCTCCTCCCTCCCCCCCTTCAGTCTCTCCCCCATGCTTCCCAGTGGTTAGCTGCTCTCCACACTGAGCATTATACATATATAAATGTATATATTGCTCTCTATTCTGGCCTTCCACACATGTGAAGGTCCTGAGATTCAACCCAATATATAAATGAGCACATGGACACCATAAGATTACACTAACATGATGAGGAGAAGTTTGTCTGGTTATAATCAGGCTTTTGGAGTCACAGATCACTTTTATTATGTAATTAAGATACAAAACAAAGGTAACTCCATACCTGAGAGGAACCAATCCTCTACGCCATGGCCCCGCCCCTTTTTGGAAACCATTTGCTGTCATGTGACTGGCGGTAAATACAGATTCTGAGGTTTTTCGCAAATCAGGTCAAAAAAATTAAGCATACTGTGCTTTTCTTATCTTCAAAAACCCAAATACAACGGCCAGTCAAACAACTACGCACTATCATTGGAAAGTCATAATCGGCGTTGATATTGTGAAATAGGCGATGGATGTCTTGCAGGAAGCAACTAACACTTAAACTGGGAATTCCTTCCTTCCTAAAATGCAGCATCTACAGTCACTACTTTGACTTTCAAGTGATTCTCACAGACGTACATGTGATGACTCACCTGATCCCATTGATGACGTTTATTTATCCTCTATGGATGACCTGAAGCCTCGGATACTTCATTTCTCTGTGTGAAAGTGAAAGTAAAGAAAATCTCTTTTGTGGTCTGATGTTCAACACACGCCATAGCAGCTTTGAGACATGATAAAACGTTTTCACTCAAACTCAGGACTCAAACAACTCATATGTGTGTGTGTGTGTGTGTATGACATTCTGATGCTATAGAGAGCTCTATTGTTTTCCAAAAACCATGAAATCAATGAGCAAGACTGTAGTTTATGCCACATATAATCACCACAGAACCAAATGTGGATTAATCCGCCGCTGAAAATAGTCCCGAAGACACTATTTCCTCTTTTTTGTAATGCAAACTAAAGTGGCCATGCCTGGGAACCACATACGTATGCAAGCTTGTGATTTAGGACCCCCCCCCTCCCCATGCTTTGGACAGATTTCCAGTGTTTATCTAATATCGGGGCGTGTTTGAGACGATCATAAAAAGAGATGAGGCTGTAATGTAATACGACCAAGCTGTCTGCAGTCGAGGTAGAACTTTCTGAAGCTGCTATCACATCAGTATTGAACAAAATACTTGGTATGATTTAGCTGAAAAATGAAAAATGAATTGCACTTCAGTATTTGGTTGTGAGGAACGATGAGTAAAGACACATTTTGGGTTTTTTCCTTGCCTTACTTATAGCCAAAGATTGACAGGGAAGTGGGAGCATTCCTCTTAAAGGCCATCAAACAAAACCAAAATCTAAATATAGAAGTTTGCCAGGCTGTCTTTCCCACTCCTGAGCAGATGTTGTAACAAACAGTTTGCAATCAAAACAAGATAGCAGATAATTCATCGTTTCCCTCAGGCTGTGGACGGGCATCTTTACCAACAAAACCCTTTGAAATGCCAACATGAAAACTAGTAATTGGCTTTTTCAGAGTGAGCAAGTTTAGTATGGACGTGGTCTTACATTTGAAAGATCAGATGTGATGTTCATAAAGGAAAGAACAAATGGTTTTAATAAAAGGCAGAGTGGATCAGAGTGAATTATCATATTCCATTTACTTGTATATAGACGCATCTTGCACTTGCATGTATTTTATTTACATTTTTGCACATCTCAAAGCATTCTCTCGCACTATTTTATCAGTTGTATTTGTTTTATGTGCTATATATATTCATGTTGCACTGTTGGAGGAGCCTGTGACTTCAGCTTTTCATTGCCATATCTACACTGTAATGACAATAAAGCCTTGAATCTTGAATCAGTCTGATAAAATGTAAAAAGAGAAGCAAATCCACACCAAAAAGAGGAAACAGATGTAGTTAATGATCAGTATGAAGCATTTCTAGGCCATGTAACAGACCGACTGTAGAAGCAAAGTGTTTCAGAGTGTTAGGGCTGATATTCAGACCTCTGCCTCGTATGGATCTTGTCAGCTGGGTGCCGTCCAATCAGAGAGCTGCAGGGAACAGCAGGCGGCAAAGTTAGCGACAACCTGATTAACGGCTAGGTAAACTGGGCGTTTCTGGAGCTAAAATTAAGCATAATTGAGCAGCTGCATGACCCATTTAGTGCCTCAAATTAAGTCCTCTGCAGAGACACGGAAAAAATGTGCATTGATTTTTCAGACGACCTGTATTTTACCTGACAGTAATGAGTAATTGCCGCAGGAGCAGAGCGACTTTGTTATACTGTAATGGTGCAAAGAAAGGAATAATCTTTTGAGAGTAAATGCTCATCACCTGTAGACCTGCTCTGTGAACTCCTATATTTTCTCCACAACAGAGAAGACTATTCTGTCACACTGTAGTCGAGGTATTTAAGGATTTATTGGCTAATTGTTGGTTGTTTGCAGAATACATTAATACAGATTAGTCTTGTTTTATCAGATCATAATCAGTCATTTGCCCTTATTGTTATAGTTATTCAGATTAGCTAGAAACAGGTGTGCAACTATGATTTCAGAGCCCTTAAGAAGGCAATTATCAGTCAGCTGTAATCAGACTCTGGCATTGTTCTTTCAGGCAGTTGTGAATGTAGTAATTGTACTCTAGTGCGCACCAAAGCAACCAGTCTGAGGTTGTGTATAAAAGTAGTTCCCCCACCGTCTTTAAGCAAATCATAGTTTGGTTTAATTGCAGAGGAGTGGGAGTGTACACAAAACAGAGGGGATTAGGGTTTTCCTGTTTGGGCATTTGTTGCGAGGACTCATGGTTGCTTGACATCTGACAAGTAGCGCACGTACATAGTATACTTTAATTTGGGTTTGTAATTACCAAAAGCATGGTTATTTCCACGTCAAATGTATCTAGGACAAACTCTGCTACATGTTGTTTGGATACCGCATGTTGATTTCCGTTAAAAAAAAAAGTTTAATGACACATTTCTGGTCAATGAGAAATAGTTTTTAGCACATTTTTCCTTTGTTCATGCTCCTTATCAAAAACCAAAAGTCCTGTTGTAACTCCCATTGGACTAACCAAACATGCTTTTG